>NC_133364.1:50488290-50805007 GCF_049309525.1 Garra rufa
CATGTTTCGCTTTGATGAAAACATTTGCAGTTTGCTGTGATTGTCATTGTTCAGAGCAGCAGGAGACGGTGAGCGCGCGCTGATTTGAATGATTCGAATCACTGAATCATTTTATGACGCAAATGATTCCATGAACTCGGAGTGAACTCGAAAAGCTCCGTTTCTCTCATAAGTTATGAGTTTGTTTCGCTCCGTATATCATTCATCAGTTTATCGTAAACTGATGCATAATATAGGGAGCGAAATGAGACGCCCCTTTTACTCATGTGCGGATGTACTTTATTTAGACATAACGTTAATAACATTCATAAAATGCTACCTAAAGTATTACAATGTTAAATTCGATAACAAATATGCCACTATATCGCTTTTAAAAAACTACAAAACTGCCTGAACATTTTGTGTCACTGTAAACCCTGTGAATGCTTAAAAACACAAACCTTTCTTCAGCCGAATCACAACAGATGCGGGAGCGCGCTCAGCCTTATGACGTCACCAAGAAACCAAAATAAAAGTCCGGTTCAAAATCATAATGAGGAATTCAGAATTCATACATTAATGCAAGCTGAATGATGTGCTGAAAATAGTAAGAAATCATGAGAGATTGTAAGATTCTGTCTTAAAGTCACAGTTGTCATGTTTAGGTGCAGAAAGCTTTAATGTCAACCATATATTAAAATGCAAAAAGAAAAACAGAAATATGTTAAAAATAGCTCATAAAAATATAAATGGTAAATTTGAGATAATCTTAAATTGTAGCACAGAGTACACTCGAAAACTGTTAATATCCAAAATCTGGAAAACATTCAGCAAACCAAATTTCCCCATAGCGTCAAATCAATCTGTCAATCTATCCATCCATCTATTGATTGTTCCATTTATCTACTCCGCTCAACATCTGATCATGTTAGAAAGCTTTTCTTATCTTAAAATGTAATGACTGATAAACTTACATCATCATCCCCAGCTAGCTCCAAAACCTGAAAAAAAAAATGCTTAGCAAAACACCCTATTGCTTGCCGAGAAACTGTCATATGCATATAATGGAGTGCATTGAGTATCTTGAAACAGCTGAGAAAATTACATACTGTGTGTATATATATATATATATATATATAATGAACTTTATCACAATATGCAAATTTTTTGAAAATGACCTGTATATATATATATATATATATATATATATACAGGTCATTTTCAAAAAATTTGCATATTGTGATAAAGTTCATTATTTTCTGTAATGTACTGATAAACATTAGACTTTCATATATTTTAGATTCATTACACACTAACTGAAGTAGTTCAAGCCTTTTATTGTTTTAATATTGATGATTTTGGCATACAGCTCATGAAAACCCAAAATTCCTATTTCAAAAAATTAGCATATTTCATCCGACCAATAAAAGAAAAGTGTTTTTAATACAAAAAAAGTCAACCTTCAAATAATTATGTTCAGTTATGCACTCAATACTTGGTCGGGAATCCTTTTGCAGAAATGAACGCTTCATGAATGCTTGAATGCGGCGTGGCATGGAGGCAATCAGCCTGTGGCACTGCTGAGGTGTTATGGAGGCCCAGGATGCTTCGATAGCGGCCTTAAGCTCATCCAGAGTGTTGGGTCTTGCGTCTCTCAACTTTCTCTTCACAATATCCCACAGATTCTCTATGGGGTTCAGGTCAGGAGAGTTGGCAGGCCAATTGAGCACAGTAATACCATGGTCAGTAAACCATTTACCAGTGGTTTTGGCACTGTGAGCAGGTGCCAGGTCGTGCTGAAAAATGAAATATACATCTCCATAAAGCTTTTCAGCAGATGGAAGCATGAAGTGCTCCAAAATCTCCTGATAGCTAGCTGCATTGACCCTGCCCTTGATAAAACACAGTGGACCAACACCAGCAGCTGACATGGCACCCCAAACCATCACTGACTGTGGGTTCTTGACACTGGACTTCAGGCATTTTGGCATTTCCCTCTGCCCAGTCTTCCTCCAGACTCTGGCACCTTGATTTCCGAATGACATGCAAAATTTGAGCAACAGTCCAGTGCTGCTTCTCTGTAGCCCAGGTCAGGCGCTTCTGCCGCTGTTTCTGGTTCAAAAGTGGCTTGACCTGGGGATGTTTCTACTCCAGACTCAGTCCACTGCTTCCGCAGGTCCCCCAAGGTCTGGAATCGGTCCTTCTCCACAATCTTCCTCAGGGTCCGGTCACCTCTTCTTGTTGTGCAGCGTTTTCTGCCACACTTTTTCCTTCCCACAGACTTCCCACTGAGGTGCCTTGATACAGCACTCTGGGAACAGCCTATTCGTTCAGAAATTTCTTTCTGTGTCTTACCCTCTTGCTTGAGGGTGTCAATGATGGCCCTCTGTACAGCAGTCAGGTCGGCAGTCTTACCCATGATTGCGGTTTTGAGTAATGAACCAGGCTGGGAGTTTTTAAAAGCCTAAGGAATCTTTTGCAGGTGTTTAGAGTTAATTAGTTGATTCAGATGATTAGGTTAATAGCTCGCTTAGAGAACCTTTTCATGATATGCTAATTTTTTGAGATAGGAATTTTGGGTTTTCATGAGCTGTATGCCCAAATCATCAATATTAAAACAATAAAAGGCTTGAACTACTTCAGTTAGTGTGTACTGAATCTAAAATATATGAAAGTCTAATGTTTATCAGTACATTACCGAAAATAATGAACATTATCACAATATGCTAATTTTTTGAAAAGGACCTGTGTGTGTATATATATATATATATATATATATATATATATGTATGTATATTGTATGTATATGTATGTATATTGTATGTATATATATATATATATATATATTAGTGGTGGGCCGTTATCGGCGTTAACGTGCTGCGTTAACGTGAAACTCTTATCGCGCGATAAAAAAAATATCGCCGTTAATCTATTCTCAAATTTGGGTTGGGAGCTGGGTCTAAACTACGCAAGCTATGATGACTTTCACCTTGATAGTTTAACGCGGATGTATACCGAAGACTGTAGAATATGGTCGCGCGTTTAAGTCTCCTCCGCCAAAACACAGACGGGATCGCGTCTCCTCCATTCATAAAAACCGAATCTACTATAGCGAAATGCCACGTAAATTCGTAGTTTTTTGGATTCGTAAATCAAATGTTGGTCAGTCACTTAATTCAAATCGCGATATGGACTAGTGTATGTGAAAACTGAAATGCAAAAAGACCGTTTTAATATGAATCCGATATGTTCTGTTTGCCTAGCTGTATGTATGCATGGTGGAGACGCGCTTTTACTACACGCATACTGAAACACACGTGACGCTCCCGGTAATTTTTGGCATTTTCATCTCACATGAACAGATAAACTCAATCTCCCAAACTGCTGTGAGTGTCACTTTTACCGTTTCATTTGAGAAAACTAGCATCATATCATACTGTATGACAGAAACTTCACGGCAACCTGTCAAAATAAAAGTACGGTGTAACATGTAATGGGTTGGGTAGGTGTTGACGTTAAAAAAACACAATCTAATAGGTAGAAAAAATAATTTCATTGTTAGTTAGTTAGTTAACACAAGTAAATCTAATTGAACATAATTTATTTTCATCAACAAATTATAGAACAGCTTTATGAGCTTTATGATCCATTCTCAAAGACTTTAAGTCATTATTTGGTTAGCACACATATTCTGAATGCCTTCAGCAGAATTCAAATTAGCCATTTTAATCTAGATTAATCTAGATTAATTCCAAGATTTAATCTAGATTAATCTAGATTAAAAAAATTAATCTATGCCCACCCCTAATATATATATATATATATATATATATATATATATATATATATATATATATTTAAATGGATAGCATTCAGTATCTTAAAACTGTTTTAAAATTTAAAACAGAAATTTGCATTGTCATGTTGCAGTTCATTTTCATCTCCAGCTGGCTCCAAAATTTGAAAAAGTCCAAAAAGCTTTTCTTTGTGAAACACAATATTTCTTGCTGAATAAGTGTCACAATTAAAATCCTATATAAATGACCACTGACCATTTCTTCTGTTGTTTGTGGAAAAGTACACAATCTCCAGCATGCAGTAATGTGTAGCATTAGTTCAAAGAAATGCACTTATTGTTTTGCAAATATAAAGGATTATTCAAGAAACACTCCAATGTGACAAATACACATTTGGTTTACTGCTTGTAGACAAGTGTTACAGCTGAAAATATGTATAAAGTGTGTAAAGCGTATAACCACATAAAGAATCATACCCTTGGTCTTACATATACAGCAGACCGTGAATTTCTGTGTTCTTTATCAAATCAAATCACTTTTATTGTCAAATCACCAGCACTTTTGCCTAGGTGAGTGAAATTCTTAGGAGTGAGCTCCTGTCATGATCTGGGCTGTGGGGTTTCCCTCAGCCACCTGAGAGCGCTGTTTCCCTTCCCTTGCACTGCACTTCCCTGATCGTTCACACCTGTCTTTGATTGTCACTCGTGTCTTCCACAGCTGTTCACTATTATCACAGTCTGTATAATCCCCACTTTCCCCCCACGCTGGTGTGTTAAGTTCTGTCGTGTATTCTGTGTTTCTGAATCCCTGGCCTTTGATCGTGTTCTTGGTTTTGTTTATTTTTGTGTTTTAGTTGAGTAGTTTGTGCCGTGTTGGCCTTTTGTTCTGTTTGTGTTTATTTATTATTAAAACTTCACTCACCTGCATCTGGACACAGACCCCTTCCTTCTTAACGTGACCGCTCCAGACAGTGCAGAGACAATTAACATATAGACAGTTACAAACCTACAGGTTTATACAGAGTCACAATATGCAATATATACATATAAACATACATAGGACACACAGTGTACGATTAGACATATTTACAGTTTGCAATAGAAGTGCAAGTTGAGCTGTATTGTCAAGAAATGTGCAAAAGAGGTATTTTTTTACATGAAATTGGGCAGAAGAGAGATTGTAGAGGGTAGCACATAGTGCAAAGATTTCAGTGCAGTTATAAACATATATTATTTGAATCTTATGAATGTGCAAATAGAGAAAGAGTGTGATGCCACAGGTAGTTTGTATGGCCCACTCACCTGTGTGTAGCACACTCAGATTCCACTTAGGGAGATTGTCAACAGTGCAAAGGTGCAGTGGATTATGCATAGATTGGATATGCAAAAGACCAGGATGTGTAATGGATGGTTTACAGTGTAACAGATATATTATTGTATTAAGTGCGATGTGTGCATAGAGTCCAGTGATAAGGTGCATTGATGATGGGAGTATTCTGATAGGTGTATTAGTTCTGTTGTTCATTAGCCTGGTAGCCGTGGGGTAAAGCTATCCCTCAGTCGGCTAGTGCGGGATCGGATGCTGCGGAGACGTCTTCCTGAGGGCAGCAGAGAGAGCAGTCTGTGGCTGGAGTCACTGATGATCCTCCTGGCTTTCCTTATATACTGCCTGGTGTAGATGTCCTGAAGGGAGGGAAGATCACCTCCAACAAAGTGGCGGGCAGATTGCAGAGCCTTTGCAGAGCTTTGCGGTTGACAGCGGTGCTGTTTCCAAAGCAGGCAGTGATGCAGCCAGTCAGGATGATTAAAAGATTTTATCGTTATTTGGGATATTTCTATACGTCTATTAATTATTTTATACTTTACAGCTTGACACATCAGAAAAGGAATAGAAGATGAGAAGTATACAAATGAACTGAGTGATCAAGAAGATGCATGTTAGATGAATCTGATCAGGAAGCAGGACCAGTTAAAAAAACGGTCTGGGACTGATCAAACTGATACTTACAATTAAAAGAGTGCTTTTCTAACTACAAAAACCCAACCAAAAAACAACAGAAACAGAGACAATCTGAAAACACAGAATTTCAAAAACAGAGATGTCAGCATTCATTCAAAATACCAGTGTAAGGCAATCTTCTGCTGATCATTCAGATATTAGCAACTAATAATAAATGGAAATATACTATTGCAGTGCAGACATACAGAGAAATACACAGCAATGTCTAGAATCTATTCTGATTCATCAACACAGTTTCACTGAAGATCAAATAAATACATAAACCCAGGATAGAGCATCTGAGTGAATGTGGTGTGGACTGTGTGGATGAGACTCATTGTGTCAGAGACGCTGAAGAAGGACAGAGTTCACTCTCATCCACATACACTCCTATTCTATGGCTGGACACTACAGACAGTTCAGTCCGTCTGTTATTATGAACAAATGAGTATCTAGAGCGAGAGCAGAACAAACTCCAGGATTGATCATTACGTCCAAACACACATTCATCACCCTCTCCTTTCCTGCTGATGCTCTTATATGAGACTGATATCTCCACACCAAACATCCCACTCCACTCAACACCTGAAGATTACATCCAAGTAACTTACTGTATAACCCAGCGTTTCTCAACTCCAGATACAAAATATGCAAATATAAAAGGTACACTTGATGCCCACATGAAAATTCACACTGGAGAGAAACCTTTTACCTGCCCTCAGTGTGGAAAGAGTTTCGCATATAAAGCAAGTCTTAACATTCACTTGAGCATTCACATCGGAGAGAAACCTTTTACCTGTGAACAGTGTGGAAAGAGTTTCACGCAGAAAGTAAACCTTAAGACTCACATGACAGTTCACACTGGAGAGAAACCGTACAAGTGTCTTCAGTGTGAGAAGAGTTTCACATGTCAAAGCAACATGAAACGTCATTTGCAAACTCATTCTGGGAAGAAACTGCCATTTTCTTCAATGCAAGAAGAGGTTTAGAAAAAGGAGCAATTTCTACAATCATCTGCACATTCAATTTGAAATACATTCAATTGTAGTCAAAGTTGTAAAACATTGTTTTTCATCAGACTTACAGATACTTGTGAACAATCATGCAAATGTAAGACTTTATCTGTGTTCTTTGTTCAAGAGTGTAACGAGAAAAAAGCTGAATGAGTGCACATTCGGAGCTGAATGTGGGCTACATCAGATCACTTTCATGCATCCTTCATTTTTATGCTATACCATGAGGCTTTTTTATTTTGTTTTGTTTTTGTACTTCTGTGGCCATACCTGAGCATCTACTTTACTGTAGTTTCAAATATTGAGTGATTACAGTAGATTCCCTCAAATTGTGATTATGTAGAGTATGTCACTCAGTTCCATGTGTTGATTTCTCTGAATCAAAATATTAGTCACACTTTTACCTTGCTGGGAAACGCAACAATGTAATTGGAAGATTATAAATGAATTGACATAAACTGACCAAAATGACTTGTTCCCATTGAGTTTAAGTGTATTTTAGTGTATTGTTTATTTAATCTCAATTTAATGTTTTAATATCTGTTTACGTTTATGGACTTTATCAGGAGAAGAATGGAAATATTATTCTAGTTTTGTGCAGGCCTTTTTTTAATCTGCAAAGTTCATTCTTTCTGTTGTACTTCCAGTAGTCTGTATGTACAGTAGATAAACAAACTGTTTCCTTTCCAATTCATTTGCTACAATAAACAATCCTCAGCAGTTTGCCTTCATTCATTTTCTTGTGGAGAAAGTGTTTTTAAAAAATTGATTAAATAGAAAAACGAGGAAAAAGAAAACACACAGTTGACAATACACTCCAGGTGTAAGGTCATGCTGTTGCTAAGTAGATAGCATAGCGGATTTTAAATGCGGATATCATACAATAAACTTAATATTAATTATCCAAACATTTTATCAGTACAACAAATGTAATCAAGTATGAATGATAAAAGAATTTGAAGCTGAAAATGTTACAAAAAAATGTTATTGTAAAGGTGAATGATTTATTGTTTGCATCTTACAACCCATTGATTTAAATGAGCTTCGCACTGAACGATGTTGCAGAAGTGCATTTTTTAATTGGCGTTGCCATGGATACAGTAATTGCACCGAGCCATTGATGTCTCTCTCTAAATTAATAACAGCGAATAAAAATAATAAAAAGTTAGTTTTTTTTAAACCAAAACTTTCAGAATATACTATATTTATATTTATTAAAGTTGTTATATTATGTTGAAATGAATTATTTTAATAAATATATTAGGGAATCATAATATAATTTATGTAATGTATATAGTGCTGGTAAAATGCTCTCTTGTTTTTGTGGAGATGCTGTTCCAACTTGACAGGAATAAGATGCAGAAGATAAATTTACTGTAAAATATCATTTATTGCGGTTATCAAAGCTGAATTTTCATTAAACAGGTCCTTCTCAAAAAATTGCATATTGTGATAAGGTTCATTATTTTCTGTAATGTACTGATAAACATTCTGCAGGTCCCCCAAGGTCTGGAATCGGTCCTTCTCCACAATCTTCCTCAGGGTCCGGTCACCTCTTCTCGTTGTGCAGCGTTTTCTGCCACACTTTTTCCTTCCCACAGACTTCCCACTGAGGTGCCTTGATACAGCACTCTGGGAACAGCCTATTCATTCAGAAATTTCTTTCTATGTCTTACCCTCTTGCTTGAGGGTGTCAATGATGGCCTTCTGGACAGCAGTCAGGTCGGCAGTCTTACCCATGATTGCGGTTCCCTTTCGATACTTTCACTCGTACTGCGTCGAAGACGCTTATGGGAAAACTCCTTTTTCTCCTGAGACTGAAGCATTTCAATAACGCAGTGTAACTGCACGGCCATTGGTTCGTGCAGTGTTAAAGAAACGAACCAGCGGAGCTGCACGAGCCTGTGGCGATGATTCGCGCCCGATCACGCCAAAAGGGGCGGAGTATCTGGCTATATAAGCGTGCATTTCGCCATAGGAACTCAGATCCTTCTCCTTCAGCGACGACTTCTTTGCTGATCTACGAGACTCGATGCTGCTCGCCGTTGACACGCCTTCGCAGCGGATCAAGCTGAACGAGAGACCCTCTGCTCGTCTGATTAGCCGCTTCTCCGGCGCCTTCAGTGTCGCAGCAGCAGCAGTCCCAGCTGATTCCCTGCCGCCATCCGGTGAGTATAAAAGGGCTTATTTCTAAGAAGTAAGTTCTAAAAGAGCAATTTTCTAGCGACGTTGTTGCAAATGTCGCGATGCGAGTGGCTCGTGCAGGGCTCTGCACGATGTAGAAGGGCAGTGAGTGCCGTTCACTGAGACGGAATGCTGTCGCTGACAGTTTGAGTCTCGCTCTTTTCGCTCGCTAACCCCGTTCTCCCGTTTCTTATCTCTCAGCAAGGCTCGGAGAAAGAGACCGTGGAGTCAGGGAACTAAGCAACAGGGTTTGAACGATCTTACGCCAGCAGTGAGCCCGCGTGCTCGCTCTTCCCGTTGCGCTTTGATCTGACAGCTCGCATTTGTGTGTGTGTGTGTGTGTGTGTGTTGCTAGGGAGACGGACTGCTTTCACTACGAAAGCCCGGTCCGCTCGCAGAAGGCGCTCCAGCTCTCATGTCTCTCTCCTCCCAGTAATCTCGGAGGAAGCAGCTGCGAGTTGTAAGCTGAGCAATCATGCATGAGCATTCTCATGCCGACACACATTGTGCGAGCTTTATTGATTTGCCAGCGTGTGTTACTCGCGAGGATCAGATGCACTCTTTACACGAGCAGCTTTAATCCTCCCAGGCAGATCAGAGCGAAGCACTGTTACATCTATTACTGACGGCTTTGCTTTCGTGTATGCGTCGCTTATGCCGCGCTCACAGAGGCGAGCTGCTTTCATTATTAATAGTATGGACATGTTCGCTCGTGGGAGTCGCCCCGCCTCCCCCTTCTCACGTTTCTCTTCTCTCAGTTACCTCGGAGAAAGAAACGGTGAACGCGCGATCAGACTTAAGTGACGTAATGCCGGCAAAGCCCTGCGTGCGTCACTCTGTGCAGTTTTTGATCAGTGTTATGTGAGGATCTGCGCCTCTCGCCTTATCGAGCGGCTCTATCCTTCTGAGCAAATCGGAGCAGAACGCTGTTACCTATGATTCTATATTGCTGACAGCTTCATATTTCAGTGCGCCTCTCGCCTGGGCCACGCCCACGCTGAGGCTGCGTGCTCTGAGACAGACAGCTCTCTGCGAGTGTTTACGTCTGGATCTGCTTTGCTCACAGCTCGTTTTCTCAATGAAGACGGCCCTGCCCCTCCCCTCCTCTGCTACGAGCAGATCTGAGAGGATGTGCGCAACGTTTTAAACTACCTATGTTTATACAAAGATTCAGTACTCCTCTTTTTGAGTGGTTTGATCTTTTTAGGTGGATTAAAGGAGAATGTTGTCACTGTGATCATTACTGACAGCTTCAAATTGGATGCGTCTGGGCCATGCCCACGCTGAGGCTGCGCTCGTTGAGACGGTGAGTGTTATGTCTCGCTGGCGGCTCGTTTTCTCAATGGAGACAACCCGCACCTCTCCTTGTCCGCTACAAACGGACATGAGAGAATGCACACAGCACTTTGATAGCCTCCAAACACCCTGTTTTGTTCCGGGTGCCGACGGCCATATGTTGTGGAAAATGTTGTGACCCCTGGGCCCTTTCTGACAGCGTCCTCACAACCTGCCATTGTCATAACGGTCAGTTGCTCGAACCAATGGGCATAATAGAACGAGGTTACACACGTCAGTTCGCTTGAAGACCACCACGCTTCAGCGAGGTGGTTTCCACCTCAGTTCACAGCAAATACGTAGAAGTTTTGCGTACGGAGGTGAGGAATTTGTTGGCAAAGGTGCCGTAGAAACGGTTCCCCCAACACAGAGCGAGTCAGGCTTCTACAGCCATTTCTTCCTCGTTCCAAAGAAGGATGGCAGTCTAAGACCCATCCTCGACCTCAGACGTCTGAATCGCGCCCTCATGAGATGGCCGTTCAGAATGCTTACGCTAAAGCAGATCCTCTCGCAGATATGCACAGAGGACTGCTTTTGCTCACTGGATTTGAATGATGCATACTTCCATATCCAGATTGCCCCCCGTCACAGGCAATTCTTGAGATTCGCCTTCGAGGGATTGGCTTATCAATATACAGTCCTTCCGTCCGGACTGTCCTTAGCTCCCCGCACGTTTACGAAGTGCATGGACGCAGCGCTTTTCCCCCCTGAGACAGATGGGAATCCGCGTCTTGAATTACCTCGACGACTGGCTCATCCTGGCCCAGTCGGAGGACGAGCTAATACACCACAGATCCATAATCCTCAGCCACTTAGAGTGCCTAGGACTCAGGGTCAATTTTGCCAAGAGCATGCTGTCTCCCAGCCAACGTATTTCGTTCCTGTGAGCAGTTTTCGACTCAACCTGAATGGAGTTGCGCCGCAACGAGCCCAGGCTATTTGCAGGTTCGCGGCCTCCTTCGCCCTCTCAAGACTTTTCAGAAGATGCTCGGCCTGATGGCCTCGGCATCCCCAGTACTTCAGTTGGGCCTGCTTCAAATGCGCCCTCTGCAGTTCTGGCTGAAACCAAAGGTTCCTCCTCAAGCCTGGCGTCTAGGACGCCTACGTATCAAGGTAGATCAGGCCTGTGTCACAGCTCTGATTCCTTGGAAGAACTCTCAATGGATGGAACAGGGCGTTCCCCTGGACATGGTATTCAGAAGGAAAGTGGCCTCGACAGATGCCTCCAACTCAGGTTGGGGGGCACTGTGCGACAGCCAGCCTGCATTCGACCAATGGTCTAAAGCAGAGAGTCGCCTTCACATCAACTGCCTAGGAATGCTAGCAGTGTGTTTAGGCCTCCACACCCTTCTTCCAGTCTTAAAGGGACACCACGTCTTAGTCCGCTCGGACAGT
This sequence comes from Garra rufa, assembly GCF_049309525.1. Lineage (NCBI taxonomy): Eukaryota > Metazoa > Chordata > Actinopteri > Cypriniformes > Cyprinidae > Garra > Garra rufa. The sequence continues at coordinate 50,499,992 of NC_133364.1, forward strand.
ATGACAGTGATGTCTTACATAAATCACCAGGGAGGTCTTTCGTCGAGTCGTCTATTCACGTTAGTGAAACGTCTCCTAAAATGGGCTCAGCTGCACTTCCGCTCGCTAAGGGCGACGCATGTGCCAGGCAGGCTGAACCAGGGAGCAGACATGCTGTCTCGGAGCAACGTCTCCTCAGGCGAATGGATGCTTCACCCCCAAACGGTTCAGCAAATATGGGCTGTCTTCGGCAAGGCGCAAGTAGATCTTTTCGCCTCAAAAGACAATTATCACTGCCCAATCTATTTTTCAAAGGAACAGGATGCATTGGCCCACGAGTGGCCCAATCTCCTTTTGTATGCGTTCCCCCCGACCGCCCTGATACCACAGGTCATCAGGCGAGTCAGGGAACAGAAGCTCAAAGTCCTGTTAGTGGCCCCATTCTGGCAGAACCAGCATTGGTTTCCAGATCTTCCTCGGCTGCTCTCGACAGCGCCGTGGCACATTCCACTGAGACGAGATCTCTTAACACAGGCAAACAAAACGCTATGGCACCCCCAAACGGAATTGTGGGCGCTGCACGTATGGGCTCTCGACGGGAGCCTATAAGTCTCCCTGAGTCTGTTTTGAACACTATCTCACAAGCCAGAGCACCCTCTACGAGGCGGCTCTATGATCTTAAGTGGTCTGTCTTTTCCGCCTGGTGCTCCACCCGCGGTGCAGACCCGAGTTTATGTGACATATCAGTGATATTGTCCTTCCTTCAGGAGCTGTTGGACAAGGGAAGATCCCCTTCCACGCTCAAGGTCTATGTGGCAGCCATAGCGGTATCCCATGACCTTATAAATGGTCAATCTGTGGGAAAGAACGACCTGGTCGTTCGTTTCTTGAAGGGGTCAAGAAGGCTTAACCCCCCTCGCCCCATCATAGTTCCTTCTTGGGTCTTACCCACGGTATTGAGGGCTCTGAGAGGCCCTCCCTTTGAGCCGCTTCAGTCCATTGACCTTAGCCCTTTGACGTTGAAAACTGCCCTGCTCTTAGCATTGGCATCAGTCAAACGTATGGGTGACCAACAGGCGCTCTCTGTGAGCCCCGTATGCTTGGAATTCGGGCCGAATGACTCTAAGGTCATCCTGAATTCAAGGCGTGGTTACGTACCCAAGAGTCTCTCGACACCCTTCAGAGACCAAATTATTTCCCTCTTGGCTCTTTCTCCTTCGGAGCAGGACCAGGGATTTAACCCCCTCTGCCCCGTCAGGGCATTGAGATGCTATGTAGAGCGTTCTGCTCCCTTTAGGCAGTCAGAACAGCTGTTTGTGTGTTTCGGTGGCCGCACCAAGGGGTCTTCGGTCACGAAACAGAGGTTATCCAAATGGATAGTGGAAGCCATCACGCTGGCTTACTCTTCTCTGGGCCTACAATGTCCCATGGGAGTAAGAGCCCATTCGACTAGAGGCATCGCCTCGTCCTGGGCTTGGTCTAGTGGGGTTTCCATCGCAGAAATTTGTGCGGCGGCAGGCTGGGCCTCACCGTCCACATTTGCTAGATTTTATAATCTGGACGTCCCAGTCTTACAGATTCGGGTTCTTTCTGCATAACGGGATAACTGTTACCAGTATAATGATATATGGTACGCTTTGGCCTCACTTGGAGCTCCAAGCTGTACTTAATTCCCTGGAACGGAGGCTTATCAGGTTATCTTGATTGAGCAAATTGGCCCTTATTAGCCCTTCAGTGCTAGGGTCATGTCAGTCGTTCCTCTACCATAGCTACGGCGGGATTGTACTGGTTCCCCATAAGCGTCTTCGACGCAGTACGAGTGAAAGTATCGAAAGGGAACGTACTCGGTTACTTTCGTAACCTCGGTTCCCTGAGATACGGGAACGAGTACTGCGTTGCTGGCCATGCTATGTAGCTGCACGACTCAGTCGTCGCTTCAATCGAAGTACCTGAGTTCCTATGGCGAAATGCACGCTTATATAGCCAGATACTCCACCCCTTTTGGCGCGATCGGGCCCGAATCATCGCCATAGGCTCGTGCAGCTCCGCTGCCGAGCCATTGGTTCGTTTCTTTAACACTGCACGAACCAATGGCCGTGCAGTTACACTGCGTTATTGAAATGCTTCAGTCTCAGGAGAAAAAGGAGTTTTCCCATAAGCGTCTTCGACGCAGTACTCGTTCCCGTATCTCAGGGAACTGAGGTTACGATAGTAACCGAGTACGTTTTGAGTAATGAACCAGGCTGGGAGTTTTTAAAAGCCTCAGGAATCTTTTGCAGGTGTTTATAGAGTTAATTAGTTGATTCAGATGATTAGGTTAATAGCTCGCTTAGAGAACCTTTTCATGATATGCTAATTTTTTGAGAGCTCATGAATTTTGGGTTTTCATGAGCTGTATGCCCAAAATCATCAATATTAAAACAATAAAAGGCTTGAACTACTTCAATTGAATCTAAAATATATGAAAGTCTAATGTTTATCAGTACATTACAGAAAATAATGAACTTTATCACAATATGCTAATTTTTTGAGAAGGACCTGTAATTGATTAATTTAAACATTGAAGTCTTTGTAAAGTTTTATTTTGAAAACACTGACAATACTGACAATTAAACAAGCAAAAAGAGTATTACAACAACAACAAACATTTTAATTTACAATTTATAACTATGTTTTATAGTGTGTGTGTGTGTGTGTGTGTGTGTGTATAACCAGTGTCACTGATTGAATTGTTATTTACTCACCTTTAAGTTGTTCCAAACCTGTATGAATATCTTTGTTCTGCTGAAAACAAGGAAAGATCTTTTGAAGAATGTTTGTAACCTGGCAGTTTTGGGCCACCGTTGTCTTCCATAGTAGGGAAAAAAATATATACTATAAAATACTGTCAAAATTAGTGGTGCCCAAAACCGCACCATTTTAGGGTGAACTATGTGGTTGACTACTCATACGTTTATATGATGTGATACTGTTTTTGGTTACATAAAATGCTCTAACCGTTTCTTTTCTTCTCCCAGTAACTTAGGAGAAACCAGCCTTTGAGACACCCAAATGCACCCGTGGTCCTCCATCATTCCCACACAGTCCCATCACAGTCCATCACCAGTGTCTGTCATGCACCGACTGCAAATCTGAGCCCCCTGATTAATGCTTTATCCCCCCTGAAGGACATAAACACAAGATGTAGGGGGGGGGTCTTCCTTTTAAATAGTGGTAAATAGTTCGCACTGATCTGTATCTTAAATATTACTCATAGTAAAAATAGTAAATTAATATAAATATAAAATTAACCTGTAACCACCCCTATAATGGTTCATACCAATCGCCCCAGCAGCCTAAGCGGGAAAATTCAGTCTGCTAAATAGGAAGCCTACCGATAGACACGGTGAGTGTTCAAGACACATTTTCTTGTAATATGAACTTATATACTATATATTCAATACTTTTCAAACATTGCCTAAAAGTAAAGTAAAATTAGACCACCCATCACTCATGTTTTGTATTTGTAATAGACGTCTATGCTCGGAAGTTAAACAGTAAAAGAGTAAACGCGATCTTTCATAATCATCAATTTATCAGTCAAATAGGGATGTGATCTTCTTACCCAGCGTTTTATGTAATATAATTAAACACAAATTTGGTTCACTGAAGCGTACATATGTACAAAAACAACTATAAAAAGCTGTCCAGGAATCAAACACAGGGAAAACAAACACGGAAAGAAACGCTCGGAAATAAAGACCATACGGTACAATAAGACTTCGCGAAGAGCTGTGTGTGTGAGTGGCTTAAATGCATGAGAGTCAATGTGAAACAGATGTGTGCAGCAATCAGTGCAGTGGGAAACGAGGAGCAGGTGTGTGCAGTGATTGGTGCAGTGGCTTATGGGGATTGCAGTCCAGAATGTGTGTGCAAGAGTTCATGAAGACAGGATAGACCACATACGTGACAGAGCCCCCCCCCCAAGGAGCGGCTTTCAGACGCTCTAACCACCTAATACAACCTGGAGGCTGGTGGAGCGGAGGCGGAACAGGGGGAGGGATGGAGGGCCAGGTCCATGTAGGGGTAATGGAACTGTGGACTGAGGCGGAGCCGACGGAGGGAGAAGCCATGGTGGAGGAAGGGTTGGCTCCTGCATGGGGCCGACCGACGGAGGTGGAGCCGGTGGAGCCCGAGGGAGAACCGGAGAGTCAACAGTCCTAGGTGACACAGAGGATCCGGAGGGCCAAGGCGGAACCCAAGGCTCTGGCGACCCCGGCGGAGATGGAGGTCCGGAGGTACGCAGCGGAGCCAGAGTGACAGAGGATTGAGGCTGTGCCCACGGGAGGGAGGAGGTCCACAGAGCCAGCAGGACGGAGTGACGAGGCGCAGCCGGAGGAGTAGAGTCCAGAGGCGAAGGTGTGGCGACGACTGACCGGGAACCAGCGGAAGCTCTGGAAGGCTGGGCTGAACCAGCGGAGGCTCTGGAAAGCTGGGCTGAACCAGCGGAGGCTCTGGAAGGCTGGGCTGAACCAGCGGAGGCTCTGGAAGGCTGGGCTGAAACAGCGGAGGCTCTGGAAGGCTGGTTGGGAGACCAGCTGCTCGAGCCGACAGCAGCGGTGGGTCCTCCACGCTAGACATTAATCTTTGATAAGTCTTGGGTGCAAATTTGGGCGTGGCGGCAGCCACCTTGGGTGCAGATTCTGGCGTGGCGGCAGCCATCTTGGGTGCAGACTCTGACTTGGCGGCGGCCATCTTGACCGGGAACTCAGGAACGGAGGCCATCTTGTGAACAGGCTCTAGAAGGGCGGCCATCTTGGGAACAGACTCCGGAAGGGCAGCCATGTTGTGAACAGGCTCTGGAAGGGCAGCCATCTTGCGTACAGGCTCTGGGTTGGCAGACATCTTATGCTGTGGCTCTGAGCTGGAACTTACTGTGGGAAGATGGTCCTCCTCCACAATTCCCACAGTAAAAGGAGAGCCACACAACAAAAGAGCAAGATCCATATAATACTGTAAAGTCCAGCCCGGTTCAAACATGGGCATGAGGGAAGCCAATGGCTCTAAGAGTCCTCCACGGAAGAAAATCATCAGGCATTGATCATCCATGGAAGATAGATTTGCCAATTCGATGAAGGCCATGACATAATCCTCAATTGTCCACTCACCCTGCTTGAGAAGCATGATCTGCACCGTTGGATTCATGCTGGAACCGGATGACACCATAAAGCCGCTGGATCCTTGTGTCGGCGAAGTTTTCTGTCACAAAGGGGGTCTGGAGACAGGCGTTCGGATCCAAATGCAGGCTTTATTAGAAGGCGTGGTAAACAGACAGGGTCAATCACCGGCAAACAACAACAACGAGGATAATCCAAAGAGTAGTCAAACACAGGCAGAAGGTCGGGGCTGGCAGCGAGAATCAAAACACGGGGAGGAGTCCAGGAATCAAACACAGGGAAAACAAACACGGAAAGAAACGCTTGGAAATAAAGACCATACGGAACAATAAGACTTCGCGAAGAGCTGTGTGTGAGTGGCTTAAATGCATGAGAGTCAATGTGAAACAGATGTGTGCAGCAATCAGTGCAGTGGGAAACGAGGAGCAGGTGTGTGCAGTGATTGGTGCAGTGGCTTATGGGGATTGCAGTCCAGAATGTGTGTTCAAGAGTTCATGAAGACAGGATAGACCACATACGTGACACTACTGTTGCTATAGTAACGAACGCAACTTTGACGGACATCTGCTATAACCATGTGCTCTTTGAAAAGCAAAAGTTTCTGAAATATACATAATGTAGTACTAAGGTCTACAAAAAACAAATATAGGCTTACAAATCATTGTTGATTTCTTTTTACACAGTAAACATTTTGTTTGTGTAATTTACATGTTTAAATGGTCTAACTAACATCAGAGCATTCAACACCGAAAGCGCAGGTGGAGTGCCTTCAGACCCATATGAAGGTGCTCCACCTGCGCTTTCGGTGTTGAATGTATAGATATAAAATATATAGATATAGAATCTACAGATATAAAACAGTTCAGATATAAAACAATGTTAGTTTAAAACGTCAAACCTAGATAAATGTGCGCTTTTATGCGCTTATTCAATCGTTTTTGCGGAGAGGGGAGGCTAAAGCGCGCTTTACAGGACATGGAGGTGCCAGCACGATCGCTTGCATTTTTCAGTGGAAACAATTTAAAATTATCCTTCACTTTAGCTCACAAAGGTAAGAATAATACAGCATTTGGAACTTTAAAGGATCTACTACTTATTTGTGTGCACTCACAATAGCAACAAAACGTTTAAAGCAGTGCTTTTACAAAATAAAGAAAACAAACATGATGCGCTTTTTGCCGTCTGGTTCTTGAATAGAAGCACTTCACTAAAATGCGAATATATGCCTCAGACATAATAAATATAGAAGGCTTTAAATTATTACTTAACGAAATAAAACAAATCGAAAACAAAACTCTTTCATTATGTAATCCATAAAGGTGCATTCTAAAGTTTAATTTCCCATACAACGACCTTCATAGTACAAGCTAGTCACGACTGTTTCCCGAACAAGGTCACATCTCCGTCGTTTGAACCACATTAGTTCAAAAACTTAGGGCCGTTGACGTGACCGAGTAATAACTTCTGCTATTTAACTGGTCAGAGATCTCAAAAATGCAGCTATATTGAACATGGCACCTGATGACTAATTTACTATTTTTCATTCCCTGTCATTTCACCTTATTTGGTGTTTGACTCATCTCAGGTTCCCTCTTACGTCATACTCCGGGATTCCCTAGGCATTTATGCACATGCGCACTTATCAAAAACAACACTTTAAAGGATGCTCAAAAACACATAGATTAAAATGTATTTATATTTAAATTGAATGGACGATATAGAATATACTGCATAGATTGCTTATTGTGCCCAAGAGCATAATTTATATGAGCCCATGTCTTACTAACAATAAACTGCTTCTAACCACAGGTTTGGAGCTGTTCCAACCATGTAAGTTTCCGACGCTGTTTGCGAATGTTGGTTTGAACCGTTGAACTATGTTGGTAACGACGGAACTTGCGACCATATTTGCTAACGATGCTTTTGGGAAACGCACCCCAGACTATGAACAGCTGACTGCTGTTCGTTACTTAAAAAAACAAAAACATATTTAACGAACAAAATTGCTCCAAACGATTTCTTCTAAATTAACTTAATAAAAAAACGAAACGAACTATAAACACTTTGCCATTACATAATAGCTGAAACAGCAGTATAATATGCTTTCAGAGAAGGGGTAAAAAAACGGACTCCGGCAAGAATTCTGTCGGACAAAGACATAGCTGTATAGGACTGAGCGTCTCGGGCCAGGGCCGGACTATAGGGGCCTAAAATTGAGACCCGAGCATGGCTCAGAAGACATGCCAGAAAAACTCTAATATCGGCATCCAGCGATCTCTGCTGTAAGGGGCAAGGGGCTGTTCGCAAACTTCATTGTTATATGGCAAACAAGAATCAAGAAATAATACAAGTTATTTTTATAGGTCAAGTATTGTAATTATTGCAACAGAATTCACAATGATTAGGCTACCTTCTGAAGCAACTGACTGGTCTGAAGGCTCTCCACCTGCGCTTTCAGTGTTGAATGCTCTGATGTTAGTTAGACCATTTAAACATATAAATTACACAAACAAAATGTTTACTCTGTAAAAAGAAATCAACAGTGATTGGTAAGCCTGTATTTGTTTTTTGTAGACCTTAGTAGGCTAGGCCTACTACATTATGTAAATTTCAGCAACTTTCGCTTCTTGTCCGTCAAAGTTGCGTTCGTTACTATAGCAATAGTAGACTCGTGTTTTAAAAATCAAACAATCAGTAAAAACGAGAAAAACAAGATGCACAAGACAAAGCATAATGGTCTCTCAGAACTTCCATACTGAATGCTATTGCAGCTGAGAAACGAGTCGTGCAGCAATAAGAACGTAACCATGACAGATACACTTTAAAGCAAAAATAATCATTTTTATTCAAGCATTAAACATTTATAAGTTAATTAAATGTCAATAATTAACTGCACAAACTATAGCAATCACGGAGTGGTCCTTGCTCTGTCCCAAACTGTCTCCAATCAGTCATTTGTAATACAATACTGCCACCTGTTGGCGCATTTGTGTAACTTCGAGAACCTCTGTTATGTCGTGATAACGAGAAAAATAACTCATGATAACGAGAAAACAACTTTGTTATGTTGTGATAACGAGAAAAATAAGTCATGATAATGACAAAACAACTTTTGTTTTCTCAAGATCACGAGAAAATGAAGTCGTGATCATGAGAAAACAACTTTTGTTATGTCGAGATCACAAGAAAATTATGTCGTGATCACGACAAAACAACTCGTTATTTCGAGATCACGAGAAAATTATGTCGTGATCACGACAAAACAACTTCTGTTATGTCGAGATCACAAGAAAAATATGTCGAGATCACGACAAAACCAGAAGAAAAAAATAACACTGCATTGCTTCTTAGGACTTCCGTACTTTAGTAACAGAGAATGTGCGTCTCAGTTCGCTCTCTATATCATGAATGGTCCATGTATCATATGATCATTCAATTATTCCACTTAATCTGGCAAACGAAAAATGGGTAAAACAGGTTGATGTTTCATTTTTTTTTTTTTTTGTATGAGCCAAAACATTTCAGCTGATTTCTTTTTTCCGTTTTTCAGCTCGAAACCAAAAATCCAATAAACAGGAAAACCAAAAACAAAATAATACGGCTAATTTACGTTTTTCTTTTAGTTTTCGCTAAAGTCTTACCGCTTTGCGCATGCGCACTGAATAGTGGCGTAAACGCCTGTCATCATCTGGGGTACACTACGTAATTTAAGATATGTAAAATACACGGTCATGCGCGTATAATCGTGCTGGGACGTTTTATCCCCACCGTGGATTAGGGAAAAAAAATAAATAAATTAAAAAAAAAAAAAAATATATATATATATATATATATTGCTATTTTCCATCAAGACAAAAAAAAACTATGATTTTAATGTTTCTGAATAAATTATATATTTTGTACATACATTTTGACCACTTCCAGGCTGGAATGACTGTGGATTTTCTACATCTTTACGTATTCAGTGCACATGTTGAAATTGACATTTTTAAGCATGGATTTCAATCAATTTAAATCAATTGAAAGAATGAGCAAACCTATAGAAAGAAAATCATTTTATAAGTGTTTAAAAATGGGTAATGGTGTAAATACACTTTATTTTTTGGGCTGATTTGCCATTTATTTTCTCCAAACCTATACAGTAAAAGGTAAGGAAAAAAATACATGCTTAAAAATGTCGAAATTATGACAAAGTCATAATTACGAGATCAAAAGTCGAAATTATTACATATTGAATCGAAATTATGACTTACTTGAGTCAAAATTATGAGATAAAAAATAGAAACTATGAGATAAAAAGTCAAAATTATGACTTAAACACATTGGTCACAGGAGTGGTCTAAGACGGGACATTTCAGAATGCATTAATTTGGCTTAAAACAGTTTGGAGGACCAAGTTCAGTAGACACCTTATTAATAAATCATACCAGACAATATCACAGAATATGCACAAACACATCTAAGTATTCAGAATATAAACAATTATTAAAAGCCAAGCGGATGAAAAAGAACGCAACGCGCTGAATTTAAGCACTTTCCTCCAATAGAAATAGCTTATTTATATATGATTGTCTTTTTCCATTAAGCCTTGTTCTATACCCCAAGAAAACCCTTAACGCGCAACTCAGCGCATTGCATTTATTTTGGGATATACTGTTATTACTGCTTGTCTGTAAATGTTATATGATTTAAATAAAAGGTGTGTAGCCTACTGAACTTGGTCCTCCAAACTGTTTTAAGTTCTGGAATGTCCCATTCATCATTAGAACACTAGCTATCATTTGACCAAGGTGTTTAGAGAGTCTTTAAATCACTTTCGACTTGTAAACTCATCATTTCGACCTTTTTAAAGTCATGATTTCTACTTTTTACCTCATAATTCTGACTTAACTTAGTCATAATTTTAACTTTTTATCTCATAATTTCGACTTTTGTCACATGATACCTGATAATTATTACTTTTAAAGACATCATTTTGATTTAGTATCATATTTTAGAGTTTTTATCTTGTAATTATGACTTTAGTACGTCATAATTTAGATTTTAAATAAATAAAAAAAGTGCGGCTGTCGTGACCGTGTATTTTCAAGATGCAGTTGGCATGACCGCAGTGGCGCCTCCAGGATTTTTTTCATAGGGTGGCCGAAAGAGACCAGTAAAAATGTTAGGGTGGCACAATACCAAAAAAATGTTGCATACCTAAATCTAATTAAAGACAATAATTTTTTGCTTTACTGTTATTTCTGGTAGCATATAAAGTTATATGCTTTAAAACTTCAGTATTACTGTTCTCTGTACAGAGCAAAATAGAAAAAAAGTCGCTTCGCAATTCAATTGCAAGTAGCCTCATGTTTATTTGGAGTGCAAATCAGTGATGTACATTGAATCAAGGTCAATGTACAAACAACCCGAACCGACCGACCCGCCCGCAACTCGGACCGCAAAAAAAGAGAGAGAAATATTGTAGCCTACCCGACCCGCTTCCTGACCCGCATGTTTAATATTTGCGACTGACAGCAGCTATTATATGCGGCTATATGCGGTGGAGATGCGTTCACTGTCAAACATCATTCGACATTAATTAATTTTGTCAAAAGAAATGTTCTTGATTACAAGAAAAATACAGATTGTTCTTGTGATTTATTTTCTCTTTCCTTTATACAGATTTAAATAGTTTCATTTTCAGTGATTCTCCGATGTTAAATATGATTAAGAATTATTTTATTTCGATCTACAGTGTAGCCTAATAGAAGTTAAGAAAAAGATTAGCCTATAGCCTTATATATATATATATATATATATATATATATATATATATATATATATATATAGAGAGAGAGAGAGAGAGAGAGAGAGAGAGAGAGAGAGAGAGAGACTACAAGCTAGTTCCTTCTAAAAATTATCAAGAATATTAAATCAACTTAATAGGTTAGGTTAACGAATTTTCTTATACAAACATAAGGAATGCACTTCAAAACGCAGTTTTAATATATAAATTCAGGAATCACGAATATGACAAAATAATATTATTTTCTATATATTAATAGTTGTATCAAATGAAGGAAATTATAGTGCCTTGAATTTATTAAGTAATGTTTAATTTCGTTCGTTTCGCTCTCTTTAAAATGCAAAGAAAAAATAGTTTTTACGTGGAATTCGTTTTTAATACCTGATTATAGACAAGCATATACATGAGATAATTTATAGATATTATTGCTTGAATAAACATTTAAAAATAGTGCTAAATTTTATAATTAAGGAAATTAAACAGACCTATGCATTTGAAAAGACAGTGAAATGTGTCTAAAAATTCCAAAAAGAAAGAGAAGCATTGGACATAATCAAAATATTCGGGATATTTATTAGGAATACAAGTTTCTTAACAATTAAGATGCTGCATGTGTTTATCCAGTCTAATCGAAGTGTGCGTCTCTTCCCCGACTTTCCCAACAAAAATCCCACTCCCTCTCAGAAAATACATAAAACTGACATTACTGCGCTATATGCGTTTAAAAGTAGCCTATGCGTCAGCATTTATTCAAGTTAATAACGCTCAACATTCAAAAGGTAAATATTATTCAGCTAATAAAGTGTAGGTCTATGTATTTCATCGAAAACTGTGCCTAGTACTATATAAATTACAAAGATTTAATTGGCATCTTTATTTCAGACGACCCGACCGCGACCCGAATATCATAAAAAATATTTTTGGATGACTAACCGCGGGTGACCGCAGGCAACCCGCACATCACTGGTGCAAATTCATTTCAAATGTTTAAAAATAAACAAGAAAGCATGGATGTTTAATGTTTTAAAAACATTTATTGATTTGTAAATATATAAATTATAAATGTTGTTACCAGCAGGTGGCGGTAAGTCACTTCATGAGCGAGTTATTTTAACTGAATCATAGCTAAACGTTGCTAGCAGAATGCTTCTGCTGCGATCCTTGTTTGGAACCATTTTCGTTGGTGAAACAGAACAAAACAGTGAAAATATTTTGTCTAATATGTAAGTAACTACTTGACTAACTACTTGTTTGTTGAGCTAAAATAAATGTAACATTTGCAATTGTGAGAATTTTCAGCAAAAAGCTCACTTGGTATATTACTGAACTATATCAGGTTATAAATAAACTATACATTTTAATACACTATAACGTTACATTTTTACCTCAGTGTGTTTCTTTAGAGTGCTGTGTTACATTCGTTTGTTTTAAAGTGTCACAAATAGACCAGAAATACACTATCCATCATCAATATCTGTTTATGTTGAATGTATTAAAATAGGAATCTTTCTTGCCTTTCGATGCTTCGCTATCAGTTACGTTAGTTGTTTTTGTCACTTCAGTTTTAATCAGGCGTTTTTTTCAGTCGGGCAAGTAAAAAAAAAAAAAAAAAAAAAAAAACATTTTAAAAGTATATTGAAGGCTGGCGGTCAGCTAGCTCGACCTATATTTATTATTATTATTATTGAGAACATTATCTACATAAAAAGGTAGATTGACCTGCACAGTAAAATCCCCAGAGTAAAATTAACTCTATTCAGAGAACATTTGGTCCCTCTCTAAATAGAGTTAAATTAACACTGAAGCAGAGTTAAAGTTAATGAGATAATTACCTGATCAATTAAATGGTGATTGAGCATTAGTGATGAACACCTGCTGTTGACAAGATGAATTACTGAAGAAACGAGAAACACAAGAACTACAACTGACTTCAGCCACAGATCAAATCAACCGAAGTCATTAAACCTCTTAAAATCTGATTAAACAACTCCACAAACAACTTTCCCAGTCATTACTAATCAGACTGGGTTTATAGCATGTCTGTAGAAGCACTAATTGAGAATTAACAGAGGTTTAGAAATTCATGTTTTATTGGTCAAGAGGAAAAACATGATGCAATCATATTTGTGGTCAAGGTTTGCTTTAGTTGGGCTCTTGACTCTTTCAGTAACTTAATAATTTTGCTTCTAAGTGATTGCAATATTGTTTTTAAGTAAACATTTGTGTATTGCTGAATCAATAGCTTGAAGTAGCAGAGTATCTTATACTTCTTGTAGCTCATTCAAATGAACATAATGAGGAGTCTTTCTTGTTGGTTTCAATGACTGACATTCAATTATTTCTGAACTGCGAAGAAAATTACATCAAACATCGCTATATCACTTCAGCATTTATAATAAAGAACTGTGTCAGCTCAGGCTTTTAGACATGAACACTTATCATACCATCCTCAACCGTGGTGACGATATAATTAGTCATACTGCAGTGCATGATGGGAGTTTTTACTATATTGTTACCCAGCATGCATTGCAGCATGAAGCGTTTTGTTAATTGTCACCATTGTTGAGATTCATATGCTGGTTCTTCATGTCTGTGTGTGTCTATGCAGTTCCAGAGATTCATTTTATACATTATATGGGTTAAAATACATTTGTAACTAATAGAGTCAGATTTTCATTATACAATATCAAAATACATGGAAGGAAAAAGTTACTTTAGAGCTGTTCATAACAGCTTTATATACAAAAGCAGTTAGATTGTGTTTAATATTGAGCATTAATTTATCCACTTTTAATATCACATGCACTGTTTAAGAGAGAGATTTGCAACAGTTAGTCAAGGGTCAAGAGCCCAACTAAAGCAAACCTTGATCTCCATGATGGTGTCATAATTTTATACAATAAAACATCAACATCTGATCCTCTATAATTCTCAATAAAAGCTTCTGTAGATGTGTGACAGAATAAAGTCAGTCTGGTTAATAATGAGTGAAGCTGGTGATGTTGTTTGTGGAGTTGTTTAATCAGATCTTGAGAGGTTTAATGTATTTTATTTCAGTTGATTTCATCTGTGGCTGAAATCAGTAATTCATCTTGTTAGCAGGTGTTCATCACTAATGCACAATTATCTCTTAATTGATCACGTGATTATCTCATTAATTTTAACTCTGCTTCAGTGTTAATTTAACTCTATTTAGAGAGGGACCAAATGTTCTCTGAATAGAGTTAATTTTACTCTGGGGATTTTACTGTGTGTATTCTGCTACTGCGATTCTGTCTGAAGACGCAGTAACTTCCACAGACGGAGAAAAAAAATCTACAGTTGTTAACAACTGGCCTTAGCCAAGCCCTATGTTCAGTTTTTTTCAAGCTAAGCATCGCTAAACTCGCACTTCCCTTATAGCTAAAAAGTTAAATCCATTTTACTTATACTGCGGTACAATCCAAGAGAGACTCGTACCAATAACAGAAAGCTGATTGGCTATTGCATGTTGGTCTCATTTGTAGTTTAAATACAGCAAATTATATTTGGAATAGTGAAATAAAGAACTACACCACAGAAACAACAAAAAGAGAATTTAAATGAGCATTAGAGGTAGTGTTACATGGACATCGGAAAAATAAGATCTGTGTAAAATTATTTAAGACCTAGAACAGCGAATTTAAGACTTTTTAAGGCCTAAAATTTCGATTTTTTTAATTTTAGACTTTTTAAGACTTTTTAAGACCCCGCGGGAACCCTGTTAAAGTCTCAAAACCAAAGAGATATTTATTGTAAAAGCTAAGACTCAGCCACAGCTCGTTCAAACACGCCCCCACTTGAACACGTCATGCAGCAAGTAGATTAGCGTAACACCACCCATATGTATATGGAAAGAAAGAAGGGGTACTACTTTTACCAGCTGTAGTGTTGCAGCCGCCAGAGTATGTGAGCAGAGTGGAGTGGGAGCGGAGCGCGTAGTGTGATTTTGAATGGAGGGTTTTCACTCGCTCCATGAGCGCTCTGCCACCGCTCCAGCATAAGTGCAATTAATGCCAACGGTCCGTAATACAACTGCATATTAAGCAAGAATTCACATGTTAAACATATTTAGCTAGCTTGATGGAGATGGATCACTCAAATCAGAAAGAATATGAAGGCTATGATGACGGCAATGGACATGAGCGGTAAATTATAGTTCACAAGGAATTAGTTTGTTCCTTCTAGACACTGAATATTTTCAGGTGAAAGCATAATATAAACAGGTACAGCACTTATTCACACGCAATCGCTCTGACAATAATGCATTAAAACAAATGCAATGGTATCCAATTTCAAATGAGCAGAAATCCGTAAGAAATGCAGCGATCTGTAGGTAAAATAACTGACGAAAATGTATTTTTATTTTCATTTCAAACTTTGCACTGCATAAAGCAGCAATTATATTGTATTTGTATTTGTAAATTGTATTTTTTATTTTAATGTGTTTTGAACAGGACCGTTATATTTCAAACATTATTTCAGAATTTTTTTTTACGCGGAGCGTAGGCAGAGCGGTGTTTCTGATATCAGTGAGCGACAAGTGGAGCCGGAGCGGAAAATTGTGAAGCTGGATTTTACACTTACTTTTTACACTTTTTCACACAGGGCCATGTGGGTTTGGATTTTTTTCCCTTCATAAAAAAAACCCTTCATTTAAAAACTGCATGTTGTGTTTACTTGTGTTATCTTTGATTAATATTTAAATTTGTTTGATGATCTGAAACATTAAAGTGTGACAAACGTGCAAAAAATAAAATGAAAAAAATACGCTTCAGATAATGTACCTGTTTATTCTGTGTGGCTCTGTCTTTGTGGAATGTTGTGTAACTTACAACAAAACAGTGAAGTAGGAGTAGGTCAGTGTTTTAAATGACCCAAAAATCCAACATGATCCGTTTTAAGCCTCCATAGGTTATAGTTAGTTATACTATATCTTCATTGTGCAAATTTATCTTACACTTGTGGGAGGCTGGTCATATTGAGCCTGCAAGTGCTCATTGCGATATATTGGGTAAAATCCAAGTCAAGACAAGACAAGACTGTGCAACATCAACTGTCATTTATCTTAGCTGGTAAAACATACATTTTAGTCAAGATTGGACATGCCTGACACATTGTAATAATGACACACCACTCAAAGCAAACCCTTCGTTAGAACTGCCAACGTCATGGATTTGAAATTTGATCATGAAGGAAAATTAACAAATTAGATACATTATAGATATTTAACAAAACATACAAGAAGACAATCAGGCATTTTACATTTACCTTTTACAATTAATCATTTAATAGACGCTTTTGTCCAAAGCAACTTACAAATGAGGAAAACGGAAGCAATCAAGCTAACAAAAAAGCAACAGTATGTACAGGCTGTATCAAGTTCCAGTTAGCCTAACACAGTACACATAGATTTTTTTCCCTCTTTAATTAGATCCCCTTGTCAAAAAATCCTATTGGAATTTCAGTTTATCCTTTAGGATCTTAGTGGGTTCTTAGAATCCTATTGGACATTACGATTTATTTTAATGGAATTTTACTTTGTCCTGTAGGATTTTATTGGATTCTTAGAATCCTATTGGACATTACGATTCATTTTAATTGAATTTTACTTTGTCCTGTAGGATTTTCCTTGATTTTTAGAATCTTATTGGACAGTGTTTTATTTAATGGGATTTCACTTTGTCCTGTAGGATCTTATATTGATTCATAGAATCTTACTGGGCATTGTCATTTTTAAACGAAATTTCACTTTTTCCTGTATGATCTTATTGGATTCTGTTGATAAATTACTTTTTAATTTTACTTTTTTAGAGTAACACTGCATGTTTGTATGCACCTGTAACCCACAAAAATTGCAGCCTATATGAATACACACAAATATAAACACATAATATGTATTTATTGAAATTCATAATATTAAAGCAAGGCAAAGATAATAAATATGATATTTCATAAATAATGTACGAACGAGTTCAAATGTATTACATGTGACTAAAGCCCTGTCCCAATATCCGCACTTCCGCCCTTGTGCCCCTCAATGCGCGTTCTCGCTAAGGGGTGCAAGACCGTAGGGTGTCCCGATCCTCTAATAGTGTTCTCCAGGGGTGATCATCAGCGCACTTTATGCACCCCTTTCGCAAGTGCGCTTCAGAGCTCACTTTGCTATAGGCTATTACTCAGAATCCTTGTAGTGTCGTGACGTGTCGAACAGCTAACCAATGAGGGAGCAAAACGGTTGCTATGGTCGGACGCCGGGAAAACTCAGAAGAAAAAAGAAGCTGGCCGGCAAGATAAACAAATGGAGGAGAAATTTATTTTTAAGTGTAAGTAAAAATAGTTTTTTTTTATCAGAATATGAGCGATAATAACATAATACATGATGATACAATGATTTCACTTTCTTTTGTCAGGGTCCAACGAGCAGACTTTTAATTTTATAAAGTTCAGGGCAGAGAATGAGCGGCTATTCACGGGGCACAGAAATGCCTCTAGCCAGGGATATGAGTAAGTTAACATGGCCATAAACATGAGCAGACAAGTTTTTTTATTTGAAAGTAAGGGCTTCATTGCAAAGTGATCTAATGTATGAATGTGCGTCTTTCAGTGAAATTATCTAAATTATGGGGCTGGAGGGGAAAGTGACTCAGCAACAGTGTAAAAAGAAGTGGGAAAATCTGAAGAAAAAGTACAAGGTAATTGTAATTCTTATATTGTATTGATAATACAACAATACAATCGTTTTTAAATCAATAAACTCCTTTTTAAATCAGTATTTGCGTCAAATTATTGATTTATTTTGTAGGTAGCCATGTAATAAGCGGGATAATGTATAGGGAGGCGGTTGTTATAGTGAATTTCAACCCCTTCAGGCTGATTCAAGACCCCTCCGCTTCGCGTCGGAGTCCAGTTCACCCTGTCGGGGTTGTTATTCGCTATAAAAACCGCCCCGCTAAACATTATCCCTTACTTAATGACTGTTTAGAATCTAAACCCATGTAAATAATGTTAATTTCCCCTTTAATAACTATTACAATTTACAAAGGACTTAACACTGCCAAAAACTGGATCAGGGACAGATGCAGGAGAGGTCACTGCTGCCTCATGGATTTTCTATGCAGCCATGCATGAAGCCATTGGCCAGAGACCCTCAGTCAGGCCAGTCTATCTATTATCTATTCTCATCTGGACACAGTAGCGTAGAGAGAGCCCAGACACCTGTCAGTGAGGTTGAGGTTGAAGTACATTCTCCAACAGGATACTGAGACAGCAGACCCGACCCCCAAGTGATCAACCAGGTAGATCAACTGATGTCAGACCAGGAAAGAGGAAGAGGGAGAGTGCAGATTATCTTAAAGACTTTTGTGAGCAGCTAGAGAAAACACAGAAGGAAGAAAATGAAAGGGATGGGATGGGATGGGAAATGGACAGGATGTTAGATTTATTTGGAAAGCTGGTTGACCATATGACAGAGAAATAATAAATTCCTGCATCTAGTTCTGTTCTGTTTGTTGTTTGAAATGTTCCTGTATAAGTGTTCACTGTGTTAACACCATTGAGTGATTTAATTTATATAAAATTTTAGAGGATTTTGGCTGTATTTCTTGGTTTGAACAAGACATTTGGAAATTGTAATTCTGTATATATGCAAATAAAGAGAAACATTTATCATTTAGAAAAATAACTTTTTTTTTTTTACTGAAACAAAGTACTTCAAGACAAGTTTATAACAAAATAAATGAGCAATACCGCCAGGTACAAGTGTAGGCTTATAACCATAGATGTATTAAAATTTTCAGGACAGATAAATTTGGTATTTACAGATGCTAGGTAATCAACAACATTTTTCATTTCACAAAATATATAAACAGAACTGTAAGTAAACAATGTCAAGCAAAATAGATAGATATAAATAGATAAATAATAATAAATAAATAATAATAGAAATGACTACTAATAAATAGGTACATGGAAAGGTACATGTTGATGTGCAATGTCAGACCAATGGAATAATTAAAGGTTGTATCAGCGATTTCAGGCCCAAACATAAATGATCACATTCATCTAATCTTTTCTAACGATCCGCTAGCAGCCCGTCAAAAAATCGCGTCTCTGTAGGCAGCCTAGGCTCTGAGGCTGTGCACGAGCGCAAAACCTCACAACATGATTGGTTGGAACACTATTTGTTTTGGTTTTAAGCGGTGGTGAAAGCAATTGGTTTTGTGTGCAGATCTCAGAGCCTAGGCTGCCTACAGAGATGCGTTTTTTTGACGGCCTGCTTACGGGGCGGATCGTTAGGAAAGATTAGATGAATGTGATCATTTACGTTTGGGCCTGAAATCGCTGATACAACCTTTAAGGTGTTAACTTTCTACACTCATGACAACAATGTGTGTGTTGAGGTATGAGGTACTTTGAATTAAACTATGTAGTCATGTTCTAAAAGGTGCCCTTGAACATTAAGGGGTGCTGATACATGTGCAGCGAGTCTCGCCCGGAGCTGGTTGCCACTTGTCTCCTGTCCAGAATCTGCTGTTGGTGGTTATGGTAAGGCATCATAAGCTGGCTCTGGTTCCAGGACATCACCATGGGTAAGGCAGACATTATGTAAGAATGCACAGGCAGTGACCACCTCTGTGCAGAAGCCAACCTTTACTTCTAAGGCTTTGAAGAGTGTTGCCCTCCAGCGTGCCTTCATCATACCAAAGGCTTGTTCAATAATTGAACGCGCACGTGAATGGCTGTGATTGAAGCGTTCCTCGACCCTTCCTTGAAGTGGCAGTTTGTAGGGTGTGATGATAGTTATGGGGGACTGTATGCAGGGATATCCGCCATCACCAAGAAGAAAAAAGCCAGGTGGGGGGTACTCAGCATTAACATAAAGTGGGCTGTTTTTTAGAACACGGGTATCATGTACAGAGCCAGGAAAACCAACAAAGATGTTGAGGAAACGTCCCTGAGAGTCACAGATGGCTTGCATTTGGATAGAATAGAATTGTTTGTAATTAAAATAGTCCTCTTTGTTACGATTTGGAGGCTTGATACGAATATGGAATCCATCTATTGCCCCTACAGCCTTGTCAAATGCTGTATGCCGAGCAAGGCGTCCAAATCACAGGCCAACTTCTTCAAGTTCATCATGATGTGGATAGCAAATCACTTTACCTGCAATGTCCATAATTTTCTGAGCAACTCTGTGCACCACACGGCACACTGTGGATTTTGGCACAGAAAATGCCCGGGCAGTGACTCTATAAGACAGTCCATGTGCAAGCCAATACACAAATATTAGGACTTCCAAATAAGATCCCCAGCCGTGGTCCTGGTGCCTGTGCAGAATATCCATCAATCCATCCATTGATTTTCTTGAAAGGCGGTAGTCGGGTCGAAGGTCTCTCTCAACATCAAAATACACCAGAAGGACAGGCATGGTATGATTCAGCCTGGCATACCTGATCAGTCTGCCAAACTTAAAAAGACAAAAAATAATTTGAGTGACAGATTTAGGAAAATAGATCACACCATTAATTTTTTTAAATTAATTTTATAATTTAATTTATTAAAGGGAGTTGATATATTTTCATTGTAATTTTGGACACTCACTTGTGGTGGTGGTGGTGATGTAAACTATACTGAATTATATTGAGAGCTGTTCTTGATATTTTGCCACACTTGATATTTTAACAAAATATTAGGAACAGCTCTGAGTATAATGCAGTACAGTTTACATCACTTCATAGTTTAGATTATATCACAAATTATTTTAGCCAAAAACTATTTTAATATGAATAATATTAACAAAAAGGTTGGTAGCTAAGACTACAAAAAGATATTCATTTCTTCATTCAAAGGATTGTCAAACTCGGTCCTGAAGGGCCACTGTCCTGCAGAGTTTAGCTCCAACCCTGATCTAGAGAACAACAAAGTTGTTATTTTTCTTGTGAAGAAAAAAAGGGTTACTACAGAAAAAAAGACATTTAGATTTAGGATTTAATTATTTTAGATTTAATCCTAACTATTATTAACTAATCATCCAGCCCAGGATTTGCTGAATTAAACTACTACTAATTTAGAAAAGACTGTTTTACCTTTTGTTTCTTTTTTGGGGTTATGTTATTTATTTATTGTCACAGTAAAGTGTTATTTTTCTTTCCAACTTCTGGTGTCCTCTAAGTTTTATATCTACCTCCCTCATTCAAGTCTAGACCTGGTCCAGTGTAGTATTTGCATTGGAGGACAAGTGCTACATACTGTGTGTGTGTGTGTGTGTGTGTGTGTGTGTGTGTGTGTGTGTGTGTGTGTGTGTGCCTGGTATTCATCACGTTGTGGGGACCAAATGTCCCCACAAGGATAGGAATACCAGTAAATTTTGACCTTGTGGGGACATTTCTCAGGTCCCCATGAGGAAACAGGCTTATAAATCATGCACAATGAGTTTTTTTGAGGAAGTAAAAGTTTGCACAATCTCCTGTGAGGGCTAGGTTTAGGTGTAGGGTAGGTGTAGGGCAATAGAAAGTACGATTTGTACAGTATAAAAACCATTACGCCTATGGAATGTCCCCATAAAACATGTAAACCAGTGTGTGTGTGTGTGTGTGTGTGTGTGTGTGTGTGTGTGTGTGTGTGTGTGTGTGTGTGTGTGTGTGTGTTTGCACTAACGCTGTGTGCTGCACAAATCACCTCACATGTTTTTACATTGTTACTGAACAAGGTGATGTAAACAGTAAATTGCAAGTACTATTTGCTAGTAAAACAAAAACAGAAAATTGCACTTCTAGATTACAAAAAGAACAGGCATCCAATTTGATCCCATAAAAATCCCATAGAAACCGTCCTACAGAATATTTATGTCTTGTCAAAAAATCCTAAAGGATTCCAATAAGAATTTTGTACAGGATTCTTATTGGAATTTCTATCATATTTTGGAACCATTCCTGTAGGATTTCGATAGGAATATTCTTATAAGACATAAATATTCTGTAGGATCATTCCTAAAGGATTTTTGATGGGATCAAATTAGATGCTTGTTCATGTCTTTATGGGAACTTTTTTTATCTAAAGTTGAACTGTTCTTGTTTTGCTAACAAATAGTACTTGCAGTTTGCCGTTTTACTTCTGTCAACATTGTATGTTGCTTATCAAAAAATCCTAAAGGATTCTTATAAGAAACTTGTACAGGATTCTTATTGGAATTTCGATCATATTTTGGAACTGTTTCTATAGGATTTTGATAGGAATACTCTTAGGATTATTATTGAAAGATGCTTTCAAATAAAACAGGATCCCATTAAAATCCTGTAGAAATGATCCTATAGGATATTTATGTCTTGTCCTTTAATCCTATAAGAAAATTCCTAATGGAATCCTTTAGGAATGGTTCCAAAATATGATAGAAATTCTGATTTGAATCCTGTAGAGGATTCCTATTTGAATGTACATTAAGGTGAGTTCAAGTAAACTGCAATACTAAACTATTGGTTAGTAATATATACAATAAAAAAGTGTACTGTTAGGATTATTTGAAATTCTTGAAAGATGCTATAAAAACGGGATCCCATTAAAATCCCATAGAAAGTATCCTACAGGACATTTATGTCTTGTCCGTTAAAAAAATCCCATAAGACAATTCCTAATGGAATCACTTAGGAACGGTTTCAAAATATGATAGAAATTCTAACCGGAATCCCATAGAGAAATCCTATTGGAATCCTATAGGATTTTTTGACAAGGGTCAGTAGAAAAGAAAGAGAAGTGCTAGAATTGAAACGTTCAAGTATAAATGAAAGAGATGCTTCTTTAGTCATTTCTTGAATATGGCTAAAGACTCAGTTCCCAGCGGGAACTCAAGCTGATAACCCTCGGATAACCCCACTGCTCAAAAAGCCCACTCTTAACCAAGCACTTTTAGAAAACCACAAACCTGTATCCTTTTTTCCATTCATACGTGAAGGGGTTGTGTTAAACCAAGTGTCTGCCTTTCTCACACAGAACAAACTCCTAGCAACCAGCCTGACTTCAAAAGTGGACATTCAACCGAGCCTGCCCTGCTCTTGGTTGTTGAAGCCCTTAGACTTGTAAGATCAACTGCTTTTGACATGGTAAACCACAAGATCCTCCTGTCAACCCTCATGACAAAGGGCATCTCATGAACCACACTCCAGTGGTTCGAGTTTTACCTTTTAGATAGGTCCTTCAAAGAACCTTGGAGGGACTGATAAAGGTTCTTACTGGTTCACTGGAGTCCCAAAGCTTTAGAAATGGCTTTATAACCTTTTCCAGACCGATAGATCTTAATTACTTTCTTTCTCATTTGTTTCTGAATTTTACACTTACTTTTTACACTTTTTCACACAGGGCCATGTGGGTTTGGATTTTTTTCCCTTCATAAAAAACCCCCTTCATTTAAAAACTGCATGTTGTGTTTACTTGTGTTATCTTTGATTAATATTTAAATTTGTTTGATGATCTGAAACATTAAAGTGTGACAAACGTGCAATAAATAAAATGAAAAAATTACGCTTCAGATAATGTACCTGTTTATTCTGTGTGGCTCTGTCTTTGTGGAATATTGTGTAACTGACAACAAAACAGTGAAGTAGGAGTAGGTCAGTGTTTTAAATGACCCAAAAATCCAACATGATCCGTTTTAAGCCTCAATAGGTTATAGTTAGTTATACTATATCTTTATTGTGCAAATTTATCTTACACTTGTGGGAGGCTGGTCATATTGAGCCTGCAAGTGCTCATTGCGATATATTGGGTAAAATCCAAGTCAAGACAAGACAAGACTGTGCAACATCAACTGTCATTTATCTTAGCTGGTACAACATACTGTTACGAATGGGTCAGGTTCTGCACCCACAATCACGCCCAGATCACAGTCACCTGATTTCTGATTACCACGCACCTGCACTCAATCTGTCACACAACATAAAAACCCTCACCACACACCGCTCAGTGTCCAGGCTCGTTTGCACAAGCGGACTCATTGTGTTTCACTTTTGTGGTCACAATCTCTGAACCAAACCTACCTTGATACTTACCTTCTGATTCTTACCTGTATTGTCGATCTGTTCCAGTTCCAAGTCTTGTCTCTGTATCCAGCCAGCGTTGTGTCAGCCGTAAGCCAGTCAACCGCACTCCAGCGGTGTGTGCATGTGTGTGAGTCATTCGATGTCATCCTCCCGTCGTTCCTGGAAAGGAGAAGCATCCATTACTACCCGATCTTTCTGAACATCAAGAATTACATACTGGACTGTTATACTTACCCGGTTCTGCACGCTATATCCTTCACCTTTGCTCTGCTGTGAATAAATCTGTTGATATTTGCACTTACCCCTCTCGTCTGGTCTGCTTCCATAACAGTTAGCCTGGACCATAACAGCGATCAGCATGAGCAATTCGGATCCATTCCAAGAGCTGGTGGACTCACTCCGGAGGGTATTGTTGACTAGTCATGCCACCATCCCAGCTCCAGTTCGTCCCACAGCACCACCGGCACCCAGCACTTCTTCGGTTGCTGTCAATTCCAGTCCCATGGCCCGACCAGCACCCTACTCTGGCGGGGCGGAGGAGTGCAGCGGATTTCTGTTACAGTGTTCGTTGATATTCACAATGCAACCTGCTCTCTATCCTACAGATTCAGCAAAAATTGCCTTCGTCACGTCTCTGCTTACCGGACCCGCTCTCAAATGGGCTGATACCTTATATCAGCAGGCCGGGCCAGCAATCCAATCGATCCAGACCTTCATCGTTCATTTTAAAGAGGTTTTCGGACGTTCTGATGCAGAAGTATCCGCAGGAGAACAACTGTATCATCTAAAACAGGGAAGTATGACGACTCAAGACTATTCCCTGCGTTTTCGCACTTTGGCCGCTGCCAGCGGATGGAATGAGCAATCGTTACTGACCACGTACCGGCTCGGTCTGGAACCCACTCTCCGGATTCAGTTAGCTGCTTTGGATGATTCTATGGGATTGGAGAAATTCATTCAGCAGTCCCTTCGTTGTTCAGATCGTCTCAAATCCTACCATGAAAACTCTGTCACTACTGCACTCCTCCGACCAATAACATCCGCCAGCCCTCCAGAACCAGAAACAATGATCTTGGAATCAGGAAAGATCTCTGCAGCTGAACGACAGAGAAGGCTGACCCGGGGTCTTTGCATGTACTGTGGGGCTGCAGGGCACGTCCGTATCAACTGTCCTCTACATCCAGTACGATCTTTGGTGAGTGTAATACGTTCGGAATTGGACAATATGCACCCTCTGACTACCAATGTTCAGTTAACCACCCAAGCCTCTTGTGTTACAATCACAGCCCTCATCGACTCCGGGTCAGCAGGAAACTTCATCTCGGACACCCTCTGTCGGCAGCTCCAGTTACGCACTAAAGCCTCACCCACCATCTACCAGATTCAACCCATAACCAATCAGATCAACTCCCGGACTCGGATTCACCGGAAATGTGAACCCATCATCCTACAGATCGGAGTCCTACACTGTGAGGAGATTCAATTTCTGGTTCTGGAGGGAGCCACTATGGACATCATCTTGGGGCGCCCGTGGCTGGTAAAGCATGATCCCATCCTCTCTTGGGGCACAGGAGAAGTGACAAAGTGGGGAAAGGGATGTGCCAACCACTGCTTTCCAGATCTTCCGCGTCCAAACCACAAGCTGCTACCTGTTAACGTCACCTCAGTTGAAAGTCGAACCATCACAGGTGCCCGCAGTGGATTACTGGTTCCGGGAGAGCGAAAGAGTCTGGGACGAGGCACATCATCATCTACAAAGGGCAGTGCGCAGAACCAAAGCCACTGCTGTCCAGAAGCGAATTCCTGGTCCCACATATACTCCGGGGCAGAAAGTCTGGCTCTCCACAAGAGACATCCGTCTGCGCCTGCCCTCGAAGAAGTTGAGTCCCAGGTTTGTTGGCCCCTTCACCATCGTGGAACAGGTCAACCCTGTCACCTACAGACTTCAACTACCACCACAATACCGTATCCACCCCACATTTCACATGTCTTTACTCAAACCCTTTCACCCACCTGTGATTCCCTCTGCAGAGCCTGACCAAGAAGAGGAACCCCCTCCCCCCTTGGTTCTGGAAGAGGGATCCATCTACTCGGTCTGAGAAATCCTTCTGTCCCGACGTTGTGGTGGTAATCTGGAGTACCTCGTCGACTGGGAAGGCTACGGACCAGAGGAGAGGTCGTGGGTATCCAGAGTCGACATTCTAGATCCAGCTCTCATGGAGGAATTTCACCGTAACCATCCGGAATATCCAGCCCCTCGAGGACGAGGTAGACCACCACGACGTCGGAGACCTCGGCCCTCAGGAGCGGGCCCTGGGGAGGGGGGTAATGTTACGAATGGGTCAGGTTCTGCACCCACAATCACGCCCAGATTTCTGATTACCACGCACCTGCACTCAATCTGTCACACAACATAAAAACCCTCACCACACACCGCTCAGTGTCCAGGCTCGTTTGCACAAGCGGACTCATTGTGTTTCACTTTTGTGGTCACAATCTCTGAACCAAACCTACTTTGATACTTACCTTCTGATTCTTACCTGTATTGTCGATCTGTTCCAGTTCCAAGTCTCGTCTCTGTATCCAGCCAGCGGTGTGTCAGCCGTAAGCCAGTCAACCGCACTCCAGCGGTGTGTGCATGTGTGTGTGAGTCATTCGATGTCATCCTCCTGTCGTTCCTGGAAAGGAGAAGCATCCATTACTACCCGATCTTTCTGAACATCAAGAATTACATACTGGACTGTTATACTTACCCGGTTCTGCACGCTATATCCTTCACCTTTGCTCTGCTGTGAATAAACCTGTTGATATTTGCACTTACCCCTCTCGTCTGGTCTGCTTCCATAACACATACATTTTAGTCAAGATTGGACATGCCTGACACATTGTAATAATGACACACCACTCAAAGCAAACCCTTCGTTAGAACTGCCAACGTCATGGATTTGAAGTATGATCATGAAGGAAAATTAACAAATTAGATACATTATAGATATTTAACAAAACATACAAGAAGACAATCAGGCATTTTACATTTACCTTTTACATTTAATAGACGCTTTTGTCCAAAGCAACTTACAAATGAGGTCAACGGAAGCAATCAAGCTAACAAAAAAGCAACAGTACAGGCTGTATCAAGTTCCAGTTAGCCTAACACAGTACACATAGATTTTTTCCCTCTTTAATTAGATCAGTAGAAAAGAAAGAGAAGTGCTAGAATTGAAATGTTCAAGTGAAATAAAAGAGATCGTTTCTTGAATATGGCTAAAGACTCAGTTCCCAGCGGGAACTCAAGCTGATAACCATCGGATAACCCCACTGCTCAAAAAGCCCACTCTTAACCAAGCACTTTTAGAAAACCGCAAACCTGTATCCTTTTTTCCATTCATACGTGAAGGGGTTGTGTTAAACCAAGTGTCTGCCTTTCTCACACAGAACAAACTCCTGGATAGCAACCAGCCTGACTTCAAAAGTGGACATTCAACCGAGTCTGCCCTGCTCTTGGTTGTTGAAGCCCTTAGACTTGTAAGATCAACTGCTTTTGACATGGTAAACCACAAGATCCTCCTGTCAACCCTCATGACAAAGGGCATCTCAGGAACCGCACTCCAGTGGTTCGAGTTTTGCCTTTTAGATAGGTCCTTCAAAGAACCTTGGAGGGACTAATAAAGGTTCTTACTGTGGTTCACCGGAGTCCCAAAGCTTTAGAAATGGCTTTATAACCTTTTCCAGACCGATAGATCTCAATTACTTTCTTTGTCATTTGTTCCTGAATTTTACACTTACTTTTTACACTTTTTCACACAGGGCCATGTGGGTTTGGATTTTTTTCCCTTCATAAAAAAACCCCTTCATTTAAAAACTGCATGTTGTGTTTACTTGTGTTATCTTTGATTAATATTTAAATTAGTTTGATGATCTGAAACATTAAAGTGTGACAAACGTGCAAAAAATAAAATGAAAAAATTACGCTTCAGATAATGTACCTGTTTATTCTGTGTGGCTCTGTCTTTGTGGAATGTTGTGTAACTGACAACAAAACAGTGAAGTAGGAGTAGGTCAGTGTTTTAAATGACCCAAAAATCCAACATGATCCGTTTTAAGCCTCAATAGGTTATAGTTATGTATACTATATCTTCATTGTGCAAATTTATCTTACACTTGTCATATTGAGCCTGCAAGTGCTCATTGCGATATCTTGGGTAAAATCCAAGTCAAGACAAGACAAGACTGTGCAACATCAACTGTCATTTATCTTAGCTGGTACAACATACATTTTAGTCAAGATTGGACATGCCTGACACATTGTAATAATGGCACACCACTCAAAGCAAACCCTTCGTTAGAACTGCCAACGTCATGGATTTGAAATATGATCATGAAGAAAAATTAACAAATTAGATACATTATAGATATTTAACAAAACATACAAGAAGACAATCAGGCATTTTACATTTACCTTTTTCATTCAATCATTTAATAGACGCTTTTGTCCAAAGCAACTTACAAATGAGGACAATGGAAGCAATCAAGCTAACAAAAAAGCAACAGTATGTACAGGCTTTATCAAGTTCCAGTTAGCCTAACACAATACACATAGTTCCCTTCCGGAGGGAGCTCTACGCTGCGTCCTGGTGGACACTATGGGAACTGCCTTCAGCGTGACCGTTCTGAAGCTCTAGTAAAACAGAACGCTCTCGTTTGTCCCTTATTTCGAGGGAAAGGGGACATTCATCTGCCCCACGCGGCTCTGGCCCCGCGGCAGCCGAGGCTGCCCGGCGGCTGAGATCGTGGGGTTCGCAGGTGGAGCTCGCTGACGAGTTCGAGAGAGGCGTTTGTCTCTCGCGCTCGTTGGCGAGGGACGAGAGCGCGCTGCTGGAGGAAGATGTGTTATCCCTCACATCTTCGGATCCAGCGGTGAGTGCTCTGTTGGCTGCTAGCCAGGGCGAGCAGGAATAGGTTGAGATGGGCGAAGATGAGTCTTCTGAGTCTGTCCAGCCCTCCTGCCCCGCGTATGAGGAGCTGATGGCCGTCATGGAACACGCCGCCGCGAGGTTAGATCTGCCGTGGCGGCGCGCACAGGAAGAGATCTCTCACGGTAGACTCGATGAGAGGTATCTTCCTGGCCACGTCAGGCCACCTCCTTTGAGCCTCCCATTCCTTTCTGACCTGAGGTCGAGAAGGCATGGGATAAACCGTACTCGGCCCGCATTCACAGGCATCGGCATGTCAACTATGGACTGCGTGAGCGCGGGTACGTGTCGATGCCCCCTGTGGAAGATACCTTGGCTGCTTATCTTTCATCAGGGGTGACATC
Organism: Garra rufa; assembly: GCF_049309525.1. NCBI lineage: Eukaryota > Metazoa > Chordata > Actinopteri > Cypriniformes > Cyprinidae > Garra > Garra rufa. Next base: position 50,529,284 of record NC_133364.1, read on the forward strand.
GACACTTAAGGTTCCAACCCTGCCGTCCAAGCCGCTAAAAGAAACATCGCGGCTGAATGGCAGGGCATACGCGGCAGTGGGTCAGGCTGGTGCTGCCCTGCACACAGTAGCAGTGTTGCAGGCGTACCAGGCCGATCTGCTCAAAGATCTGGACCAGGGCCTGGGACTTTCCCCAGAGGAGGTGACTGAGCTGCGCCGCACCACTGATCTGAAGACAAACGCTTTCTCCTCGATGCCCCGGTTTCGCCTTCCGAATTGTTCGGCACGTCTATAGAGACGGTGGTCGAGAAATTCAGGGAGGCGAAGGCGCACTCAGCGGCGTTTAAGTCCTTTATCCCTCGCCGGTCCACGCCCGCACCCAAACGCCGTGGACAGCCTGGCACATCTTGGTCTGATGGCCAGAGACAGGGCCAGGTGGTTAGTGTGGCCACTCGAGGCCCTCCTCCTCCAAGGAGTAGGTCTCAGAGGAGACGTGATGCGCGGCATGGGAAGCAGGATCTCAGGGAAACGATCCAGCGTAGGCATAGAGGCAGGCTGGAATCGGCTACCTGAGGTCCCCTCTCCCTGTTCCCCTCACGATCATTCGGCCGCCTGCCTTCCCCGTCCTAGACTCCGGGGCCGGGCCTATGATGAAGTTACTAACGCAGTCTGACGGCCCGGTATACGTAAGGAAACATATTGGGTGTTATATGTGTATGTATGTGTTTGTCTACCAGCCCCGCTTGGGTGAGACTTAGTTTGGACTCCGTAATCTGAGCCCTACTGTCCCTGAGTGTTAAGTGTAGCCAGGTCTCCCCTCGTTTATGAGATAGTGTCTAGACCTCCACTTGCTGTTAACTCCTGTGGGGTTAAAAGCGTTGTTAGGCTTCCTCTCACATATGAGAGTTTTTTTTCCTGAAGCCTCCGCTGTTCGAGCTCGTCTTGGCAATCTGCATATGCATTTCACCTACCCGCTGGGGGTGGCAGACTAACCCCGTCCCGTGGTAAGCGTTTCTTCAGAGACTCCGCTCCTCTGAGTGTGAAGACCGGGAGGTTTGGGTAGGTCCCCCACCCTCCTTTCTTTAATAGAAGCAACCTAGGGTTGAGCGCTTGGGCTGCCTCTCTTTGTGAGTCAGTGCATTGAAGGCCCTGCTCCCCAGGGCTCTGTTAAAATATAAAGTTTCCTTAGGGAGGAAGGAAAGTTTAGTATTGGGGTTGAGTGTAGTAGGTCTCCCCTCATTGTTAGTGAGTTGTGTGATTTAAGACCTCCACTCCTAGATTTCCTGCCACGGTGAGCGTTGTCAGGGTGCTGTAGGCTTCCTCTCGATATGAGAGTCTTTCTGTAGAGGCCTCCGCTCTTGGCTGCTGTTAATTAGACCTCCTTTCGCCTAAGCGGCGTTATGATGTTGGTCGTGCCTTGGTCTTCCCCATGGTTTAGACTTACAGCTGTTAGATGTGTTCTCTCTTTGTGAGAACCGTCCAGCGACAGCCTCGCTCCCCTTAGTGCTCCGCTATAGTACATCCTCAAGGTACATAGCTGGTAGGCCTGTTTAGGCCTCGCTAACTACTTTGTTCTATGCTTTGAGCCCGCGGTCAAAGCTGAGTGTCGTAAGGCTCTCTCCTTCAGAGACTTGAAGCCTCCACTCTACAGAATCCTGTGTGTGGGTTGTAGGGTGAGTTTATGTACTCGTAGCATTGAGTGTAGTCAGGTCTCCCCTCAATAAGTTTTCTATCTGAGACCTCCACTCTCGAGCACCTCTCACTAAGGATTATTAGACTACCGCTCACCAAGACTGAGTGTTGCCAGGCTTTTTCTCTCTTTAGAGATTCGTTTCAAAGCCTCCACTCTACAGAGCCCTGCTTTCAACATTTGGGCCCTGCTGTGAGTCCTGGTATTCTCTAGAGCATTGAGTGTAGCCAGGTCTCCCCTCACTGAGAGCATGTTGGGTGAGACCTCCACTCTTAAGAGCTTCGGTTAGGTTTGAGCGCTGTTATGCTGCCTCTCATTATAGAGTCTTGGTGAAGCCTCCGTTCCCCAGAAGCTCCGCTTCCAGTGCTTTGGAGTGTGAGTGTAGCTAGGTCTCCCCTCACTGAAATATTTTGGGTGAGATCTCCACTCCTTAGAGCTAGGAGACTGAGCATTGCTAGGCTTCCTCTCATTCTGAGGGTCTCTATGAAGCCTCCGTTCCCCTGAAGCTCCGCTTCTATTACTTCCAAACGTGAGTGTAGCTAGATCTCCCCTCACTGAATATTTTGGTGTGAGATCTCCACTCTTTAGAGCTGGGAGAGTGAGCGTTGTCAGGCTTTCCTCTCTTCTGGAGAGTCTCTGTGAAGGCCTCCGTTCCCCGGAAGCTCCGTTTTTAGTACTTTCAAGTGTGGGTGTAGCTAGGTCTCCCCTCACTAAGGTAATTTTGGGCGAGATCTCCACTCCTTAGAGCTTGGAGATTGAGCGTTGCTAGGCTTCCTCTCATTTGAGGGTCTCTGTGAAGCCTCCGTTCCTGTGAAGCTCCGCTTCTAGTGCTTCCAGACGTGAGTGTAGCTAGATCTCCCCTCACTGAAATATATTGGTGTGAGATCTCCACTCGTTAGAGCTGGGAGGTTGAGCGTTGTCAGGCTTTCCTCTCATTCCTGAGAGTCTCTGTGAAGGCCTCCGTTCCCCGGAAGAAACTCCGTATTTAGTACGTCCAAGCGTGAGTGTAGCCAGGTCTCTCCTCACTTTAGAGTTTTTTGAGACCTCCACTTGTAAAGAGCTGGCGGATTGAGCATTGTTGGGCCTCCCCTTTGCTGAGGCCTCCGTTCTCCAGAAGCTCCGCTTTCAGTACTTCCAGGCGTGAGTGTAGCCAGGTCTCCCCTCACCGGAAGAGTTTTGTGTGAGACCTCCACTCCTAAGAGCTAGTGGATTGAACGTTGTAAGGTTTCCTCTCATCTTAGAGGGTCTTCTATGAAGCCTCCGTTCTCCAGAAGCTCCGCTTCTGCTTTGGACCTAGCGTTGTCAGGTTTCCTCTCATTCGAGAGTCTTCCTGAAACCTCCAATCTCCGAAAAAGCTCCATTTCCAGGCTTCGGTGCCGCCTGTTATGATCTAGGGTGTTTCCCTCGCTGTGCTCTGGGCACCTTTTCAAGTCCACAATAGTGGCGAGTGCTCACAGGAAGCTCTGAGCACTCCCTAGAGTCCATGTAGGGTGGTAAGTGCACACACACGTGTCGTTGGGCACTTCAGGAATCCACCTGGAATGGTAAAGATTCCCCTCTAAAAGTAGGGCTCTTTTCTAAAAACCTGTAAGGTATGGGTTACGCAGTATTTCTCCGTTCCCATTCTAGAGTTGGTTCTAAAAACCCCTGGGTTTTTCCAACTCCACTCCAGACAGCACTATTTGTTAGGACTGAGTGTCGCTAGGCTTCCTCTCATTTGAGAGTCTTCCTGCAGAAGCCTCCACTCTCCTGAAACTCCACTTAGGTGGTTCTATTGCTTAGGCTCTTGGAGCCTCATGAATCATCTCCAGTGTTGAGTGTAGATAGGTCTCTGACCTCCAATCCCAGAGTTCCCCGCAAGCACAGAGTGTTGCAAGGCTTCCTCTCAGTGAGAGGGTCTTTCTGAGCCTCCGCTCTTCAGAACCCCCGCTCAGTATGAAGGCTTAATGGCAAGCTTCACTACTTTCTGTAGCGGTGAGTGTAGTTAGGCCTACTCTCGCTTAGAAGTATCAGGCCTCCACTCCTAGGAGTTCCGTGCTTGGGAAGCCGAGCTAGCTGTGACGTCGGCCCAAGCGATTCTCGCTTGTAGTGGGGAGTGATGTTCCTCCTTGACTCCTCAATCAGTCAGTTCTTCACTTACCCCTCAGCATGGCGCCATTGGTATATCGTTCCCATAGTGTCCACCAGGATGCAGCGTAGAGTTCCGTCCGGAAGGGAACGTCTAGGTTACGTATGTAACCCCTGTTCCCTGAGGACAGGGAACGAGACGCTGCGTCTCGTAGCCATGCTTTGGGCCACACTTACGTCTCCGTGAGACAAAAAGATGGTTGACGTATTCACAAGCGCCCCTTTATACTGGTAGGCGCCTTGTTAATGACGTCATGGGCTGGCGCCGGCCAATGTCAAGTCATTGTTGCTGTTTTACTAGAGCTTCAGAACCGGTCACGCTGAAGGCAGTTCCCATAGTGTCCACCAGGACGCAGCGTCTCGTTCCCTGTCCTCAGGGAACAGGGGTTACTACGTAACCTAGACGATTTTTTTCCCTCTTTAGTTAGATCAATAGAAAAGAAAGAGAAGTGCTAGAATTGAAACGTTCAAGTATAAATGAAAGAGATGCTTCTTTAGTCGTTTCTTGAATATGGCTAAAGACTCAGTTCCCAGCGGGAACTCAAGCTGATAACCCTCGGATAACCCCACTGCTCAAAAAGCCCACTCTTAACCAAGCACTTTTAGAAAACCACAAACCTGTATCCTTTTTTCCATTCATACGTGAAGGGGTTGTGTTAAACCAAGTGTCTGCCTTTCTCACACAGAACAAACTCCTGGATAGCAACCAGCCTGACTTCAAAAGTGGACATTCAACCGAGCCTGCCCTGCTCTTGGTTGTTGAAGCCCTTAGACTTGTAAGATCGACTGCTTATGACATGGTAAAATACAAGATCCTCCTGTCAACCCTCATGACAAAGGGCATCTCAGGAACCGCACTCCAGTGGTTCGAGTTTTACCTTTTAGATAGGTCCTTCAAAGAACCTTGGAGGGACTGATAAAGGTTCTTACTGTGGTTCACTGGAGTCCCAAAGCTTTAGAAATGGCTTTATAACCTTTTCCAGACCGATAGATCTCAGTTACTTTCTTTCTCATTTGTTCCTGAATTTTACACTTACTTTTTACACTTTTTCACACAGGGCCATGTGGGTTTGGATTTTTTTTCCCTTCATAAAAAAAACCCTTCATTTAAAAACTGCATGTTGTGTTTACTTTTGTTATCTTTGATTAATATTTAAATTTGTTTGATGATCTGAAACATTAAAGTGTGAAAAACGTGCAAAAAATAAAATGAAAAAATTACGCTTCAGATAATGTACCTGTTTATTCTGTGTGGCTCTGTCTTTGTGGAATGTTGTGTAACTGACAACAAAACAGTGAAGTAGGAGTAGGTCAGTGTTTTAAATGACCCAAAAATCCAACATGATCCGTTTTAAGCCTCCATAGGTTATAGTTAGTTATACTATATCTTCATTGTGCAAATTTATCTTACACTTGTGAGAGGCTGGTCATATTGAGCCTGCAAGTGCTCATTGCGATATATTGGGTAAAATCCAAGTCAAGACAAGACAAGACTGTGCAACATCAACTGTCATTTATCTTAGCTGGTACAACATACATTTTAGTCAAGATTGGACATGCCTGACACATTGTAATAATGACACACCACTCAAAGCAAACCCTTCGTTAGAACTGCCAACGTCATGGATTTGAAGTATGATCATGAAGGAAAATTAACAAATTAGATACATTATAGATATTTAACAGAACATACAAGAAGACAATCAGGCATTTTACATTTACCTTTTACATTTAATCATTTAATAGACGCTTTTGTCCAAAGCAACTTACAAATGAGGTCAACGGAAGCAATCAAGCTAACAAAAAAGCAACAGTATGTACAGGCTGTATCAAGTTCCAGTTAGCCTAACACAGTACACATAGATTTTTTCCCCTCTTTTTTAGATCAGTAGAAAATAAAGAGAAGTGCTAGAATTGAAATGTTCAAGTATAAATGAAAGAGATGCTTCTTTAGTCGTTTCTTGAATATGGCTAAAGACTCAGTTCCCAGCGGGAACTCAAGCTGATAACCCTCGGATAACCCCACTGCTCAAAAAGCCCACTCTTAACCAAGCACTTTTAGAAAACCACAAACCTGTATCCTTTTTCCCATTCATACGTGAAGGGGTTGTGTTAAACCAAGTGTCTGCCTTTCTCACACAGAACAAACTCCTGGATAGCAACCAGCCTGACTTCAAAAGTGGACATTCAACCGAGCCTGCCCTGCTCTTGGTTGTTGAAGCCCTTAGACTTGTAAGATCGACTGCTTTTGACATGGTAAACCACAAGATCCTCCTGTCAACCCTCATGACAAAGGGCATCTCAGGAACCACACTCCAGTGGTTCATGTTTTACCTTTTAGATAGGTCCTTCAAAGAACCTTGGAGGGACTGATAAAGGTTCTTACTGTGGTTCACTGGAGTCCCAAAGCTTTAGAAATGGCTTTATAACCTTTTCCAGACCGATAGATCTCAGTTACTTTCTTTCTCATTTGTTCCTGAATTTTACACTTACTTTTTACACTTTTTCACACAGGGCCATGTGGGTTTGGATTTTTTTTCCCTTCATAAAAAACCCCCTTCATTTAAAAACTGCATGTTGTGTTTACTTGTGTTATCTTTGATTAATATTTAAATTTGTTTGATGATCTGAAACATTAAAGTGTGAAAAACGTGCAAAAAATAAAATGAAAAAATTACGCTTCAGATAATGTACCTGTTTATTCTGTGTGGCTCTGTCTTTGTGGAATGTTGTGTAACTGACAACAAAACAGTGAAGTAGGAGTAGGTCAGTGTTTTAAATGACCCAAAAATCCAACATGATCCGTTTTAAGCCTCCATAGGTTATAGTTAGTTATACTATATTTTCATTGTGCAAATTTATCTTACACTTGTGGGAGGCTGGTCATATTGAGCCTGCAAGTGCTCATTGCGATATATTGGGTAAAATCCAAGTCAAGACAAGACAAGACTGTGCAACATCAACTGTCATTTATCTTAGCTGGTAAAACATACATTTTAGTCATTTTGGACATGCCTGACACATTGTAATAATGACACACCACTCAAAGCAAACCCTTCATTAGAACTGCCAACGTCATGGATTTGAAATATGATCATGAAGGAAAATTAACAAATTAGATACATTATAGATATTTAACAAAACATACAAGAAGACAATCAGGCATTTTACATTTACCTTTTACATTCAATCATTTAATAGATGCTTTTGTCCAAAGCAACTTACAAATGAGGACAATGGAAGCAATCAAGCTAACAAAAAAGCAACAGTATGTACAGTCTTTATCAAGTTCCAGTTAGCCTAACACAGTACACATCGATTTTTTTCCCTCTTTAATTAGACAATAGAAAAGAAAGAGAAGTGCTAGAATTGAAACGTTCAAGTATACATGAAAGAGATGCTTCTTTAGTCGTTTCTTGAATATGGCTAAAGACTCAGTTCCCAGCGGGAACTCAAGCTGCGTCTGAAAACGCTATGGGAACGTCTTCAGCGTGACCACGCTCTGAAACACGTGTCTGATCCAACCTACGGAGGAACGATACGTCACAGGCGGGTGACGTCAGACTGGGAAGCTATAAAAGCACATGGGACAAGCGACCGGCAGCTTCTGTCTTTCAGCAGTGCTCTATGTGTGTCTGTGTATCTCTCTGTTTTTGCGTGCTAGTTTGCACAACTTTTCTTTGAGAGAGATATGTCTGAGAAAACTGAGAAAAAGGGCGATAAGCAACAGTTCAGATTGTGTGTGCCTCCCTGCCCTCATTTTATTACGGGTGGACACACACACAAGATGTGTGTTGCATGTTTGGGAGCGAAGCATGCAGAGTCAGCTCTCGAAGGGGCTGGCTGTCCGCATTGTGAGCGAATGTCTATGCGCATGCTTCGCTCCTGGAGGGCTCTCTTTGCTGAGGGAGCACTCGCCAGAGAAAACAATATATTGTTATCAATTTTCTAAAACATGTTTTGTGATCGAAAGGGAATATGCGTAGGAGTGGCAATGACCCATGAATATTTAGCAATTCACACCTGAGTGACAAAGAGCCCTTTCCTAATGGCTCATTATGAGACTGGTACTATTAAGAAAGGAACAATGTTAGAAGATTCAAAGAATAGAGTTTTAGATTATTTGTATTTTATTTACAACACAGTATGATCAAAACATACATAATGAAGGTCAAAGACACATTATTGAGCTCCCTGATCTAACCACAGAGATGTGGACAGACTTTGTCATTTCTGAAAACTTTTTCTGAATTCTGTTCAGCAAGTGAAACAAGTAAATCATACCCGATATTTAAGTCATTGCAAAACTCACCAGTAGTCAAGGAACTTGTTTTACACTAGAATATCAGTGTAGCTGAACATCTGAAGTTGGTAAAGCGCTCTCAGAGGAAAACAGTTTGAAGAGACCCAAGTAAAGCAGGATTCAACTGTTGAGCAGGTTTCAGATAACTAAAAAATAACAAAAACAAAACATCTGTGAGCATGTTACTATGTATATATATAGAGGGGAGTTCTCAGGGTTCGGGCTATATTCCGAGCTCGGAGCCGTCCCTCAGGATAGCACAACAACAGCTGCATCTCAAAGGGTGCACACTTCGAAGGCCGTAGATTTACCCAAAATACACATTCGTCATTCGTCATTCGTATTTTAACTTTTGAACATTTAAAACCCCAAATAAAACATTCCATAGAAATCTCCTCATTAAAACAAAAATATTTTGCATAATAAGATTGGAAAGGAAACAAGAAAAAAAATGGTAAAGGTGTGTAGACAACACCCACCATTGGAATAATGTATTGAGCAATTTTCTCAGACCCTTTTTCTACTTAACAAAAAGTGGTCTCTCAAGAATGTGTTTCTTTTGAATTTGTCAAAAACACCCTTGCACTTCTTTTTCCCATGTAACTGACAATTCACTAGTTCGCTTTTGCATATAATAAACAGCGTAAAAGTTAAGCGTGTTTGGCATGCTGTCCGGGAGAGGGCTCCGAGCTCGGTAGTCATTCCCGAGCCCGGGGCACTCCCCCTGCCCAGGGAGAGGGGTCCGAGCTCGGCCTTGGCCCGAACCCAATAGCGCTCCCCCCCTTTGCTGGAGGTGAAGAAAAATAAAAAGGGGGGGTGGGAGGGATGCTGGAATCAGAGATAGCTAAAGGTAGGACTGCTTGGTTATTTAAAGGGACTGTAGTAATTGGATAGGGAGAGTGATTGGATAGGGAGTGATTGCTGATGATGAATTGGCCGTGTTAATTATCTGCGCGAGCTCCTCCTGAAATTTGTTAATGAAACATCACTTCACTAGTTCGCTTTTGCATATAATAAACAGCGTAAAAGTTAAGCGTGTTTGGCATGCTGTCCGGGAGAGTGCTCCGAGCTCGGTAGTCATTCCCGAGCCCGTGGCACTCCCCCTGCCCAGGGAGAGGGGTCCGAGCTCGGCCTTGGCCCGAACCCAATAGCGCTCCCCAAAGTGCAAGATAACTGCAGGACAGCAGCCAGGTGGCCCCCAAAAAAAGCTTAACTTGGGCTGGAGGGATGCTGGACGATTAGCGGCGGAGAAGCGCGGGAGGAGCTGCTGCGGGCCCTGCTGGGGAAGGAAAAGCAAAGAAAACCTTATATGGGGGAATGAAGAATGGCGTTCTCTTGGGGGTGAGTACTGCTGCGGCGTAGGGGAAACATGCTAGGTGCTCTGGGATGAGTGGGCTTGCTGTGCTAAAGGGGACTGAGCGGGGGCTGCCGCGTCAGCGGGTATTGCTGCGTGAAAGGGAAATAAGCGGGGCGCTCTAGTCGGAGCGGGCATTGCTGCTGCATGGGAAAATAAGCGGGGCGCTCTAGTCAGAGCGGGCATTGCTGCTGCATGGGAAAATAAGCGGGGCGCTCTAGTCAGAGCGGGCATTGCTGCTGCATGGGAAAATAAGCGGGGTGCTCTAGTCAGAGCGGGCGTTGCTGTGTGAAAGGGGAATAAGCGGGGCGCTCTAGTCAGAACGGGCATTGCTGCTGCATGGGAAAATAAGCGGGGCGCTCTAGTCAGAGCGGGCGTTGCTGTGTGAAAGGGGAATAAGCGGGGCGCTCTAGTTAGAGCGGGCATTGCTGCGGCGTGGAAAAATAAGCAGGGGCTGCAGCGAGAGCGGGCATTGTAGTGCGTAAGCGGGGTGCTCGAGCGTGAGCGGGCATTGCTGCGGCATGGGGAAATAAGCGGGGCGCTCGAGCGTGAGCGGGCATTGCTGCGGCGTGGGAAAATAAGCGGGGGCTGTAGCGAGAGCGGGCATTGCAGTGCGTAAAGGGAATAGGCGGGGCGCTCGAGCATGAGTGGGCATTGCTGTGGCATGGGGAAATAAGCGGGGTGCTCGAGCGTGAGCGGGCAATGGTGCGGCATGGGGAAATAAGCGGGGCGCTCGAGCGTGGGCGGGCACTGCTGCGGCGTGGGAAAATAAGCGGGGGCTGCAGCGAGAGCGGGCATTGTAGTGCGTAAAGGGAATAGGCGGGGCGCTCGAGCATGAGTGGGCATTGCTGTGGCATGGGGAAATAAGCGGGGTGCTCGAGCGTGAGCGGGCAATGTTGCGGCATGGGGAAATAAGTGGGGCGCTCGAGCGTGAGCGGGCACTGCTGCGGCGTGGGAAAATAAGCGGGGGCTGCAGCGAGAGCGGGCATTGCAGTGCGTAAAGGGAATAGGCGGGGCGCTCGAGCGTGAGCGGGCATTGCTGTGGCATGGGGAAATAAGCGGGGCGCTCTAGCAAGAGCGGGCATTGTTGCAGCGTGGGAGATTAAGCGGAAAGTTTTAAGTGGAAGGTTGAGGCGGGCTAGGGATCGAGTGGGCGGGGGTAGGCTGGCGTTGGATATGGGCTGGCCGATTAGGGTTTGGTGCGTTTCTCTGAGGAAAGAGCGATCTGCTCGAATGTAGCTCTTGAAAGCTTCAGATGACCAGCGGCCGAGCGCTTGGATCTGCTGCTGGGAGAGACCTTTTTGGGCGGCTGTAGTTGCTGCGCCTATGCGAAATGAATGGCTGGAGAAGTTATCGGTCTCAGACATTTTGCAGCGATGCTGGAATCAGAGATAGCTAAAGGTAGGACTGCTTGGTTATTTAAAGGGACTGTAGTAATTGGATAGGGAGAGTGATTGGATAGGGAGTGATTGCTGATGATGAATTGGCCGTGTTAATTATCTGCGCGAGCTCCTCCTGAAATTTGTTAATGAAACATTACTTAAACAACAGTATTTCATCCCCAAGCTATTTAAAACTTTCTCCACCAAACATGGAATTTTCCGTTATTCATGAGACAACAGCTGTGTCCCAAAGTTAAGGGTGCACACTTTATTACCTTATTAAAACAAAAAGATTTTGGGACTGGAAAAGGTGTGTAGGACAACATTCACCATTGGAATGATGCCTTGAGCAATTGTCTTATGGTGCGTTCACACCGGACGCGAATGAAGCGGCAAGCGCGAGTGATTTACATGTTAAGTCAATGCAAAGACGCGAATAGCCATCCTGCGGCGCGAAACGTGCGAATGATGCGATTCGCATGAATTAAGCGGCGCGAGTTGAGCGTTTCAAGCGTTTGCCGCGCGAAACGCGCAAGTTCAAAAATCTGAACTTTGGCGAAAATTTGCGCCGCGTTAACCAATCAGGAGCTTGCTCTAGTAGTGACGGAGGCAGAAATCTGAAACAACAATGGAGGACAAAATCAACGTTGCTGTCTGTGGTTACTCGGAGCTGTTCCATACATCTTTGTACTTTTATAGAAATGGAAAAAAAAGGATCTTGTTTAGAAGAAAGTGAGTGAAGAGGTCGGACAATCTGGTAAGTTTTAAAAAAAACGCTCTTTACTCAATTTGACCTACATATATATACATATTGAGACTACAAGCAAGCTAAAGCTGGCAAATTGAGCTCATTCACCTATTTTACAACTACTTTCCCGCTGACTAGTGGCAGACGCCCCTCCCATGACGCGAATTCGCGTCTGTTGTGAAGTAAATTTCACGCGCGGATGAAGCGAGTAAACTCAAAATGTTCAAGCGTCCAACTACGCGCGAATAGCGCGATTTATTTGCGCAAGTCGCGTCTGGTGTGAACGCCCCATTACACCCTTTTTCTACTAAACAAAAAGTGGTCTCTCAAGAATGTTTCTTTTTAATTTATCAAAAACACCCTTGCCCTCGTTTTTCCCACGTAACTGACAAATAAACAACAGTATTTCATCCCCAAGCTATTTAACACTTTCCCCACCAAACATACCATTAGATATAAAGGAAATAGCCTATAAAAAATAGTAACGAATACAGATTGTTGTATTCAGAACAATATTGTATATACCTTTACTTAAACCCATTTAATCCCACCGGCAACAATAGTTTAACATTCTACTTGTGTTAACATGTTGTTAGCATGTTGTTAACATGATGCAAACACGATTAGAGTTACTATTAATGCCTAGTACTGAGTTTTGTCATGGCCAGCTCCACTCACATTTTCTTTATAAAATGTACATATATATTTATTTATTTTCCTTTAACTTTTTTTGTTTTTTTAGCTAAAACCAGCTACTTTCAGCATGAACCACCTTAAACCAGCCAATCAACTTAGGCTGGTTTTAGCTGGTCATCCAACCTGGCAGGGCCATGCACAGACCCTTTGAGGGGCATGTGCTGAAACTGAAAAAAGGGCACCCCCCCAAGCCCTGCACGAACCCCTCCACCACCCAAAAAAAATAACACACATTAATATTCATATATTATATTTAATTAGTATTAATAACTCCCCCATCATACAGGCACATGGCTTCTCCTACCATTGCTATGCTGATGACACACAACTCTATCTTTCATTCGAACCAGATGATCCAACGGTAGCTCCGTGGATCTCAGGCTGCCTGGCGGCTATCTCTGCATGGATGAAGGAACACCATCTACAGCTCAATCTAGCAAAGACGGAACTCCTTATCTTTCCTGCCACTTCATCTTTACAACATGACTTCTCAATCCAGTTAGGTTCATCAACAATTACCCCATCAACTTCAGCCAGAAATCTGGGTGTAATCTTTGACAACCAATTGACTTTTAAAGATCACATTGCTAAAACTGCTCGATCTTGCAGGTTTGCATTGCACAACATAAGAAAGATCAGGCGCTTCCTAACAGAGCATGCTACACAACTCCTCGTACAGGCCCTGGTCATTTCCAGGCTGGACTACTGCAATGCTCTTTTAGCCGGTCTTCCAGCATGTACAATCAGACCTCTACAAATGATTCAGAATGCAGCAGCACGGCTGGTCTTCAATGAGCCCAAAAAAGGCCCATGTCACACCTCTCTTTATATCTCTGCACTGGCTACAGCACGCATCAAATCAAATTCAAGACACTGATACTGGTATATAGGACAGCCACCCACTCATCACCCGCTTACCTCCATTCACTACTACAAATCTACACTCCCTCCAGAAGTCTGAGATCCTCTAGTGAAAGACGCCTCATTGTACCACCGCACGTCCTGATTTTGCCAAGTGGTTCTTGTCCTGAGACCAATATCTTTAAAGATGTTCCTGGGACAACAACTGCGTGAGCCAATCAACGTTCACGATGTCATCACAGTGCGCCATGCTGCTGCCTATTGCGCCAAAATTAAAAAAAAAAAAAAAAAAAAACAGCAAAAACCCCTCTGTCAAGCACAGTTACAAGTTACAAGGTAAGACCAAAGTTTTCAAACTTCCTTATTAATTTACAGCAGTCTGTCCCTATGGCTGATGATCATAAAATGCATATTTGTTTTTAGATTAGCAATTTTCACCTTCTAATAACATTGTGAGTTAAAGAAACGGTCTGATAGGAACATAGATCTTTATGTTATTTTTATAGTTTACAAACAAAAACTAAACTGGGCTACAGACTGCCACTAAATGGTCGCATGTGTGTTTTGTGCCACTGCAAAGTTTCTCAAGTTCTAATTTATTGGTGTAAACAAATAAACAAGTATAAACAAATGCAGTGGACACACCATTTATCAGTTAAGCTCGGTCTAACAACCAGTGAAGCGCGATGTGCTGTAAGAACCAGTGAAGAAGCTTTGAATTATCTGATTTATTCTATCATATGAGTGTGTTGGCCTGAAGTCGTCTGTTGATTTATTCTGTTACCCGATGTTGTCTTCAGACCATCATATGAGAGTGTTGGCCTGAAGTCGTCTGTTGATTTATTCTCTTACCTGATGTTGTCTTCAGACCATCATGTCTTCAGACCATCATACGAGTACGTTGGCCTCAAGTCATCTCTTGATTTATTACGTGACCCGATGTTGTCTTCAGACCATCATACGAGAACATTGGCCTCAAGTCGTCTCTTGATTTATTACGTTATCCGATGTTGCCTTCAGACCATCATACGAGTACGTTGGCCTCGAGACGTCTCTTGATTTATTACGTGACCCGATGTTGTCTTCAGACCATCATACGAGTACGTTGGCCTCGAGACGTCTCTTGATTTATTACGTGACCCGATGTTGTCTTCAGACCATCATACGAGTACGTTGGCCTGAAGTCGTCTCTTGATTTATTGTTACCGATGTTGTCTTCAGACCATCATACGAGTACATTGGCCTCAAGTCATCTCTTGATTTATTACGTGACCCGATGTTGTCTTCAGACCATCATACGAGTACGTTGGCCTGGAGTCGTCTCTTGATTTATTACGTTACCAATGTTGTCTTCAGACCATCATACGAGTACGTTGGCCTCAAGTCGTCTCTTGATTTATTATGTTACCGATGTTGTCTTCAGACCATCATGTCTTCAGACCATCATACGAGTACGTTGGCCTCGAGTCGTCTCTTGATTTATTACGTTACCCGATGTTGTCTTCAGACCATCATACGAGTACGTTGGCCTCGAGTCGTCTCTTGATTTATTACGTTACCCGATGTTGTCTTCAGACCATCATACGAGTACGTTGGCCTCGAGTCGTCTCTTGATTTATTACGTTACCCGATGTTGTCTTCAGACCATCATACGAGTACGTTGGCCTCGAGTCGTCTCTTGATTTATTACGTTACCCGATGTTGTCTTCAGACTATCATACGAGTACGTTGGCCTCAAGTCGTCTCTTGATTTATTTCGTTACCCGATGTTGTCTTCAGACCATCATACGAGTACGTTGGCCTCAAGTCGTCTCTTGATTTATTACGTTACCCGATGTTGTCTTCAGACCATCATACGAGTATGTTGGCCTCAAGTCGTCTCTTGATTTATTATGTTACCGATGTTGTCTTCAGACCATCATGTCTTCAGACCATCATACAAGTACGTTGGCCTCAAGTCGTCTCTTGATTTATTACGTTACCAATGTTGTCTTCAGACCATCATACGAGTACGTTGGCCTCGAGTCGTCTCTTGATTTATTACGTTACCCGATGTTGTCTTAAGACCATCATACGAGTACGTTGGCCTCGAGTCGTCTCTTGATTTATTACGTTACCCGATGTTGTCTTCAGACCATCATACGAGTACGCTGGCCTCGAGTCGTCTCTTGATTTATTACGTTACCCGATGTTGTCTTCAGACCATCATACGAGTACGTTGGCCTCGAGTCGTCTCTTGATTTATTACGTTACCCGATGTTGTCTTCAGACCATCATAAGAGTACGTTGGCCTCGAGTCGTCTCTTGATTTATTACGTTACCCGATGTTGTCTTCAGACCATCATACGAGTACGTTGGCCTCGAGTCGTCTCTTGATTTATTACGTTACCCGATGTTGTCTTCAGACTATCATACGAGTACGTTGGCCTCAAGTCGTCTCTTGATTTATTATGTTACCCGATGTTGTCTTCAGACTATCATACGAGTACCTTGGCCTCAAGTCGTCTCTTGATTTATTTCATTACCCGATGTTGTCTTCAGACTATCATACGAGTACGTTGGCCTCAAGTCGTCTCTTGATTTATTACGTTACCCGATGTTGTCTTCAGACCATCATACGAGTACGTTGGCCTCAAGTCGTCTCTTGATTTATTATGTTACCGATGTTGTCTTCAGACCATCATGTCTTCAGACCATCATACAAGTACGTTGGCCTCAAGTCGTCTCTTGATTTATTTCGTTACCCGATGTTGTCTTCAGACTATCATACGAGTACGTTGGCCTCGAGTCGTCTCTTGATTTATTACGTTACCCGATGTTGTCTTCAGACCATCATACGAGTACGTTGGCCTCGAGTCGTCTCTTGATTTATTACGTTACCCTATGTTGTCTTAAGACCATCATACGAGTACGTTGGCCTCGAGTCGTCTCTTGATTTATTACGTTACCCGATGTTGTCTTCAGACCATCATACGTGTACGTTGGCCTCGAGTCGTCTCTTGATTTATTACGTTACCCGATGTTGTCTTCAGACCATCATACGAGTACGTTGGCCTCGAGTCGTCTCTTGATTTATTACGTTACCCGATGTTGTCTTCAGACCATCATACGAGTACGTTGGCCTCGAGTCGTCTCTTGATTTATTACGTTACCCGATGTTGTCTTCAGACCATCATACGAGTACGTTGGCCTCAAGTCGTCTCTTGATTTATTACGTTACCCGATGTTGTCTTCAGACCATCATACGAGTACGTTGGCCTCGAGTAAATATAATAAATAAATATTATAAATGACTCCTGTAGAAAATACTTTTATGAAAATGCTTTTAAATTTGTGTTTTGGATGTTCTGTGCTTATGAGAAGACGAAATGTTCTGTGCTTATGAAAAGACAAAGTGTACACTATGTAACAGAATCTGTTTAGTAAAATGTGTGTGTGTAGTTGCGAACTCTCTACATGTATGTCATTTCTGAGAAACCTTTGTTTACAGGCACGTAGGAGAAAAGAAGCCCTGCAAAAGTAGTAGCAATTTGAAGGTCACTTTAGACTAGACTTTTGGTCACTCTAAGAAGAAGAATGGGATGGGGCTGTTTTTCTTTTCTGTGCAGGAACGGTTGGCGATAACAGGCCCTGATTGGAGGAGAATGGTTGAATGATATCAGGAGGAGAGACCTGCAGATCAAGAATATAAATACTTGCATTTAGTTTTGTGAGACATTCCTGGACTGCCCAGAATGTCAGATTTGATATTGGCTGTTCTGGAATCCTGAGCTCAGCACTCTTTGACTTTACTATTAAATTGGCTTTAAACTTTGATGCAGACTCGAACTGTTTTATTTAAAGGGGCGAATAAACGGACTGGGGGGAAGTAGGTATTCTTAGAATACCGGCAACTTCCAACAATTTGGAGGGGGGCACCCGGATTCGCCCGAGACGAGGAATCAGAAACTGAAGGACATCTCCATTTCAACTCCTCTGCGCAGAGAAATAAATAACAGGTAAGCAGTTACCTTTTTCATAAAAAACTGCAGTTTGGCTACTACTAAATTGAAGAGTTGAATAGGAAGTGAATATCAGTTTTGCGTTTTGTATAAAATTGGGTAAACTCAAAGAGTAAGATAGTGAAATAAGGTAAAGGATATCTAGTGATCTCTGACACGATTAACGTGTTTCACAGGAGAACATCAGAGCAATCCACGGGGAGCACAGGAGAACATCAGAAGAATCCACGAGGAGCACAGGAGAGACAACAGGAGGGGGAGAAGATCCACAGAGAAGCATCCATGCAACTTCGATACCAGCCGGTGAGTGAGTGAATGAGGTAAGTATTTGAAGGGTGTGGTGATTGCTGGTGCAGGTGACGGTGATTAGAATTCTGGTGATGGTTCACGGGTGTGCTGTGGTGGTGATTGGCTGGTTGGTGGAGGATCGTGGTGATTGGGGCTGAGGGAACGTGCAGAGGGTGTGACATCACCCCCTCCTCCACGGGTGACTCCTGGCACCCAAGAACGGCGACGGGGACGACCACGACCTCTGGGAGCTGGGCGTTCGGGATGTTGGCGGTGGAATTCCTCGAGGAGAGTCGGGTCCAGGATGTCGTCACGGGGTATCCACGATCTCTCCTCGGGTCCGAACCCCTCCCAGTCCACTAGGTACTGGAGCTGGCCGTTCCGCCGCCGGGAGTCTAGGATTTCTTGGACTTGGTAGATGTTATCTCCAAGGATCTCTGGCGGGTCGGGAGGAGGAGGTGACTCCGATTCTGTGGAGGAAGGGAACAGGGGTTCAGTGTGGCGTTTGAGTAGGGAAACGTGAAACGTGGGAGCGATTCTGTAATGTGGAGGTAGGTTTAGACGGTAGGTGACAGGGTTGATTTGTGAGTGCACGGTGAAGGGCCCTATGTAGCGGGGACTCAGCTTCCTGCTGGGCAGCCGGAGGCGTATGTCTCGAGTGGACAGCCATACTTGGTCCCCGGGGAGGTAAACTGGGTTGGGTAGCCTACGACGGTTGGCGTGTTCCGTATGCCTCCGTACTGCCCGCTGGAGATGGACGTGCGCTGAGTCCCACACCCTCTCGCTCTCTCGGAACCAGTGATCTACCGCGGGCACCTCGGAGGACTCTCCAGTCCATGGAAACAGAGCTGGTTGATAACCTAGAATACATTGGAATGGGGTTAGACCAGTAGAGGTTTGACGGAGGGAATTTTGCGCATACTCAGCCCACGGTAGATACTGGCTCCAGGTGTTTTGATGTTGGGAACAGTACGTCCGAAGGTAGCGGGAGATTTCCTGTATTTTCCGTTCGGTCTGCCCGTTCGTTTGAGGGTGATATCCGGATGACAGGCTGACTGTGGTACCCAGGAGTTGGAAGAAGGCCCGCCAGACCCTGGAAATGAATTGGGGTCCCCGATCGGACACGATGTCTTCTGGGAGTCCGAAGTTCCGGAATACATTGTGGAACAGTGCTTCTGCGGTTTCTAGTGCTGTGGGGAGACCTTTGAGAGGTATTAATTTGCAAGCTTTTGAGAATCGATCGACTACCACTAAAATTGTGGTGTAACCCTGAGAGGGGGGCAGGTCTGTGGCGAAGTCAATGCCCAAGTGTGTCCAGGGTCGGCGGGGAATAGGTAATGGTTGTAATTTACCTTCAGGTAAGCGGCGTGGGGTTGTGTTAACGGCGCAGACCGAACATCCTTGGACGTACCGTTCCACTTCCCTGCTCATGTTGGGCCACCAATATTTCTGCTGGAGGAGCGAGAGGGTTCGCCTGCTGCCAGGATGTCCTGAGCCGGGGGACGTGTGCGTACTATCCAGCAGAAGGGGTCTGAGACGGCTTGGGACATAGACACGACCCGGGGGAAGCTCCGGTGGTGCAGGTTCCTCGAAGGTGGCGGCTCGTATATCTTCATCCAGCTGCCATAGTATGGGTGCGAGAAAGACAGATGGGGGTAGAATTGGATCAGGATCGTCAGAGGTAGGTTCAGGTGAGTACATACGTGATAGGGCGTCTGCTTTGGTGTTTTTGTGGCCGGGTTGGTAAGTAATGTTGAAATCGAATCGGGCAAAGAATAGTGACCAGCGAGCTTGACGGGCATTTAGTCTCTTGGCGTGCTGAATGTACTGGAGGTTCTTGTGGTCGGTTATTACGGTGAAGGGGAACTGGGCTCCTTCCAACCAGTGCCGCCACTCTTCGAGGGCGAGCTTTATTGCCAGCAGTTCGCGGTCTCCAATTCCATAATTCTGCTCGGCTGGGGTGAGTTTCTTGGAATAGTACGCACACGGATGGAGGGATCGGGGTTCATCAGACCACTGGGACAGCACAGCTCCTACGCCTACGTCCGCCGCATCAACTTCCACCACGAAGGGCCTTGAAGGGTCGGGGTGCTTGAGGATAGGAGCGGTGGTGAACATCAGCTTTAGACGGTCGAAGGCTTGCTGAGCCTCTGGAGTCCACTGTAGTACCCGGCGTCCTCCCTTTAAGAGGGAAGTGAGTGGAGCCGATAGGAGGCTATAGTTTTTTATAAAGCGTCGGTAGAAGTTAGCGAAGCCTAAGAAACGCTGAAGCTCCTTCACCGTCCTGGGCTCCGCCCACTTGGCCACTGCGTCCACCTTACCGGCTTCCATACGAACTCCCTCCGCAGTGATCACGTATCCGAGAAAGGAGATGGAGGGCTGATGGAATTCACATTTTTCTAATTTCAGATAGAGTTGGTACTCACGGAGGCGTTGGAGAACCTGGCGGACGTGGTCTTGATGTTCCTTTAGGTTACGTGAGTAAATGAGGATATCGTCAATGTAGATGATTACGAATCGATGGAGGTAGTCGCGGAAGATTTCGTTCATGAAATTCTGAAATACGGAAGGACTGTTAGCCAGGCCATAGGGCATCACCTGATATTCATAGTGACCGGTCGGGGTGATGAAGGCGGTTTTCCACTCATCTCCTTCTCGGATACGGATCAGGTTGTACGCACTGCGGAGGTCGAGTTTGGTGAAGATGTGGGCTTCCCGTAGTTCCTCCAAGGCAGCTGGCACTAGAGGAAGTGGATAGGCGAATTTCACCGTGGCGTCGTTGAGCACCCGGTAGTCAATGCAGGGTCTGAGCCCGCCATCCTTCTTGGGGACGAAGAAGAAACTGGATGCTGCTGGGGACGTGGAAGGTCTGATGAACCCCTGTTGGAGAGCCTCCTGGATGTAATTCTCCATGGCCTCCTGCTCAGGACGTGAGAGGGGGTAGATCTTCCCGTGGGGTAGTTTGGCGCCTGGCAGCAGGTCGATACTACAATCCCAGGGCCGGTGCGGTGGTAGTTGTGTGGCCCGTTCCTTGCTGAAGACATCGGTGAAAGACTGATAGACGGGGGGAATGGCGGTGGTGGATTGAGTGGCAGGGCTCTCTATGGTGGTGGCGTGCAGAGGGATAGGATGGTATGGAGACTCTGCATCCGACGAGGAAGGATGGTAGCCGTGGTTCCTGCACGTTTTGCCCCACTCCAGGACCTCTCCTGTGCTCCAATCTATGCGGGGTTGGTGCTTAATGAGCCATGGTCTGCCCAGGATGACATCCACGTTGGCTCGCGGGAGTACTAGGAGGGTTAGATGTTCACGGTGGTTGTGTTGGGAGACGAGGGTCACTTTTCTGGTCCGGTGAGATATCTTACCATCGCCCAATGGTGAGTTTTGGATTGTGGTAATTTGGTATGTGACCTCATTTTGAACGGTGGGAATTCGATATTTAGCAATGAAGTGTGATGAAACAAAATTGCCAGCCGCTCCGGAATCCACGAGCACATAGATGGGGAGAGTACGAGAGTTTACTATTAGTTCAGCGGTAATATGGGGTAAGAGAGACATGGCCGGAGTAATAGATACAGTACTCACCATTGGACGAGGCGGGCGGACTGGACAGGCACTGATGAAGTGAGAGGCTTCTCCACAATATAGGCACAGACGATTATTAATTCGTCGTTTCCTCTCCGCAGGATCCAGGCGATAGGAGTCCGTAATCATAGGTTCTTCCGCATCTCGTTGGGGTGACGGTGTTCGAAGTGGAGGGAAGCTGGGTACAGACTTTGTAGAAGGACATGCTGAGAGATGTTGAGAGATGCCTACTGCCTTCTTAATAAAGGTTTCCAGCGGTACGTTGTCATCGTAAATGACCATATGCTTGCGGATCTGGGGTTTAAGCCCCTTACGGTAGGCTGCTAGGAGAGCGATTTGGTTCCAACCACTGGTGGCCGCTAGGGAGCGGAAGCGCAGGGTGTATTCGTGAATATTGGACGCACCTTGATTCAGAGTGATCAGTTCATCGTGTACGGAAAGGGGAGTGAGCACAGCTCCAAACACGTCCTTGAAGTGGGCAACGAAAGCATTATAGGAGATTAAAGCGTCGCTCCGTGAATTCCAGAGTGCGTCTGCCCATTGAAGTGCCTGCCCAGTGAGGAGGGAAATCATAAAAGATATCTTAGAAATTTCGTTAGGAAACTGGTGTGCGTTGGCTTCGATATAGAGGGAACTTTGCAGGAGGAAACCATTGCAGCCACCCGGGTCTCCGGAATAACTCATAGGGCGAGAGAGGGGCGTGTTGGAAATCGTCGTTGGAGCAGCAGGTAGAGATTGACGAAGGACGTTTACCATATCCGAAAATGGGTCAGGGGTGTCTTCGGTGATAGTGGCGCTCGCCTCCATGAGTGACGCGGTGAGTTAATACTTTTTTGGGCTGGTATCCTCTGACACGATTAACGTGTTTCACAGGAGAACATCAGAGCAATCCACGGGGAGCACAGGAGAACATCAGAAGAATCCACGAGGAGCACAGGAGAGACAACAGGAGGGGGAGAAGATCCACAGAGAAGCATCCATGCAACTTCGATACCAGCCGGTGAGTGAGTGAATGAGGTAAGTATTTGAAGGGTGTGGTGATTGCTGGTGCAGGTGACGGTGATTAGAATTCTGGTGATGGTTCACGGGTGTGCTGTGGTGGTGATTGGCTGGTTGGTGGAGGATCGTGGTGATTGGGGCTGAGGGAACGTGCAGAGGGTGTGACAATCTCAAATAAAGGAATTAAATTAGGAAATGAAAGAGAACTCCTAAAACATAAGGTTTTCCTGACGAGGTTGAGTTTTCTCAAGGATTTCCAACAGATTAGAAAGGAGATAACAGAAAGGTCCTAAAAACGTTTCCCGGCGAGGT
The DNA here is from genome assembly GCF_049309525.1 of Garra rufa. NCBI lineage: Eukaryota > Metazoa > Chordata > Actinopteri > Cypriniformes > Cyprinidae > Garra > Garra rufa. Next base: position 50,551,609 of record NC_133364.1, read on the forward strand.
TGACTTTTCTTTAATTTTAAGGGTCTCCAATTAATTAAAAAAAAGGAGGTTTACAATAATAGGCTGTGTGCGAGGGCTGTGTGCAGGGTAATTGGGCAGCAGGAGACAAATTTAAGGCTGTGTGCAAGGAGGCGGTGTGTCCGGGGGTAATTGGGCAGTTGGATAGATTAAAATTTCTTAAGGACCTCCAAAAACATTGGTAAATAAAGGTGAAAGAAACATCGTAAAACCCGGCGGGGTCGAAGCCTAATAAGGTTGATTTTCTTAAGAACCTCCTAAATTTGAGATCAAGTGTATGTGGCATATGCGTTGTGTGAAGTGAAACAAGTGTGTATGTGTGTAGTTTATATCAGGTGATTGTAGATACAGTTAACATATGATAGAGAATACATAAAGAGAACTGTAGCATTTGAATTAACTGGTACCGATTCGCCACGACGCTGACGGGCGTTGGGGAACGGTCCAGTCTCCATCCTCTCTGCAGAACATCTAAAACAAGGTAAGCAGTCACCTTTTTCATAAAAGTACTGCGAAATTGGAAATATTCAAAATTTTAAGGTTGAGAGTGGATTGAACACCAATGTAAAGGTAATTTTATACAAAAAGAATCAGATCAGTTTAAAAGGATATTGTAAAAGGTTAAAAGGTCGTTGTCAAATCCTGGCAAGGTTAGGATTGACTTGACCAGGCTTGGTTAAAGTAATTTTATAAAAACTCATAAGAAATCCTGTAAAATCCCGGCGTGATTAACGTGTAAAAGTGTCTGTGTACTGAACGATCTCTGAAAGTGTGTGTGAGTGTGAACTACTCCGTATCTGGGAGGTTGGAGTGCTGCGCACCTTCTCTGGACCGTCACTTAAGTGTGACCTGGTAGGAACGGACGCAGCATTCTTACGGCTCAGAGAGGAGGGGGAAATTGATGAGCCCTGTGATAAAGGGACTGTATGAAAGAAAATAAAATTTGAAAGTGAATGTATGAATGGAGAGATCCTAATTAGCAGATGGTGTTAGAACTGATATTTCCTACTAGTAGAAAAAGAGTTAAGAACGTTCCTAGGTGGTGGGTGTGTAGACTATTAGGGCATAGAGAGGACTGTGAGAAGTGTGATCCATTAGAAGAAACATGAATAAATATTAGTAAATACTTTACCAGTATCAGGTTTCAATGAATGAATGTTAAAGTAAGTTAAAATAAATACAACAAACAATAAATAAATAAGTAAATAAATAGATAACTAAATAAAATACACATTGAGTAATTTCTGATTTATTTCATTTTGTTGCAAAGGTAACAGTTTAATATTTTTAATTAAGCCTTGTAAATTATTTTAATAAGCATTAGTTTTAATTAAAAGATAATAACATGGGGAATGTTGTAACCCTTGATTACAAAAAAACAGTCACAAGGGATGGCCCAAACAGAGCCAAAAGAGATTAAGGGAAGGCAAAAAAAATTATTAGGGTGTTGGTCACGCATGGCTAGCATAAGTGAAGGCATGAGTGACCACCCCTCAGCACAAAGAGCTGAATTGCGGGCGTTGATATGTGCTCTACAAATGGCAATAGGCCAGAGGGTCAACATTTATTATGACTCAGCATATGCAGTATCAACAGCACTTACTGAGCTGCCAGGGTGGGCAAGATGTGGTTTAGTAACGTCAACAGGGAAGCCGATTAAACATGCCCAAGAAGCCACTGAGCTATTGCAGGCCATACATTTTCCAAATGAATTGGCTATCAAAAAGTGTGCGGAGCACACAGGGGGCTGGGACTTTGTAGCGTTGGGTAACGCTGTAGCTAATGCAGCAGGTAAAGGGGCTGCTGGTTATACTGACAGTCAAATGCTTCCAACAACCAGTGACAAATTGACTTCTTTAGCTCCCGAAATTACTGTCCGATATGTAAAATTACAACAATTGACTGCGTCTCCTGAAGAACGCATATCCTGGTTAAACTTGGGAGCAGTGGGGGATGGGAAGGGAATTTGGAGGGGTCCAAATGGCAAACTGGTGCTGCCAGCTTCAACGACGGTCTCGGTACTGTCACAAGCTGACAGCATGTGCCACAGGGGAGAGAAAGACATGACAAAGCGTATGAATTTGACTTTGAAACAAAAATTGGCTGAAATATGTTCTGATACAGTGACGAATTGGCTTACTGTTATTTCAATTGGTTTGATGTCTGTACGTTGCACTATTAATAGCACAACTGGTTTAACACCTTTTGTACTGTTAAGAGGGCGACAATTTCCTGGGCCTTGGGCCCCTTTCAGTAAGGAAGCTGGCCTGTTGCCACATGGGGACTACTATGACAAAGTAAGGGTGGTTATTAACATATTCTCTCCCCAGAACCCCACCTTTTCACAGGACTGGCAGCAGGTGACTGAAGCCCCCAGAATCAGTGGGTAAGACTGAAATTGATGAAAAGAAAATGGATGGTCTCCTAGATGGTCAGAGCCCATGAAGGTCACTGCAAGGACCTCACATTGTGTTCGACTGGCGGGTAAGGGAAAAACTTGGTATCATTTGTCATCTTGTGTGAATTGTGATCCTCCTTCCAGGTCGCTGCAGGCTACCAGAGTTGACCTGCGAGCAGGTCAAAGAGAGGGAGAACAGGAAGCAGAAAAGGACACAGCAGAAGAATCAGCTTAACCCTCAGAAGCCAACACAGGGACACAAAATTACTGTTCTAGAGAGGGTGGGAGATTTGCTAAAAATTAGCGAAGACATTCCAATTGCACATTGCATTAGCGCTGACTATGCACTAGGGGCAGGTGTAGCAAAGCAAATAAGAGACAAATATGGGGTAGAGCAGTTGCAGAAACATATTAGCACCCCGGGTCAGTGCATTCTAACCACACATGACAAAAAAAAAAAAACAACAACAGATATTTCATTTAGTTACCAAGAGGTGGTGCAGGGACCTGCCCACGTACAAACACTTAAGAGATAACCTAGAAGAGCTCAAAGAGCTGTGCAAGAAAAACAAAGTACAGGTAATGGCTATACCAAAACTAGGCTGCGGGTTAGACTGGTTGGACTACACAAAGTCAAGGAAATAATTGAAAGTGTATTCGCAGACGGGGACATACAAATAATTGCACTGAGCAGAGATGGGTTTTAGGAGACCACTAATAGTGGGAGAGGGTGGACCAGGGATGTACCCTTTAATGCAGATGGGACAACAACAAGAATATAAACCTTGGGGGCACTCAGATATGAATGCAGTTTTGCTGAAACTACCAGAACTACCTAGGGGAGGACAGAAACGGCTAAACAAGGACACATCGTTAACTCATGGGGTAACTTTAGCAGTGGGCGACATGAGGGTGTTACTAGGCAATAATGACTAGGACTAAGATGGAGCAGATAGAGAAAGAAGCCTTAATGGATGATGCAGAAAATGGGGAGCCACTGAACAGATATTTAAATAGATTAAGTAAAGCCCTAGGTCAGATGTTCCCCACTCCAGCAATAACCTACCAAAGTATAAAGTTCAAACTAAAGGCTGGCGAATCAGCAGCTGCCTATTTGCATAGATGTGAAGGGGAATGGGAGGAGAAAACTGGAGAAAACCCTGATTCTAATAAACTATATCAAGAATTTTACAGACAGGCTGTAATAAAAGGGGTCCCACAAGCTGATGCTTCTAGCATAGAAAACAGTCCTGAAATGGCAGGGGGAGACAGTGACACGTGGGTGAGACATTTTGTACATCATGTTGATAGAGCTGTAGAGAAAGCAGGAAACAAAGAGACAGAAATAGACGAACTGAAAACTCAATTGTTAAAGATGCAGATAGAAGCAGAAAAAGACAAATATAAAAGAAAGGGAAGGAAGTGCAGCAAATGCAAGTGCAAGAGCAAACCAGCCAGAGTGATCCCCAACCACAGTTTCTACAACCTGCAGCACCACAGCCCTATTGGCAGACTGGTGTCAGTCAACAATATGATCCCTGTGATCCATACACAGATTGGCCTCCCACCAACAGGGGCAGGGGATTAAAAAGGGGTATGAATGTGAAAAATGATAAGGAAAGGGGTCTGTCTGCTCCACCATCGGGGGGTTGTTTCATTTGTGGAGACTTGAGTCACTGGAAGGGCGAATGCCCACAGAAGGGACAACCTCCTGCAGGGGGATGGGCTCCCTTCGGAGGAGGGGCTCCAAGGAGAGGGGGAGCTGTCCCAAATGCACTCTCATGGCCTGCCAACCAACAGGTGCCCGGTCAATGCCCAGTCTGGGACCAGGCAGGTGATGCAGAGTTTTACTGACGAGGTCAACAGAGAACCAGCAGGGGGGCAAAGGTTGAACCCTACCTACAGGTGCTGAAAATAATAAGCCTATAACAGCCCTAGTGGACACTGGGGCTACTTTCTCCACTGTTACAGGGGGCACGGTGGAAGAAGGAGCACTTTCATCTGACACAGTGAGAGTGCGAGGGTTCTCTGGGGAGTCAGAAAGGTGGCCACTAGCTAAGCCTATTCTTGTACTCCACAGGTGCACTATCACCCTTGTTGGGGAGAGACATTTTAGTGAAATTGGGGGTAAGAATTTTTTTTGTAGTTCAGATGGGATCTATATAAGATTTCCAGATAGCACAATTCATAATTGCTTCACTGGAGGGGGGTTGGTACAAGGGGACAAAGGACAATGGGTTCTAGAAAAGGTGGTGGAAAAAGGGGCAGATATTTATTGGCTATTGCTAACTACACCAGACATGCCAGACGTTACCAAAATTGTACAGAAATGGACATCATGGATGTCCTCAAAATTTTCACTGTCAGCCCCGGTTGATCCGTTGCATTGCACTCTATAATATGACAGGGAGGGAGATGAGGTATATATATGGAAGAATTTCAGAAAGAGGCAGGGATGAAAAATGCTAGGAGTGTCTTAAAATGGACTTTTGAGGCAGAACAGGAATCTATAACACTAAAAACTGATTTGGCCAAACCTGCTGAACTGCAGACCCCAGATTATTCTGTACCATTCCATTTGGATGTCAGTGAGCAAGGGGCTAGTGTGAGTGGGGTACTGTTCCAAAAACAAAACCAACAGTGCAGGGTTCTGTTGTATCTGAGCGCCCCTTTGGACCCAATTGAAAGAAAACAACCCCCTTGTGCGAGATTTGATGGGCCAGACAGGGTTGAAACATTTATAACATTAAGAGCAGATGTGTCAGGGAAGGACCCATTAGGACTTATACGAATACTGGTAGAGAGCAAAAACGCCACAACTGCAGCCCCGGTGGTCAAGGATCTCACAAAACCAGGTAAAGTTATTAGAAGTACTGATTATAGCACTCTCACCCCACATGATATTGTTACAATGGAAACAGGGTATAAAGAGACAAATTTATGGATTGATTGGTTACATGGGAGTGCAGCTGAGTTGAAACTGAGTGGCTGTCTGGCCTGTGCTGCGGCCAGACCTGAACTTAATACAGAACCAGCTCCTCTGCATCCTGAAGACAAATGGGGTTATGAGTATATATTGAGCATGACAAAAATGGCAGAACCAAAGAACTGTTCTGAACTGAGCAAAATCTATCCTGTTACAACTAATCTCACTTCTATAGGGGCTGCACACAAGGTAAGAGAGGGAAATTATACCTGTTTCAACTTCACTTCCTCTGGAAAAATAAGCTGATAGTAGGGAACTTCAGAGTGTCATGGTGCAAGGTAATCCACCAGAGGGGGCAGGAAATGGTGGGGTCATGGGCTAGAGCAGGTCTGTATTGTGCATGTGGTACAGGTGTGATGATATCTAGGCCCACAGAAATAACAGAAGGATTGTGCCCTATGGTGAGGATGGCTGTGCCTTTAACTTTGAATGGAAACAGGTGGAAGCAGGTTGAGAGCAACCTGGTTAGGAGAAAAGAGAACCTCCTCCGTACCAGATGCCTTTGCTGACAGATGAGGGTGCATATGATGATGAGGATGAAGAGGTGTGATCTCTTTCAGAGATCAAGAGAGGGAATTGTAGAAAATACTTTTATGAAAATGCTTTTAAATTTGTGTTTTGGATGTTCTGTGCTTATGAGAAGACGAAATGTTCTGTGCTTATGAAAAGACAAAGTGTACACTATGTAACAGAATCTGTTTAGTAAAATGTGTGTGTGTAGTTGCGAACTCTCTACATGTATGTCATTTCTGAGAAACCTTTGTTTACAGGCACGTAGGAGAAAAGAAGCCCTGCAAAAGTAGTAGCAATTTGAAGGTCACTTTAGACTAGACTTTTGGTCACTCTAAGAAGAAGAATGGGATGGGGCTGTTTTTCTTTTCTGTGCAGGAACGGTTGGCGATAACAGGCCCTGATTGGAGGAGAATGGTTGAATGATATCAGGAGGAGAGACCTGCAGATCAAGAATATAAATACTTGCATTTAGTTTTGTGAGACATTCCTGGACTGCCCAGAATGTCAGATTTGATATTGGCTGTTCTGGAATCCTGAGCTCAGCACTCTTTGACTTTACTATTAAATTGGCTTTAAACTTTGATGCAGACTCGAACTGTTTTATTTAAAGGGGCGAATAAACGGACTGGGGGGAAGTAGGTATTCTTAGAATACCGGCAACTTCCAACGCTCCGTATTCAGGTCATCTGTTATTTCAGTTAATTATCTTGATCTCACAATGTACATTAGCTTGCTTGGGATTATTTTGAATTTTTGGCTCTTTACATTATTTATATTTTAACCTAATGGATTGTGTCCTTTTTTTAGGTTTTGTACATCAAAGATGGATGAATTGATAAAGACAACTGTATACAAAGAGGAGAGATTAAAAGGAAACAACAAGAACACAGATCTAACAATACATGTTTTGGAAAAAAATACAGATGCTCAAAAATTCATTCAAGAAAGGCTTACTACTATAAACATCTCCAAAGATGCAAATTATCGGAGTGTGAATTCTGCAAGTCTGAAAAATCAAAAAGATGGATATTTCTTGTTTACATGTAAACGCTCTGGAGCATTCACCCCCCGAAGTCGAAAGGCCAAAGGATGTAAGGCCTATGTTTCCTTTAAAAAGAGGACAGACTGGCTCAACAAACTGGTTTTTGTTGAAAGGATTTACAGCATTCATTCAGGACATGATCCAACAAGCTCTTCTGAGGGTCACTCAGAAAAAATATGTAAAGAACTAGTCAAGCATATTCAGGATTTAATATCTCTTGGTGTCAAGCCAGGTACAATTCTCTTAAAATCACATGAATGGTCCAAGGAACAAGGGCATACTGATCTTAACAACCGAGCATATTTTGTTACCCCAAAAGACATCGAAAATATCCGGACATGTACGATGCGAAAAAACCAGCAACACAAAGATGATACTAATAGTACAACACAACTTCTTGAGGGTCCTTTCAAAGAATCTGTTATTTTTTATCAACCGTACAGTCCTCAAACAGACCTTGTCATAGTTTTACAAACATCATCCATGAGAGACAACCTTCAAGAATATGGAAGAGATATTGTTTTTATGGATGCAACACATGGAATCAACCAGTATGGCTTTCCTTTATTTACATTAGTCGTCAGGGACAGCCATGGTCATGGTATACCTGTTGCCTATATCATTTTGGGAAATGAAAAGCAGGCCACACTTCAGCTGGCACTGGAAAAGCTAAAACCAACGTTTTCTGTACCTCCAAGGTAAGTTAAACATATATATATATATATATATATATATATATATATATATAATTTTTTTAATTGTAACCATAAAACAACTTCTTTAGTTTTACAGCATGCATCATGTTTTCTCACTCATATTTACAATAACGGTAACACTTTACAATAAGGTTCATTAGTTAAACATTAGTTAATGTATTAACTAACATGAACTAACCATGAGCAATACATTTGTTACTGTATTTACTAATCTTTATTAACGTTAGTTAACACAAATACAGTTGTTCATTGTTTGTTCATGTTAGTTCACACTGCATTAACTAATGTTAACAAGATTTCAATAATGCATTAGTAAATGTTGAAATTAACATTAACAAAGAATAATAAATGCTGTATAAGTGCAGTTCATTATTAGTTCATGTTAACTAATGTGGTTAACTAATGTTAACTAAAGAACCTTATTGTAAAGTGTTACCACAATAACCTATGTCAGATTCAGAACAAACTTGCACTGATTTCTTACCTACATTCTATGATCAGTTTACAGTAGGTGTTGATCTCCGAGCACCTATAATGCATAACAGATAGGTTTGAAATTTTGATTAGCAGCTTTTAATTAACAAATACTTTTTTTTTTGTCCAGGAAACATCTGTAATATAATTTTCTCTGCCTTAAAACTTAAAATGTTTTTATTTTTATAGGTGCTTTATGGTTGATAAAGACCAGGGCGAAATCAATGCCATCCGTAAGGTATTCAACGAGTCAGATGTTCTCCTTTGTTGGTACCATGTAACACAAGTAAGTACTATTAGATTAAATGAAGACTGCATTGAGTTTTGCTCCTTTTGATAGAACTGAAATAAAATGAGTATCCATGTTATTTTTTAATGTAAGAGCAGTGCATACATTTATAACTTTAAGGGACTTCACCAAAAAATGAAAATTACCCCATGATATACTGACACTCAAGCCATCCTAGGGGTGTATGTCAGATAGAAAGAGTCAGATAGGGCTGCCACTAACAACTATTTTTGTATTAATCTATCGACTAATTTACTGATTAATCGATTAATCTAAAAGACTAATTTCCCACCAAAAATCAACAAGAACAATTTATTTTTAATAAAATCTATTAATTTGAGATGTTTTTGTTTATTAAATATTTATGTACTGTAAATATTAAAATGGAATCCAGAAAGTAATGGAAAATAATTTATATAAAACTGTAAAACTTAATTAAATAAGACATGGCTTTTTGATAAATAAAAACAATGAATTTGGAAATAAAACGCATTTCATAGGGCCATTTTGGGGTGGTAATAAAAATAGATGTAAGTGAATAATAGCCTTTAACATGACTTAAAATACATATATAATAGCAATGAGACAATACTAATTAGTTAAAAAATAAAGAATTAAAATCAAGAAACCATATGGTTTTATTGCACAAAACTGTTGAAATAAACAATGTATTATAAACAATAGAGCTAATAGACATTACACTTTACAACAAAGGCCTGCAGAGGGTGCCAATGGCCTGACGATTGTTTTTACACTTCACTGCGCAATCTAATCCTTGTAAATGATAACGGTTTCTGTGGAACATCATACTGTGAATGGAGCTACTGTGAGATGCACGTATGTAACCTACACGTATGTAAATAATTGACGCACCTATATTAAAACTGCATCAAATACATTTAACTGAATTGTAGCATTTGTGAATTCACAATTATGCTTAATTATGATTTTTAAATGGGTTTAATATATAATGCAGCCTTGGAAAACACTCTAACATTGTGTTTCATGCATTCTCGTCAGTGAAATGTTCCACTTCCGATATTTTCGGTAATCAGTCTTTTTTTAAAAAAATGACCTGGCTCTTCCAAGCTTTATAATGACAGTAAATGGGTGATATTTATTAATCCAATGCAAGTCCAGTAAAGCATCCATCCATTTTTTTTTTGTAATAAAAATATTCATATTTAAAACTTAATACACATTTTATTGGACTTCTATAAATAGCAATCAATAGCAATAATTTTGTTTGTTTTGTTACACATTTAAATTATTATTATTTATTTTTTTATTGCCCCACAGGCAGTAACTCGTTGGCTTTCAAGATCTGAATCTGGTGTGAGTGGACCTGAAAAGGCAGATTCAAGACAGCACATCATGCAGTTAATGGCAGAACTGAAATCCTGTTCCACGGTACATTGCTTTTTCCGTTTTAATTTACTGTAATATACCATGCAAACATAGCCTTGGTAACAAGCTATATTGCAACAACAACATGCAGTGCCATAAGAATAAGAATAAGAATAAGAATATGGGGGTTTATGGCACTGCATATTTTATATATATATATATATATATATATATATATATATATATATATATATATATTTGTAGCAATATAGGCAAAAATACATTGTATGAGTCAAAATGATCGAATTTACTTTTATGCCAAAAACCATTAGGATATTAAGTAAAGATCATGTTCCATTACGATATTTAGTAAATTACTACTGTAAATATATCAAAACTGTAAATATGTCAAAACATAATTTTTGATTAGTAATATGTATTGCTAAGAACTTAATTTAGACAACTTTAAAGGTATTTTTAGATTTTTTTTGGAAACCCTCAGATTCCAGATTTTTAAATAGTTGTATCTCAGCCAAATATTGTCTATATATACAGTCATGTGAAAAATTTAGGACAACCTACTGAATTCCATGCTTTTCTGTATCAAGACTCTTAATTAAAATTGATCTGGTCCTTGGCAGGCCATACTTGTCCCATATTTTTCTAATTGTACTTTCATGAACTTTATTATTTACCTTGTTAACTGAGGCCTGTAGAATCTGCGGTGAAGTTTTTGGGTTGTCTGCCATTTCTCTGAGCGTTACACAGTCCGACCTTGGGGAGAATTTGCTGGGCCATCCACTCCTGGCAGGATTGGTGTCAGTCTTGAATGTCTTCCACTTGTGAATAAATTTCCTCACTAAGGAATGATGGACTTCAAATTGTTTGGAAATGGTTGTATTACTCTTCCCAGATTGATAACAGCCAAAATTATTTTATGGAGGTGCCCACACTTGCTGATTATCAGTTAATAAAAGGCATTTGATTACCACAGTATTTGATTTGTCACACATGGCTTTTCCATTTTGGATTTATTTTTAAATAAATGATAAAACAGTGCAATATGCCATGTGTTATTGTTCATCTCAGGTTTTATTGTTTACATTTTATCACAGTGTGTGTTAAATAATTGTAATTTTATAATATCTAATTGTATGTAAAAAAAATAAATAAATAAAAAAAAAACATTAAATAAAACCACATAACAGTATTTACACTACCATTTAGAATTATGGAATATTTAAGATTAATGTTTTTTAAACAAATCTTATGCTCTTAAAGGGTATTTTTATTTGATCAAAAAATACAGTAAAAACAGTAATATTGTGAAACATTACAATGTATAACAATGTTTTCTATTTTAATATAATTTATTCTAGTCATGCCAAAGCTGAATTTTAATCAGTAATTTTCCCAGTCTTTAGTGTCACAATCATTTTTCAGAATTATTTTCTAAAATTCTTTTTATAACAATTGTAAATCTTTATTAGCACTTTATCAATGTAACATAAATTGGCTGAATAAAAGTATATAAAAAAAAAAAAAAAGATTTTACAAAAATTTATGTTTTGTATAAATGTTCTTTTTTTAAACTTTTTTATTAAAAAAAACGTACGACCTATAGATCAATTGCAGTTAATCACAGCACTAAACAACATGCTATTCCTTGTCTATTTTTACAGGAAGATGAATTCAAAAGGAAAGCTGACATTTTTCACTGCCGCTTTAGAAACCTAAAGGATGTGTGCAAGTACTTTAGCAACCACTGGGAGCCAATTGGTCATCTGTGGTCTAACTTTGGGAGGTGCTATAAGCACACAAACAATCTAATAGAACGGTACATGGCACTTTCATGCATGTTCTCTTGACTGTTTATTAGTGGTCTAGCAGAAAGCTAGCATTACATCTTAAGTTTTTTTTTTTCTTGCACATTTGGAGTCCTTGTCTTTCTACTTCCCAATTGTCAGCTGTTTTCAGCTAGACCACATTTGTCAAAAAAAAAAAAACACTTTAAAAAGTTAATGTAATTTTTTTTTTTTTTTTGCTTGTTAATCATAAAGAATCCTGCCGACATTAAAAGGATACATTCTAATTATGCCAACCATGCTCCTCATGCAACCTCAATGTCTTTGCTTTTCTTTCTTGTCTAGCTTCTTCCACCGTTTGAAATACCAGTTCCTCTGCGGTATCCGAAACCGTAGATTGGATCACCTGATTGATGTACTACTGAACAAGACTGACAAGTACTTCAACATAATACAGGATTTGCAGTCGGCTGGGAGGATCTATAACCCTCTAGAATGCAAAATTGAAGAAATAAAGAAATCTGCTCAAAGGATGCTAGACAATGACTGGGCCAAGAGAGTTACTGTAGCTTCAACAGAAACATACATATACAATGTTCCATCTGAGAATAATCCACACATAGTTTACCATGTATGCCCTGCAGAACAGTTCTGCAGCTGTGTTGCTGGTACGAGGGGATGTATGTGTAAGCATCTAATTTTATTAAGTCTTCTCACTTGTGGTGATGGTAAGACTTTTCCAGATATGAACACACAACTGCAAGCCCATGCCAACAACTTGATACAAAGTAATAAGTATACCATTTCCTGCAAAGCCTAAAAAAAATTGAAGTTGAAAGCTTATTTGGAAGAGCAGTATCAAAACCATGTATTGGGACAAATGTGTGTGACTGCTGTACTTTCTCGTATCATAAGAAATGTGCTTGTCTACTACTTGCGAAGGGACTTTTTAATGAGATAAGTGAGACAAAAACAGAAAATGCGATTAACATTTCAACCTATTCAAAATGAAACTGAAGTCAAAGACAGCCCTAGTTCAACTATCAGGAAGCTGGAAAGCATACTAAAGACTCTACAAACATGGGAAAGAATTCCTGAGGACATTGCGAATAAAGTCAATGAACTGGAAGTCCAATTCAAACAAAAGATTTGAGAGACTTTGTGATGACAAGTCACGTAAAATACGTCCACTATTTGCAAACAGAAAAAGAAAGACTGAAAGAGGCATTGCCTCAGAGACAAGGACAGATATCACATCAAGTTTTCCTATCAAGTCAAGAAGAAAACACAAAACAATTGGTGCAAAAAAACAATACAAAACTCAAGGGTTCAAATAAAGTACTTTTATTAAGGTGCATTATTTTTGGCATCATCAAACTTTGTATTTGTTCTTCACTAAATCTGAAGTGCTCCAGTAATCAAGTTGCCATCAATAAAACAAACTTGTATTTAGTCACCTGTGCTTTTAACTAATGTAAAATAAAATAAAATTACACTCCTCTGCGTGCTGTAATCTGAACTTTTCTTCTCTTTGTTTTCAAACAACATTTACAAACAAACCTGGGTGTTGAGTTTATTTCATACAATCCCCTAAAAAGGATAAGAAAACATTGGCCGCTGTGGGCCCAAAGCGGTGAGTGGCCAAATCCAGCTCTGATTCAGGACCAAGGTTTTGCAAATTCATTTTCATTCTTTCAATGCTCCTCCTGCAAATACAAAAAAATGATAATGTCATGTTAAATAACTAATGATGGACCATGTATGTGTCGTCTTTTAGTAACGCACCCCACACTACACTGTGTGGTAAAAAATAAAAATAGTTCAAATCTGTCTTGACTCAAGCTGCTACCACATTTTAATAATCTACACTGTCTAGGGGAAAGACTGGATCTATTTAGTAAATATGCTTATTACTGACATCTTAGTTCACTTATATTTAAAAAAAAATAATAATTATATAATAAGCTGTAGGTGTGATTTTATTTTATTTTTTATCCCTAAATGTTTCCTCATTTTCCTTTTCATAAAGCCTTTCTCTGACAGTTACCAACATAGAGAGTCATCATGCTAGAATAGTTGAGCAGGATGTTTGATGCCATGCCAAGACATGTACATGTATTGTTGCTCTTAAATCGTATGACTGTTTTTATGCTTTTATGCTTAAATGTATGCATGTATAGTAGAAATACAAACCCTTATCAACATTCGGAACATGTTTGTGGACATGTTTTCTCCTTTGACCCTCCTCCTCAACTCATCTTCATCTACCTGGTAGCACTTTCCTTGTGCTGTTAACCTTCCTAAAACTTTGTACACTTTTCTTTCTTTTTCCTCCACTCCCTCATCTTGCCTATGTCTTTCTTCAGTGAGTTGCTCATGCTTTTCTTCCTCCTTGTCCTCCTCCTCCATCTCTTCCTCACTGCAACAGGCCATAGGTTTCCCTATTGCCTCCAACATGGTCATAACTGTCCCTTCTGTTCAAAAATATGTCAGAACTCATGTCAAAGTTACATTTCTGAAATGTGGACAGTCTACAATAAAGTTATTACTAGTGAAAGCCATTTGTTAATTAAAGAGGAATGTAACTCCTTAAGACTTTAGAAGCATTGTCATCATTCTTAGCCTCAGGTCAATTCAGGGCAGTAAAAACTACTAGTTTCTAACACATAAACTGAACTGAGACTAGCTTTTGCAACATTACCAAGCTTATCAATAATAAAATGTTGAAATTCAATGTACCATTAAGAAGAGAAATATAATACAGAGCTAATAGATTTGGTCAAAATAACTTATTTTTGTTTGTTGAGGTAAATAATGTTGTTACATACAGCATTGTTAGGCTACACAGATTTAAGTTTTAGTATAGACGAAGCATCCAAAATTTCACTGCTATTTTGTCAGTGGCAACTGTTATAAATCTAACCTTTAATTTAACTACAAATTGATCCTAGATAAAATTTGGATGATAATCATAATAATTACTTCCGGCGAAACCATGCCCCCATTGAAAACTTAAGTAATACAGTAAAGTAAAGTAAAGTAAAAAAAAAAAAAAAAAAAAGCCTTTTCCAGGCAAAATGACTAGAGCTGTGTAAATGGGATTCAGCTAAAGGTCATTTGAATCAAAAAGTATTAAAGAATTTGTACAATTACCCTGTTGTTCTGAAAGGCCTTCTGCAGATCTAGACGGTTGGGCTAACAGATCAAGGTTAGCTGTGTAAAAAGAAAGACAGGACATAAATGTGAGAAATCTAAAATAAACAGGTTCAACATGACATAATAAACATGACTGCTGCAAGAAATCTAACCAAGTCAAAAACAAAACATTTACCTGGGTGCTGTGCAGTGCCTACTGCACGCAAAGGGATTTGGTCCAGTGGGTTTCTGTCATCTGAATAGAACAACAACAAAAATGTACAACAATTGCTCATTACTATTGCATAAAGACAAAACCACAGTCAATAAGAAAACAGAGCCTCATGTTTATGATAGTTCAGTGTCTGCTTTAGGTGTTTAATTTGTTTGCATCATTGAAGCATCGTTCATTTCTGGTTTAACAAAGCTGCTTTTTAAAGGTTTATTCACACTATACACAATCACAGGTCAAGTGAACTAGTACATTTTTTTTTTTTACCATCTTAAATAATAGTCTTTTTGAATAATGTATACATTTGTAGAGAGTTATGCAGTAGAGTGTAGTTTTGTTATAACATGACTTCTGAGATTTACTTGGCAAACAGAAAATCTACCCACATTCGGCAATTGGCAGGTGTCAATTTCAGAACCTATTTACATGCATTGTGTGTGGACTGAAAACAGCACAAAAGAGATTTATTGTGTGTGCATAGGGGATGAGACAATGCAAACACATTATATTACCTTGACATATGTAGCACATGGGTATGGCTGCACACTCGACATGCATCACTGCCCCACAGGTGCATGTCGCCTGTTAAAACATAATACACAGAAGTCATATATACAGCATGTTTGTGAATCATCTGTGTGAGGTCAGTAACTGAGAATATTTTAGACCATCGATAAAGGCTTTAACACAGTAAACGCTTAATAGTTTGTATACTGATATATCTATATCTATATATCTATATATATATATATATATATATATATATATATATATATATATATATATATTACATATTTCCATATTTTAGCACGTTTGTGCTTAAGTAAACCATACCATAACCCATTCTATTTTCATTTAAAAATGATCATCACTTTCAGTAAACTTGATATCCTAATCCTAATATCCAAAACAATAGGCTGTTGATACACAGGGCAACATCTTGAGCAACTTTGTGTAACGGTGGTTGCCCAAAAAAGTAATTCATTTATAAAAAACAAAACAAAAACAAAGTTCGTCAGATGCAGGAAGCGAACCCGGGTCGCCCGTGTGATGACGCTGTGTCCGGACCGCTAGACCACTAATCTTTGTTAATGACATCAGCACTCAAACTTTACTTGACATACCAACAAAACCTCACAAGAAAGAAAAAAAAAACAATTAGTTATTGATGTTCGGGCGCCAGACAAGTAAATTTGTCACATATTCATTATAGTTATCCCGGATAGCACGCTACACATTACCATCCGCTACATACAAAAAAAATAAATAAAATAATACTAACTTAATCACAAAAACAATACAACTGAGAAAGTAAATACTATTTTCTTGGCTTTTAATGAGGCAGGCAGGGTAACATTCGCATCATATGAACAAAAAACATAATTTCACTACAAAGGTAGAGAAATAATTAAATCAAAACAGAATAACAAAAAAAATAAATGAATAATAAGTTTCTAAATATGAGTGAGCAATGAGTGCAATGTATAATATGTGTGACGATGATTAAGAGCGAACACTGACCAAGCTGGCAGCACGGATGGCTAGACGTGAAGGGCTTGGGAACATGTGTGGCGTCGGCTTGTTTCGGCTCCTTTTCCTGGCTCCAAAACGCCGCTTTTTGAAGTATGACGAAAACCTCCTGTGAAATCCCAAATGGCCAACGAGACATCCACTAGTAAAATGTCCTTTGCCAACAGACTAAACCGGTAGCACACCTCTTCCAACTTTCCCAGAAATCCACAATCCGCCAAATCCACCCGCAAGGGCTGCCTCCCGAAGGAACGTGACGCAACAGTTCCGGTTCGACTTCCTTTCCCCCCAAGTTCCGGTACAACTTCCTCTTGAGTCTCAAAACCGTGCACTATATATACACACCCACGTTCTCCTAATTGGTCTTCGCTTTAATTCGTCATGTGTTTTGTAGGCGGAGTGAAGGAAAAAAATAAAAAACAAACAAAAAGGCAATACGGAGAACACTGGCGACGCCACATTCTCCCCACCAGGTTTAAACAACCCATGGTTGTTAGGAGAAAAGAATCAAAAGCCTAAAAATTCCTCCTCGTCTGAGGTTTCTTGGAAGATATCCTGCAATCTCTTCCTTCCTTGATCCTCCAACTGTTCAGCTGTGGGAAAACACATTTTAAGATTGCACACATGTGCAGTGCGTACATCCTCTCCCGTGGCTTCCAACGCTATGCGGAAATTCACTGGTCCCAATACCTTCAGAACCTGGTAAGGCCCTTTCCATTTAGGTGCCAATTTGGCACTAAACTTGTTTTGTGCACTAGATTGAGGAAAATTTCGAAGCCATACCCGGTCTTTGGTCTTAAAAGTGCTGTCTCTTCTTTTTTTGTTGTAGTTCCGAAGTTGTCGCTGTTGAGCTTTTCTACTACTCTCTTTCACTTGACATTGCAGTTGTTGTATGTGAGAGATTACATCATAAGAGGTGGTATCAGGAGTGAGATCTGGACCGTGCAGAACTTTATCCATGGGCCCTTTCAATTTCCTTCCAAGGTGCAGTTCTGCTGGAGTTACTCCAGTGGTTTCCTGGATAGCAGAGTTAATTGCAAATCTCATCTCAGGTAAGAACTGATCCCATTTATTATGTTTATCATCCACATATGACGCAATCATATTTTTGAGCGTTCGATTAACACGTTCCGTCATGTTGGTCTGAGGATGATATCCCGTAGTTAATTTTGGTGTCACTTTCCATTGTTCACATACCCCTCTGAAAACAGATGAGACGAACTGTGTGCCTCGGTCCGAAAGAATGAAGTCTGGAACTCCCCAACGAGTTAAGATT
Organism: Garra rufa; assembly: GCF_049309525.1. Lineage (NCBI taxonomy): Eukaryota > Metazoa > Chordata > Actinopteri > Cypriniformes > Cyprinidae > Garra > Garra rufa. Next base: position 50,569,370 of record NC_133364.1, read on the forward strand.
TCTTTTCTGAAAATGGTCGCAATACTTTGAGCAGTGGCATGACGCATGGGGAAAAACTCAACCCAGCGTGAGTAATAATCAACAAAGACCAGCAAGTACTCGTTTTGCTGTGTACTCCGGGGTAGTGGACCCATAATATCAACTCCCAGCATTTCGTTTGGTTTAATGGTGGTAATTTGTTGGAGTTTCCCTGCAGGTTTCCGATTATCATGCCGAAGAGTTTGGCATTTCACACATTCCCTGACATGATGTTTTACATCAGTCCACATACCTGGCCAAAACGCTACTTCTTGGAGCCGCTTATAGGTCTTATAAATTCCACAGTGACTACTCAGGGGATGTGAATGATAGTGCTGCAGAAGGGTTAAACGGAGACTGTGGGGCACATACACTCTATAGTGTATTTGATCATTCTTCAGGTGAGTTTTATGATACAACTTGTCCTCTACCACTTCATATTGGTCCATCTGAGGGCTTTGTTGTTTTGCCACTGCTAGTAATAACTTTGTTATTTCACAGTCATTATGCTGCTCCTCCCATAAAAGAATATCTGTCACCGGAGGCTCTGAGTGTTGGTCCATCTTTTGCTTGGCATAAAGTGCTGTGATGGGGGAATTTGTGGTGAGTAAAGACCTGGACAGAGCATCAGGGGCGACATTTAGTTTTCCTTTGCGATATTCATTGACAAAGTTGAATTTTTGCAGTCTCAGAACCCATCGGATAAGGCGACTGTTGGTCTTAGTGGATCCCATGACCCATTGCAGAGCAGAGTGATCTGTGACAACAGTGAAAAGTTTGTATTCAAGGTAATGTTCCCACTTTTCTAAGGCCCATATAACTGCCAGACATTCCTTTTCTGTTGCCGTATAATTGATCTCTGCTCCAGTTAATGTACGACTAGCATACGCAATAACTTCCTCTTTGCCTAGATCTTTCCTCTGCGTGAGAATGGCCCCCAATCCAGTGTCACTCACGTCTGTGTATACAATGAAAGGAACTTGAAGATCAGGATGGCCTGAAATGGGAGGTGAGATAAGGCATGCTTTTAACTGGTCAAACGCTTGTTGGCACTGTGTCGTCCAGTAAAACACCCGTCCTTTTTTCTTCAGGGAATTAAGGGGCTCAGCAATTTTAGAAAAGTTTGGCACAAACCGGTGGTACCAACCGGCTAATCCAAGAAACCTCTGAACTTCTTTCAAGGTTTTAGGAACAGGAAAGGCACGAATGGCCTCGACTTTGCTTGAATCAGCTGTGATGCCCTTAGTGCTTACGACATGTCCCAGAAAGGTGATTTCTGAAAGAAAAAACTTGCACTTTTTCAAGTTAATGGTCAAGCCGGCAGTTTCCAGCCGGGGGAGAACAGTTTTCAGGTCACAGAAGTGCTGGTCCACTGAGGTGGAATAAACGATAATGTCATCAATATAGACAAAGCATATTTTCTTTCTCAACTCTCCCAGGACTGTCTCCATCAGCCTCTGGAAGGTAGCAGGTGCGTTTTTCAATCCAAAGGGCATTACATTAAAGTGATATAGACCTGCAGACACAATAAATGCAGTCTTAGCTTTACTGTCAGGATCCATTGCCACTTGCCAGTATCCACTGTTGAGGTCTATAGTAGAGAAAATTGAAGCCCCGGAGAGTGATTCTAGAATCTCTGCAATGTTTGGAAGAGGGTAAGCATCATTTTCTGTAGTTGCATTGACTTTACGGTAGTCGACACAGAACCTTAATTTTCCATTTTTCTTTGGAACCAGGACTACTGGTGAAGCCCAAGCAGAATGTGATGGCTCCACAATTCCTTCTTTCAACATCACCTCCAGTTGCTCTTCCATTTCCTGTTGTTTGACAGGGGATAATCGATATGCTCGTTGTCTGATCGGAACTTGGCAGGTGGTGTATATACGATGTTGCAAGACATCAGTTCGCCCAGTTCGGTGTGTACAAACTCGTGGATTGCTTTCCAGAATCTCAAGAAATTGCTGTTTCCCATCCATAGATAACTGTGCTTTACTTACAGCATCTCGAATTAATGTTGCATCGTCCACACTGTCTCTGTATAATATGGTCAAGGAAGATTGAGGAGGGGGGGACAGCACTTAACAGAGTCAAGTTTAGTTTGCTTTTGCTGGTTCTTTTCCATTCCTTCATTGTTGGCAAGGTATTCAGGGGTTCACTGGCATTACCAAGTTGAAACAGATGTTTTTCATTAAGGTCAGACTTAAAAGAATATTTTTGTTCACTGACATTAATTTGCAGGTCACTGAAAAAATGAAGTCCAGACCCAGAATGATAGCATAAGCAAGAGCTTGAGAGGGGAGAACAACCGCAGGTACAGTAAAAGCTTTATTATGCAGGTGAATATTAATATTTATCCATCCTAAAGGACTTTCTGCTTTGCCATTCGCCAGGTAGAGAGGTCCACCGGACCAAGGCCGAAGCTCATCTGGGGTTGCAATTTGATTCATGAGACTCTCGTGAATTAAAGTGTAGCTTGCTCCAGTATCCAAAATCGCTTTCCCTGACCAGGATCCAACACAAATTGGGACTACTAATTGCTGTGGTATGGTCATGGTTACATTTGAGCTTGAAGTATGAAGTCCTACCTGTGCCTGGGGTTTTTCCGAGGCTGCTACATTGTTATTCGTGGATAGCCCTCCTGATTTTGCAGAGTGGTGAGAATACTTTCCATGAGTGAAATGTTGTTGACCAGACGACTGCTGGGGAGGGGGATGTACATACATTGGGCAGTTGCCTGGAGGATGTGGTCCATTACATCTCCAACACTGAACAGGCGGTTTCTCAGCAGGTCGGTTAGATAAAGGTTTTTGTGAATTGACTTGTTTGCTGCTCACACGACCTTCATACCGAAGCTGTTCTTCATGGTCTTTTTCCAGTTGATGTCCGAGTCTAACCAGATCCTCGACTGTGTTGACACGACTGCGCAGCTGACTTGCAAGGTAAGGCTTGATATTTTTTAGAATCATTTTGACAATCTCATTTTCTGTTAACGTAGCTTTCCATCTTTTACACAGTGCTCGATAAGTGAATGCAAAGTCTCTTACTGATTCTCTTTCTCCCTGAACTCTAGTGCGGACACGTTCAGCCAGCTCATCCTCATAGTCATCAGACAAAAAAGCAGAGAGGAATGCAGTTTCAAACTCCTTCCAAGTAGTTATATTGGAGCGTCTGACTTCCCACCAGTCACGTGCAGTGCCGTGCAACACTGTGCGAAAAGTAGCCAAGAGATCTGCATCTGTCAAAGGATGTAGGGCTAGAAAATCTTGACACTTGGTCAAGTACAACAGAGGGTCAGAATCATCAGTAGGCCACCCAAACGTAGGAAAGGTTAATTTAATGTGGTCACTTTTGACCAGAGGCGCTGACAAAGGAGTGGAAACAGTCTCTATTGGGTGAGTACTAGATACTTGAGTTGTTGTTTCTTCAATTTGTGATTCAGCATTTTGCTTATTATACATTTGGAGTTCATGTTGCATATCAGCCACACACGTACAACATTGCTGAAGATTTGTGGTTACATGATCAAGACTAGCCTGAAGTGCACGTTGAACACCTTTGATATCCTGTTGGACCTCCATCCGTAGCTGTTCCACCTTATCCTGAATTATAGAAGTGAAGGACAGTTCCATTTTTTGAATTTCCTTTGTGATCATCAGTTGCACAGCTTTAATCAATTGGTCGGTCTCAGATACCTCTTGTTGTTTAGCTGCAGTCATTAGGGTGACAACCTGTTGATTGTTGGACTCCACCTTCGCTGCAAGATCAAATATCTGGTTCTAGTGGTGGGAAGAGGATGTCTTCAGTACCTGGGTAAGCTCATTTACAGCTTTCTCCTGTCTTTTCATGAATTCCATCCAATTGTCCCAGTTGCCTTGCACATGAGCATTAATTTGTTGAATTCCCCGCCCAGGAGTGGGGAGGATGCCAGGCAGATCATGCTGAACCATCGAGGGTGATGTAACGTTCATGGATGTACAAATTTGCATGCTGTCATGTTGGGAGGGCCAAGAGAGCGGTTGCACAGGAGAACTGCCTCCAAGAGTAGTAGGAAGCATCTGCACCTGGGTTCTAGGATAGATGAAACTAGGGGGAGTGGAAATGTTATACATGGTTGGGGCATGTGAAGACAATTCTGAAAGGGTCTGGGTTTGTACAGGAAGTGGCCAAATTGGAGTGGAAATGCTAGGGGCATCAGGTACATCGATATCCACACAAATGGAAGATGGAGAAGGGGAAGTGGCCATACCTTATAATGTGTGGATGTACTTGAAATGTTGGGAATGAAAAATAAAAAATAAAAATAAAAAAAGGATATAAATGTAAGGCTTTTGTCTCTGTTATGTGTAATGTGGGGGGGGGGGGTTCAAAACAAAATAAAACAGTACTTCTCAAAAATCACTTACAGCATTTTCCAGACATCAAACCAAATACATAACCAGAGCAGATGACACAACAGATTGAGGTTAATTACCCAAAGTACAGTTCCCACACACTTCCTTAACAAATAAATCACAAAGATTTCAATTGACTCTTCATGAGCATTTCACACTGTCCAAAACCCCAGCATTTATATTTTCAACCCAGAAATCACAAAAAAAAAACAATATGATTTTTCTTTTCACAAAGGTTCAGTTCCCTCAAGAGTTTCAGACATAGAAGTTCACAAAGTCAAATGTTCACAATCCAGGTTGTTTAGTTCAAGTCCCTGTTCGGGCGCCATTTCTGTAACGGTGGTTGCCCAAAAAAGTAATTCATTTATAAAAAAAAAAAAAGTTCGTCAGATGCGGGAAGCAAACCCAGGTCGCCCGTGTGATGACGCTGTGTCCAGACCGCTAGACCACTAATCTTTCTTAATGATGTCAGCACTCAAACTTTACTTGACATACCAACAAAACCTCACAAGAAAGAAAAAAAAAAAAACAATTAGTTATTGATGTTCGGGCGCCAGACAAGTAAATTTGTCACATATTCATTATAGTTATACCGGATAGCACGCTACACATTACCATCCGCTACATACAAAAAAAATAAATAAAATAATACTAACTTAATCACAAAAACAATACAACTGAGAAAGTAAATACTATTTTCTTGGCTTTTAATGAGGCAGGCAGGGTAACATTCGCATCATATGAACAAAAAACATAATTTCACTACAAAGGTAGAGAAATAATTAAATCAAAACAGAATAACAAAAAAAATAAATGAATAATAAGTTTCTAAATATGAGTGAGCAATGAGTGCGATGTATAATATGTGTGACGATGATTAAGAGCGAACACTGACCAAGCTGGCAGCACGGATGGCTAGACGTGAAGGGCTTGGGAACATGTGTGGCGTCGGCCTGTTTCGGCTCCTTTTCCTGGCTCCAAAACGCCGCTTTTTGAAGTATGACGAAAACCTCCTGTGAAATCCCAAATGGCCAACGAGACATCCACTAGTAAAATGTCCTTTGCCAACAGGCTAAACCGGTAGCACACCTCTTCCAACTTTCCCAGAAATCCACAATCCGCCAAATCCACCCGCAAGGGCTGCCTCCCGAAGGAACGTGACGCAACAGTTCCGGTTCGACTTCCTTTCCCCCCAAGTTCCGGTACAACTTCCTCTTGAGTCTCAAAACCGTGCACTATATATACACACCCACGTTCTCCTAATTGGTCTTCGCTTTAATTCGTCATGTGTTTTGTAGGCGGTGTGAAGGAAAAAAATAAAAAACAAACAAAAAGGCAATACGGAGAACACTGGCGACTGAGCAACTTTTTTTTTCTTTGCTTGGGCACTTTCCCAATGAAAATCTTGATCCGGATCGGTCATGGGCCTTGCGTCTTACCTGGTTGCCTGTTGAAGGCAATATTGGCCAAAGTTGCTCAGCAACATTGCTCAAAATTTCCCTGTGTATCATCAGCCATAGTCTACGTGGTAAGAGGATTGTGTTCATATATCAGAATCAATCCAGTGATCAACTGACTTTAAATGTTTATACAGTGTCTGGCTTACATTTATTATGCATAGACTAAATATTAATTTTCTAGTCGTAATGAAGATATATTTGGCAAATGTAGTTAAGTAGTCTTAGTTTGTTACAAGTACATGTTTGTGTATTTTTTGTATATGTGTTTTGTGTGCATGATCAAATAGGGCTGGGCGATATGGGCAAAAATTCATATCTCGGTATTTTTAGGAGGAATGACGGTATACGATATATATCCGGTATTTTTCCATAAATGGTTACTTAAGAGTCAAAGCCTTTATTAAAACTTTATTAAACAGTTTTTGAGCAAAATATAATTAAAACACAGGGGTTTCCCTCCCTGTTTACAAATAAACAGCTGCACAAAATCTTTGATAAATAAAATACAGTACAGGTTGTTTCTCCTGCTTAACACTATAAGCTGCACAACATATTTCAAATTATGAAAAAAATTTAAATGAAAAAAAAAAAAAATAGACCAGGGGTCTTCAACTAAAATGGCTCGAGGTCCAGTAATGAACCCTGCTCACCAGCCGAGGTCCGGACAATTATAAATTAAAAAACAATTTATGTTTTTTACGAGACCAGGTTATCTGCAGCATATTTTATCCTAAATTCTAGACATTTGAATACCTTTTAAAAGACCTGAACAAAAATAAATAAATAAATAAAATGACTGTAAAAAGCATGATTTACAATTCAGATGCAGGTTTCACAAAACAAAAAAAGATTTCTTAAATTATGAACTTCACATTCCAGCCTTCAAGAGTCAAAAGTATCAATTCTTATATAAATTTAAACAAATATTGTCAATCAAGTATTATATTAATTAACATATACATATATTTTACTGCCTTAATTGTTTAAATTACACATTATCTTGTCGATCCATCAGTTCACATTTACAACTCTACATGCTTGCTGCATAAAACCATTGATTTTTTTTTTTTTTTTTACATTAATCTTTTTGACAACAGCCGACTTACATGCTGATTAAAAATGTCAGATGATTCTCTTCCAGCAGGAGGCGCTATCAGACTGATACACAGAGCAGCTCCGCAGCTGACTTTGAAACGTGCAGCGCTCATATTTATTTAATGCATAGCCTTATAAAGTTTTATCGCAATTCTTGCCTTTTAGTCCCCAATTTAAGACGACCTGAAATCATAATTAACCCTTAATACTGCAGTCATCAATGAAATTGAGAGCTTTATTTTAAACACAGACTTTCAAAAACAACCCTAGCCTACACAAAATACGTTTCTTTTAATGTTTTCCCCACTGTGTTCGGCGCACAAGAGAAATATTAGGGAAGTAAATTATTGTGTAATATCAGCATATGAAGTATATTCGTCTATCATTGTCTCTGAGAGTATGTGCACGTCAGATGCTGGAAGCGCTGTTTTTACTTTCGCTTTAACATTGCGCAGTTTTCACGTTGCTTGTGTGATATCCATTGGCTCACCTTCATGGTTTAAAACATAAATATGTATAAAAATACAGTATAAAGAGATATATTTACAATATTTTGCGACGTAACCCCAACATAATGCGTTTTCCATCAACGTTTTTCTCTCACAGTTGACGACCCCGGGGCTAGACCATAAATCGGCTGTTAATTAGTACGAAATGAGTCACTTTGCGAGCCGTTAGGAAAGCTTTCCTCTGACCTCACTGTACATTTGCGGCAGAGCTTCTGATGCAAAGTACTTGCGATTGGGAAGCTCGTATCTTGGGTCAGTGCTTTTTAGCGGTGTTTTAAAACCCTCGTTTTCACACAGAACGCGCACGCGCATGTGCCATATCGATATGAACGATATTGGATAATCCTGTATCGCGTCGGGGAATCATATCGATATATCCCCAGAACTCGATATACCGCCCAGCCCTATGATCAAATGTAGAATATGACTAAAATATATGAATAAGACACATGCAGATCATCACTTCATATGTGAAAACAGCACTTACTGTCTTTCTCCCTGACACATGTTTTGCACAGATTCCACATGTTTTTGTTCGGTCTGTAAATATTAAAGAACACTATTAACTTACTTATCTGCTTATTAAATGTAAAGTTCTGAATTTTGACCAGTAAGAAATATTACAAGGGTCCAAAATTCTGAACTTACCATTTAAAAATATATTTATACCCATTGACAACATTTCCAGTAATAGGGTACATACCTAAAGAATGAAACAAAAGTGAGGCAAGGCGCATTCTCTCTTGGTGTATTGCAGGGCACTGGAAGTAGCTAATGCAGCCACCAGCCTTAATAAATTCAGTGGCAAACTTGAGGGAAGATAAAAGTATTTTTTTAAACATTAGAGCAAGACAGAGAAAAAGGGTCACAATATACATGCTCTGACAAGAAAACTGTCAACTAACGGGAAAGCACTCATGTCTTGATAGTATCTTTCAAGATATTTCTTACAAAGCATAGAGCATTGTAAGAAATATCTTGACACTGGCCATTTCAAATACATACAGTATTGTTTAGCATCTGCTATAATAATATCCTGCAAATATATACTGTAACTCCATACATTGTCATACTGAAAAGAGTTTAATTTCTGTAATGCAAAAAAAAAAAAAAACTTGCAGTGATCTGTGCTTGGTAATGAAAAAAAAAATACTTACAGCAAGTGTGTGGACACCACATGACACTGAGTCGGTTTGCAAACTGTTTTGTGGTTTTAAGGTCCCACTCTCCTTTAATTCCCCTTGCAGTTGCAAATGCACTGTAATCAACAACATCAGTCACCACTAAGCTCCAACAGTTAATTTTAAAATGAAAATTCTGTCATTATTTACTCACACTCATGTCTGTCAGAACTCTATTTCAGTTTGTGTGTCCTTGTAACAAAGCTGCATCTAAAGCTACAGTGAGGAGTGCTTGTGTCACTTATGTGTACATGACTGTATACAACAGTGGAAGCTTATACAGTAAATAGTGTGAGTTGTGAGGCATTTGGTTAGAAATCAGGCAGTTGGGGGGGGGGAAATTAATGAGACAACAATGTTAATAGCAGGTACTGCCTTTTTACATAGATTGACCCTTGAAGTAGACCTTTAGCCTGTTAGATGACTGATATCATAATAGTAAACATAACACCTACCACCAGTGTTGGGCAATTGCTTGGCACTGCCACTCTGTCTCTCCAAGGGAGTTGAAGTAGGTGATACACCTTTTGTCTACATTGCAATGCTAAAACAAAAATAATTTAAGTTATAATAACCATAGGACACTTACATCAATACCATTCAGTGTACCTTCTGGCCAAGCATGCAGCCCTGACATTCTCCAATTTCCATGGCCCAGCACCTTAGACCAGCAGCAAGTTTACAACAGATTATTTGATCACAAAGCAAAGCTGCAGCTGAATTTTTATCAGTCTTCAGTGTCACCTGATTATTCTTATAGACTGATTTATTATCAATAGTGGAAACAAAGTGCTGCTTAATATTTTTGTGAAATCTGTAATACTTTTTTCAAGAGTCTTTGATAAATAAAAAGTACATATAATAGCCACTTTAAATCAAAGTGTTAAAGAAATAATTCAGCTTTTTTGACATGTGGTTTCAAATGTATTGTTGTCCTTTTTTCATGACCTTTTGCCTATATAGAAATATTGGTGGACTGAAAGATATTTATATAAAGGCAAGAATAAACTGAAACTAAGATGAAAATGTTTCGTCCTTGAAATTGTTGTCCTTAAACAGGTGACTCACAAAAAAGCTCCAGTGATTCCCGCCTTCTAGATAAGCGCCAAACACCTCTGTTGCCCCTTTCAAAATGTTATTCTGTAATTCAGAAAAGATACTCAAATAAATAAAATACAACCTAGTGCATGTGACAATCATCTACAGGGTCAGAATGCTGTTTAATTAAGCTCAGTGAAACCTAGCAGATATTTATTTACACAATATCCAGCAGAAAAAGATGAAGGTCAGTGACAAAACCATTGCATACCTTGAGAAAACTTTTAGATCCATCCAATATTTTTGTGAGTGTCTGACAGTTGATATGCACAACACCGGGGCGATTCTAAATGTAGGTTGAAGAACAATATATTATTTCTCATTTCAACAGAGGTAAAGAAATACAAATCAAGGTAATTCTGTATACACAATATACAGTATAACAATTACATTTCTTTGCATTTTGTTAATATTTATGGATAAATATATTATTTGTTATTTTTAATTTCTTTATGTATCCTATTCTAATTATTGCTAGTAAAAGTATGCTTACCTTGCTAAGGACATTACATATGGAATCCATGACCTGAAATTTTTTTTGTAAAAAAATGTGAGGTAAAAGAATGGGACAGCTCGATATTATGAGTAACAGAGGAATATAATAAATAATTTATCACCAGTCCTGTTCTAGACTGGATCTTTTTGGTTTTGTAAATGAAAATGTAAAGCAACTACATAACTAGATAAAAAGTTTGTTAGCAAACTTTAAGTTGGCTTGAGAAAGCCTAGCCAGTAAGTTTTAAGTAGTTTTAAAAGCTTTTAGTTTAAAGAAAGTTTAAAAGTTTTCAGTTTGAAATAGTTTTAGTTTGATTAATAAAGTTTGAAGATAGATAGGCTAGATAGATATAAATAGTTTGAAAATAGATAGATTTATAGATATAAATAGTTAGAAGATATAAATAGTTTGAATGTGAATAGATGCTAAGGTGTTGCTATGCGGTTGCTAAGGTACCCAGGGTGGTTGCTAAGGTGTTGCTATGCGGTTGCTATGCGGTTGCTCGCATTATTTAAGCAAGACTAGCAAGTCGTTAACATGATTTTTAGCATGACTAGCAAGTCGCTAGCATGATTTTAGCACGACTAGCAAGTCGCTAGCATGATTTTAGCACGACTAGCAAGTCACTAGCATGATTTTAGCATTATTTTAGCATGACTAGCAAAGTCGCTAGCATGATTCTAGCATGACTAGCAAGTCGCTAGCATGATTTTAGCACGACTAGCAAGTCGCTAGCATGATTCTAGCACGACTAGCAAGTCGCTAGCATGATTCTAGCACGACTAGCAAGTCGCTAGCATGATTCTGGCATGACTAGCAAGTCGCTAGTATGATTTTAGCATGACTAGTAAGATAGATAGATAGATAGATAGATAGATAGATAGATAAGGTTTGAAGATAGATAGATAGATAGATAGATAGATAGATAGATAGATAGATAGATAGATAGATAGATAGATAGATAGATAGATAGATAGATAGATAGATTGATAAGGTTTGAAGATAGATAGATAGATAGATAGATAGATAGATAAGGTTTGAAGATAGATAGATAGATAGATAGATAGATAGATAGATAGATAGATAGATAGATAGATAGATAAAGGTTTGAAGATAGATAGATAGATAGATAGATAGATAGATAGATAGATAGATAGATAGATAGATAAGGTTTGTAGATAGATAGATAGATAGATAGATAGATAGATAGATTGATAAGGTTTGAAGATAGATAGATAGATAGATAGATAGATTGATAAGGTTTGAAGATAGATAGATAGATAGATAGATAGATAGATAGATAGACAGATAGATAGATAGATAGATAGATAGATAGATTGATAAGGTTTGAAGATAGATAGATAGATAGATAGATAGATAGATAGATAGATAGATAGATGATAGATAAGGTTTGAAGATAGATAGATAGATAGATAAGGTTTGAAGATAGATAGATAGATAGATAGATAGATAGATAGATAGATAGATAGATAGATAAGGTTTGAAGATAGATAGATAGATAGATAGATAGATAGATAGATAGATAGATAGATAGATAGATAGATAGATAAGGTTTGAAGATAGATAGATAGATAGATAGATAGATAGATAGATAGATAGGGTTTGAAGATAGATAGATAGATAGATAGATAGATAGATAGATAGATAGATAGATAGATAGATAGATAGATAGATAGATAGATAAGGTTTGAAGATAGATAGATAGATAGATAGATAAGGTTTGAAGATAGATAGATAGATAGATAGATAGATAGATAGATAGATAAGGTTTGAAGATAGATAGATAGATAGATAGATAGATAGATAGATAGATAGATAGATAGATAAGGTTTGAAGATAGATAGATAGATAGATAGATAGATAGATAGATAGATAGATAGATAGATAAGGTTTGAAGATAGATAGATAGATAGATAGATAGATAGATAAGGTTTGAAGATAGATAGATAGATAGATAGATAGATAGATAGATAGATAAGTTATTAGTTAGAAAGAACATAGATAGCTTAAAGCTTAATTGAGTATCAATGGCTTCTAGCAGTTTACATTAAACATAGTTCAAACAGACATGGACTTTTTTTGGTTTGAAGATAGATAGATAGATAGATAGATAGATAGATAGATAGATAGATAGATAGATAGATAGATAGATAGATAGATAGATAGATAGATAGATAGATAGATAGATAGATAGATAGATAGATAGATAGATAAGGTTTGAAGATAGATAGATCGGTAGATAGATAGATAGATAGATAGATAGATAGATAGATAGATAGATAGATAGATAGATAGATAGATAGATAGATAGATAGATAGATAGATAGATAGATAGATAGATAAGGTTTGAAGATAGATAGATAGATAGATAGATAGATAGATAGATAGATAGATAGATAGATAGATAGATAGATAGATAGATAGATAGATAGATAGATAGGGTTTGAAGATAGATAGATAGATAGATAGATAGATAGATAGATAAGGTTTGAAGATAGATAGATAGATAGATAAGGTTTGAAGATAGATAGATAGATAGATAGATAGATAGATAGATAGATAAGGTTTGAAGATAGATAGATAGATAGATAGATAGATAGATAGATAAGGTTTGAAGATAGATAGATAGATAGATAGATAGATAGATAGATAGATAGATAGATAGATAAGGTTTGAAGATAGATAGATAGATAGATAGATAGATAGATAGATAGATAGATAGATAGATAGATAGATAAGGTTTGAAGATAGATAGATAGATAGATAGATAGATAGATAGATAGATAGATAGATAGATAGATAGATAGATAGATAGATAGATAGATAGATAGATAGATAAGTTATTAGTTAGAAAGAACATAGATAGCTTAAAGCTTAATTGAGTATCAATGGCTTCTAGCAGTTTACATTAAACATAGTTCAAACAGACATGGACTTTTTTTGGTTTGAAGATAGATAGATAGATAGATAGATAGATAGATAGATAGATAGATAGATAGATAGATAGATAGATAGATAGATAGATAGATAGATAGATAGATAGATAGTCTGAAGACAACATCGGGTAACAGAATTAATTAAAGACGACTTGAGGCCAACGTACTCATATGATGGTCTGAAGACAACATCGGGTAACAGAATAAATTAAAGACGACTTGAGGCCAACGTACTCATATGATGGTCTGAAGACAACATCTCGTAACAGAATTAATTAAAGACGACTTGAGGCCAACGTACTCATATGATGGTCTGAAGACAACATCGGGTAACAGAATAAATTAAAGACGACTTGAGGCCAACGTACTCATATGATGGTCTGAAGACAACATCGGGTAACAGAATTATTAAAGACGACTTGAGGCCAACGTACTCATATGATGGTCTGAAGACAACATCAGGTAACAGAATTAATTAAAGACGACTTGAGGCCAACGTACTCATATGATGGTCTGAAGACAACATCGGGTAACAGAATTAATTAAAGACGACTTGAGGCCAACGTACTCACATGATGGTCTGAAGACAACATCGGGTAACAGAATTAATTAAAGACGACTTGAGGCCAATGTACTCACATGATGGTCTGAAGACAACATCAGCTAACAGAATTAATTAAAGACGACTTGAGGCCAACGTACTCATATGATGGTCTGAAGACAACATAGGGTAACAGAATTAATTAAAGACGACTTGAGGCCAACATACTCATATGATGGTCTGAAGACAACATCGGGTAACAGAATAAACTAGATAAAAAGTTTGTTAGCAAACTTTAAGTTGGCTTGAGAAAGCCTAGCCAGTAAGTTTTAAGTAGTTTTAAAAGCTTTTAGTTTAAAGAAAGTTTAAAGGTTTTCAGTTTGAAATAGTTTTAGTTTGATTAATAAAGTTTGAAGATAGATAGGCTAGATAGATATAAATAGTTTGAAAATAGATAGATTTATAGATATAAATAGTTAGAATATATAAATAGTTTGAATGTGAATAGATGCTAAGGTGTTGCTATGCGGTTGCTAAGGTACCCAGGGTGGTTGCTAAGGTGTTGCTATGCGGTTGCTATGCGGTTGCTAGCATTATTTAAGCAAGACTAGCAAGTCGTTAACATGATTTTTAGCATGACTAGCAAGTCGCTAGCATGATTTTAGCATGACTAGCAAGTCGCTAGCATGATTTTTAGCATGACTAGCAAGTCGCTAGCATGATTTTAGCACGACTAGCAAGTCGCTAGCATGATTTTAGCATTATTATAGCATAACTAGCAAGTCGCTATCATTATTTTAGCATGACTAGCAAGTTGCTAGCATTATTCTAGCATGACTAGCAAATCCCTAGCATGATTTTAGCATTACTAGCAAGTCGCTAGCATGGTTTTAGCAAGACTAGCAAGTCGTTAGCATGATTGTAGTATGACTAGCAAGTTGCTAGCATGATTTTTAGCACGACTAGCAAGTCGCTAGCATGATTTTAGCATGACTAGTAAGTTGCTAGCATGATTTTAGCATTATTTTAGCATGACTAGCAAGTCGCTAGCATGATTTTAGCATTTTTTTAGCATGACTAGCAAGTCGCTAGCATGATTTTAGCATGACTAGCAAGTCGCTAGCATGATTTTAGCACAACTAGGAAGTCGCTAGCATGATTTTAGCACGACTAGCAAGTCGCTAGCATGATTTTAGCACGACTAGCAAGTCGCTAGCATGATTTTAGCACGACTAGTAAGTTGCTAGCATGATTTTAGCATGATTTTAACAAGACTAGCAAGTCGTTAGCATGATTGTAGTATGACTAGCAAGTTGCTAGCATGATTTTTAGCACGACTAGCAAGTCGCTAGCATGATTTTAGCACGACTAGCAAGTCGCTAGCATGATTTTAGCATGACTAGTAAGTTGCTAGCATGATTTTAGCATTATTTTAGCATGACTAGCAAGTCGCTAGCATGATTTTAGCATTTTTTTAGCATGACTAGCAAGTCGCTAGCATGATTTTAACATTTTTTAGCATGACTAGCAAGTCGCTAGCATGATTTTAGCATGACTAGCAAGTCGCTAGCATGATTTTAGCACGACTAGCAAGTCGCTAGCATGATTTTAGCACGACTAGCAAGTCGCTAGCATGATTTTAGCACGACTAGCAAGTCGCTAGCATGATTTTAGCACGACTAGTAAGTCGCTAGCATGATTTTAGCACGACTAGTAAGTTGCTAGCATGATTTTAGCATTATTTTAGCATGACTAGCAAGTCGCTAGCATGATTTTAGCATTTTTTTAGCATGACTAGCAAGTCGCTAGCATGATTTTAGCATGACTAGCAAGTCGCTAGCATGATTTTAGCATTATTTAGCATGACTAGCAAGTCGCTAGCATGATTTTAGCATGACTAGCAAGTCGCTAGCATGATTTTAGCACGACTAGGAAGTCGCTAGCATGATTTTAGCAGATAGATAGATAGATAGATAGATAGATAGATAGATAGATAGATAGATAGATAGATAGATAGGGTTTGAAGATAGATAGATAGATAGATAGATAAGGTTTGAAGATAGATAGATAGATAGATAGATAGATAGATAGATAGATAGATAGATAGATAGATAGATAGATAGATAAGGTTTGAAGATAGATAGATAGATAGATAGATAGATAGATAGATAGATAGATAGATAGATAGATAGATAGATAGATAGATAGATAGATAGATAGATAGATAGATAGATAGATAAGGTTTGAAGATAGATAGATAGATAGATAGATAGATAGATAGATAGATAGATAGATAAGGTTTGAAGATAGATAGATAGATAGATAGATAGATAGATAGATAGATAGATAGATAGATAGATAGATAGATAAGGTTTGAAGATGATAGATAGATAGATAGATAGATAGATAGATAGATAGATAGATAGATAGATAGATAGATAGATAGATAGATAGATAGATAAGGTTTGAAGATAGATAGATAGATAGATAGATAGATAGATAGATAGATAGATAGATAGATAGATAGATAGATAGATAGATAGATAGATAGATAAGGTTTGAAGATAGATAGATAGATAGATAGATAGATAGATAGATAGATAGATAAGGTTTGAAGATAGATAGATAGATAGATAGATAGATAGATAGATAGATAGATAGATAAGGTTTGAAGATAGATAGATAGATAGATAGATAGATAGATAGATAGATAGATAGATAGATAGATAGATAGATAGATAGATAGATAGATAGATAGATAGATAGATAAGGTTTGAAGATAGATAGATAGATAGATAGATAGATAGATAGATAGATAGATAGATAAGGTTTGAAGATAGATAGATAGATAGATAGATAGATAGATAGATAGATAGATAGATAGATAGATAGATAGATAGATTAAAGCTTAATTGAGTATCAATGGCTTCTAGCAGTTTACATTAAACAGTTCAAACAGACATGGACTTTTGGTCAATGAAAGTCTATGGGACCTTTTTATGATTTTTAATATTAATTTTTAAGAAAACCATAACTCAAAACAGTCTGAAAAGATATAGCAATCTAAGTCAGACCAGTATGAAGATCTGACCCGAGTTTGGAGTATGTAGCTTGAACGGTCTAGGAGGAGTTAGTGTCTAAATATTTTCCGCTCAGAAAAATAAGAAGAAGAAGAAGAAGAAGAATAAGTTTAAATAGGATTTCAGTAAGTTGGCTTTCCCAAGCCAACTTAATTAAAGACGACTTGAGGCCAACGTACTCGTATGATGGTCTGAAGACAACATCGGGTAACAGAATTATTAAAGACGACTTGAGGCCAACGTACTCATATGATGGTCTGAAGACAACATCACGTAACAGAATTAATTAAAGACGACTTGAGGCCAACGTACTCATATGATGGTCTGAAGACAACATCCCTTAGAATTAATTAAACACGACTTGAGGCCAACGTACTCATATGATGGTCTGAAGACAACATCCCTTAGAATTAATTAAAGACGACTTGAGGCCAACGTACTCATATGATGGTCTGAAGACAACGTCATGTAACAGAATAAATTAGATAATTGACCTTATGCACGGAGCGTTCTTTAGAACTTCCGCATAAAGATAAGCCAGCTCGTAAACTTCCGCTGAAGCTAATTCTATATGTGTTATATATTAGGTGGACACTCGTGAGACTCATCTACTGCCTCGTTCTTATCAGAAACTGAGAAAAAATATAATTGCAACATTATAAACAATGTTAGCGGCGTGAACATTCAGTTTCATATTATTTAACAACATAATTTAAATAGCTAAATAATTTAAATGCGGAGCCTGGCTATCCCGTACTCTCCGTATCTGCATAGTTGTACATTTAAATGCTGACAGCTAAACACCATCATAATGTGTTTATGCTAACGTTATAGCTAGCGATATTTCTCTTCAAGGACATCTTAATCATATTTTTGATAATCACTAACTTGCCTTCATAATCATGAACACATTTTTAAAATCTTGCAATATTTTAAAGCCTTTATTATTTTCTAACTCTACAGCTGTGAAATAAAATGTACTTCAAGGACTCACTTTTCATTCATAAAACGGCATCGGAAAAAAATTACTTTTCACGGAAAACGTCTGTTTTTGGCTAAAATAATGTAGAATTACCGCTTATAACCAATAGATGGCAGCAGATGATTATTTATTATTACTGCCTTTCAAACTCCCTCTATTTTCAAGACGTCTTGCTTTTCGATTTATTATAAAATTACTAGTATAATAAATTGTATTACTTTTACCGCCCTTAAGTATATAGTATAGCAAGTGCAGAAAGTCATTAAGCTCACACACAAACAGCCTAAGGGTGAATTATTTACTAATATAGTTCACTACAAATATGTTAAATATTTGTGGGATATTAATTAAATAATGCACTCGATATGAATCGATAGGAATTTGAAATACTTTATAAAATTGAATCTTTTAAAAATGTAATCTTTTTAGTAATCTTTTTATCTTTTAAGTTTTATCTTGAACTGTAAAATTAAATAGCCTATATTTAACCAGCACATACTGTTACTGCTGTAGTTTTGTTACTCTGTATTTAATCTGAATCATTTAAGCTCTTTTTTTGACATCAGATGTCAGATGTTTGTCCGGTTATTACTGTCAATCATAGCAATGACTCGCGCATATTTAGCCGATTTACTCCCGAATTTTTTTAAACTGGCATTTGTCATTCTTGAAACGGTAGGCTATATATGGACGTTTGGTCCTCTTAGATAAACAACACTTTTCTTCGATAGTGAATGTATTATGTAGAGAAAACGAGCAAAGTACGCTCATATTACGGTACAGTACAGTTGACCGGAAATGACTTAGCTGGCTTGAGTAAACAAGGAAGTATTCCGTGCATAAGGTCAATTCAAACGCTACTTACTGGTTACAATATATAGCGCTGCACTAGCTGTTGTACCGAGCTGAACTGATCAACGGTCCCTGCATGGCGTTTCATACTAGCTGTTTTATTTATACTCAGCAGAAATTAGACCAAAAAATTAAACTTGAGAGACTTTGCAGTGGCACAAAACACACATGCGACCATTTAGTGGCAGTCTGTAGCCTAGCCCAGTTTAGTTTTTTGTTGTATACTATAAAAATAACAAAGATCTATGTTCCTATCAGACCGTTTCATTTTGATCTGTATATACGTTACTGGTGTCAACTCTTAACTCACAGTGTTATTAGAAGGTGAAAAATTGTAATCTAAAAACAAATATGCATTTATGATCATCAGATGTAGTGGTTACAACGCTGTAAATTAATGAGGAGGTTTGAAAACGATGGTCTTACCTTGTAACTGTACTTGACAGACGGGTTTGCCCTGCTGATTTTTATTTATTTATTAATTTTGGCGCAATAGGCAGCAGCATGGCGCACTGTGATGACATCGTAAACGTTGATTAGCTCACGCAGTTGTTGTCCCAGGAACATCATTAAAGATATTGGTCTCAGGACAACAACCACTTGGCAAAATCAGGATGAGCTTGTAGCACCACAGAGGGGTAGCAAATCGCAGATGGGAGTTTTACTTACTCAAACATGTTCTGAGGGCAGAAAGGAAAATGATTGGTTTACATATTCAACCAATGAAATTGAAGCAGAGGCGGGATCAGGAAATTTGGACGTGAAGAGGGAAATCCTTCAGACAGATACGTTATTAACGCTTCGTGTCACATTTATTGCAAGGTAAGTGAATTTACCAAGTATTTATTAAAAAAAAATCAACATGTGTGTCGTTTACTAAGATAACTAGGGAACAATACGATCATATCCTATGCATTTTCGTTTGAATGCTTCATCAGTCGATCGCACCAAAGCTGCTTATGGGTTAAATGTAGTAAAACATGCTTTTCTAATGCTACCGCGCTGTCTGTGAAACCGATATGAGCGAAAACAAAACTCAAATCTCTGTTATGTTTCATCAGTTTGCGTTAGCATTAGCGCCACTCTCAGAAGTTTACTCTATGAATTTGTTTTAGCGTTTTTTACTGAATTGTGCTGCTCTCAGGGCAGGAGTAAACTAAAGTAAAATTACTGATATTTTTACTGAACTGCAGCTGCTCTCAGGGCAGGAGTAATCAATATTAAAATTACTGATATTTTTACTGAACTGTGTGCTGCTCTCAGGGCAGGAGTAATCAATATTAAAATTACTGATATTTTTACTGAACTGCGGCTGCTCTCAGGGCAGGAGTAATCAATATTAAAATTACTGATATTTTTACTGAACTGTGTTCTGCTCTCAGGGCAGGAGTAATCAATATTAAAATTACTGATATTTTTACTGAACTGCAGCTGCTCTCAGGGCAGGAGTAATCAATATTAAAATTACTGATATTTTTACTGAACTGTGTGCTGCTCTCAGGGCAGGAGTAATCAATATTAAAATTACTGATATTTTTACTGAACTGTGTGCTGCTCTCAGGGCTGGAGTAATCAATATTAAAATTACTGATATTTTTACTGAACTGCAGCTGCTCTCAGGGCTGGAGTAATCAATATTAAAATTACTGATATTTTTACTGAACTGCAGCTGCTCTCAGGGCAGGAGTAATCAATATTAAAATTACTGATATTTTTACTGAACTGCAGCTGCTCTCAGGGCAGGAGTAATCAATATTAAAATTACTGATATTTTTACTGAACTGCAGCTGCTCTCAGGGCTGGAGTAATCAATATTAAAATTACTGATATTTTTACTGAACTGCAGCTGCTCTCAGGGCAGGAGTAATCAATATTAAAATTACTGATATTTTTACTGAACTGCGGCTGCTCTCAGGGCAGGAGTAATCAATATTAAAATTACTGATATTTTTACTGAACTGTGTGCTGCTCTCAGGGCAGGAGTAATCAATATTAAAATTACTGATATTTTTACTGAACTGTGTTCTGCTCTCAGGGCAGGAGTAATCAATATTAAAATTACTGATATTTTTACTGAACTGTGTTCTGCTTTCAGGGCAGGAGTAATCAATAGTAAAATTATATTAAAATTACTGATATTTTTACTGAACTGTGTTCTGCTTTCAGGGCAGGAGTAATCAATATTAAAATTATATTAAAATTACTGATATTTTTACTGAACTGCAGCTGCTCTCAGGGCAGGAGTAATCAATATTAAAATTACTGATATTTTTACTGAACTGTGTGCTGCTCTCAGGGCAGGAGTAATCAATATTAAAATTACTGATATTTTTACTGAACTGCAGCTGCTTTCAGGGCAGGAGTAATCAATATTAAAATTACTGATATTTTTACTGAACTGTGTGCTGCTCTCAGGGCAGGAGTAATCAATATTAAAATTACTGATATTTTTACTGAACTGCAGCTGCTCTCAGGGCTGGAGTAATCAATATTAAAATTACTGATATTTTTACTGAACTGCAGCTGCTCTCAGGGCTGGAGTAATCAATATTAAAATTACTGATATTTTTACTGAACTGTGTTCTGCTCTCAGGGCAGGAGTAATCAATATTAAAATTACTGATATTTTTACTGAACTGCGGCTGCTCTCAGGGCTGGAGTAATCAATATTAAAATTACTGATATTTTTACTGAACTGTGTTCTGCTCTCAGGGCTGGAGTAATCAATATTAAAATTACTGATATTTTTACTGAACTGCAGCTGCTCTCAGGGCAGGAGTAATCAATATTAAAATTACTGATATTTTTACTGAACTGCAGCTGCTTTCAGGGCAGGAGTAATCAATATTAAAATTATATTAAAATTACTGATATTTTTACTGAACTGTGTGCTGCTCTCAGGGCAGGAGTAATCAATATTAAAATTATATTAAAATTACTGATATTTTTACTGAACTGTGTGCTGCTCTCAGGGCAGGAATAATCAATATTAAAATTACTGATATTTTTACTATACTGGCTGCTCTCAGGGCAGGAGTAATCAATATTAAAATTACTGATATTTTTACTGAACTGTGTGCTGCTCTCAGGGCAGGAGTAATCAATATTAAAATTACTGATATTTTTACTGAACTGTGTTCTGCTCTCAGGGCAGGAGTAATCAATATTAAAATTACTGATATTTTTACTGAACTGCAGCTGCTCTCAGGGCTGGAGTAATCAATATTAAAATTACTGATATTTTTACTGAACTGTGCAGCTGCTCTCAGGGCAGGAGTAATCAATATTAAAATTATATTAAAATTACTGATATTTTTACTGAACTGTGCGCTGCTCTCAGGGCAGGAGTAATCAATATTAAAATTACTGATATTTTTACTGAACTGCGGCTGCTCTCAGGGCTGGAGTAATCAATATTAAAATTACTGATATTTTTACTGAACTGTGTTCTGCTCTCAGGGCAGGAGTAATCAATATTAAAATTACTGATATTTTTACTGAACTGCAGCTGCTCTCAGGGCAGGAGTAATCAATATTAAAATTACTGATATTTTTACTGAAATGCAGCTGCTCTCAGGGCAGAAGTACTGAATAGGTTTTTTCTATATTGATATATTTTGATATATTTTTTCCATTCATTTTTACTAGTTTTATTGTAGTAAATCTGCATTCAAGTTTTTTTTCATCATTACTTTAATAAATCAGACAATTTCTGTATTATTGATTTTTCTTTTATTTTATTTTTCAGTTACCTGGAGGAGATGGCAGAAATTGGACAAATCACAGGAGCTAACACTGAAGAGGCATCTGATGCTGCAGAGTTCAAAATGGAGATCTATGAAAAATTGTGTATATTTGGTCTCACTTGATAAAAGCACATAATAGCCACATTCGGATGGTAATTGGTTCTCATTGGGACGGAAGCGACTTTCAACATTTACAAGCGTTAGTCTGTGATTTTATTGCCATGCAAATCCAGAATGTTGGTAATTTTCCTTCCACCACCCTCATGAATATCCCCGGCCTACTGCTTTTCATGTGGTCATTAAGTTGCTGTCTGAGGAAATCAATTCAAAATTAACTGTTTTCCTTTTTGTCCACTGTTTAACACCATATGCTAACCGTTGTACTTTGCTGTAATTTGCATGCATATTTATTACTGATAAAAAAGTACTGAAATGCTAGAAAGTATTTACAAAAACAATATTTCATAACTGCTCCAGCACAGCGAGTGAAATGGGTTGAAATTGGTCATGATTATGGCAGTAACATGGATACAGTACAATTTTAAAATATGTATATAGGCCTACAATTACATTTGCAATCAAAATTATTTATCCCCCCCCCTCCCCTGCAGAGACTGCAGTACTTAACAAATACAAGCTTTTCTGAAAATCCAGGGCCCTCATTTATCAACTATGCGTAGAAAAGATTTTATATTTTGTCCTACGAATGAAATTTAGAATGTAAGTACAAAAAAATCCATATTTGTCAAACATGCGTATGTGGTTCTTATAAGTAATCATCAATCATTAAAAGTATTGATCAGTACAAAAGTTAAGTGCATTTTGCTTAAAATAAATAAATTTATCTGCCAGTGGGGTAAGAAAAATAACCTTGTTTTAAGAAAATTTTCCTTACCCCTCTGGCAAATAATTTAACTTGTTTTAAGCAAAATTCACTTAATTTAGATTTTTTTTTAAATAGTACATTATTAAATTTGAATTTATTCTTATTGTTCCAAGCATACAACATTTAATTTATAGCAGACAACCATTCTACTGGCCATGTGAGCAGTGCGTTTCTGGGTTTATATGATCACACATCTTGCTTCCCCACTGCAAATAAATTGAATATCACTGAGGTGCCATGTTAATATATTTTTACATACTGTATGTTGCTATCGTCCGAATAGAGCTTCTCTGACAGAGTTGACTTGGTGATACGTAAATATAATTGTACAAGGTCCCAGTGTCAATTTTTGTGCAATCACTTAATATTCTCACAGGCTCACAGGCCTAGAATCTAAGACTTGTAATTCAAAAAATAGCAAATGTTTTTTTTTTCTTTCAATGTCTGTTGTACAGATTGATTGTGTAAAAACAAAATGAAAAATGTTGATTGAAAATGATATTTACGGGTCCAATATTAAAATAAAATAATCAAGTTTAATTATGTCATTTATTTCTTTTTTATTCAATTACAAATAAATCCAGTGAATTAAATCCATGTAAAAACAGAAACATTTCACAACAAAAAGGTATAGCAAAGACGCATCATTAAACTGCTGTAGTTTTAACTGGTTGATATCATCATTCCTAGATGTTTTTAAGTTCTTTATTTCTTTAAGACGTTAGTCAACAAATTTGAACGTGCTCCCTTTAAACCAAGGCCATAGGTTGCCTTGCCAAATATCTTCTCAAAGCCAGTTTCTTGGATTCTTCAGAATTGTTCCTGCAATTAAAATGCATAAAGAAGTTGGTTTCAGTTTACACTGGTAGTCATGAAAAAAGAAAAAAAGAAAGAAAGTAAAAAAAAAATACCTGAAGGCTTTAGTGGATATTGAATCATGGCCACCCTCATTTTCTTATATTTCCTGGACCACTTTCTTTTGTTGAGCAAACGTTCATACCAGGAAGATTACATCCCGCACCAGCTCACTGCACAGCATCTGAAATATAGCAATGTATACAAACAAAATTACTAGTAAAATCATAGGATCAAAGATAAAAATCATTTACAACTCCCTCACAATTCCTAAAGCCTACTGTACTCTGTTTGGCCTCAGCTACAACTACAATGATTGAGGACAGATCAGAGTATATGTTTGAGGGACAGCCAATAAAGTCCATAGGTTGGCATTAAGCAAACCTACCAGGTAATTGGTAACAGGAAGTAAGACTGGAGTTACTACACCTAATTCATAGAAAACATTAAAATAGAGAAAGAACTTGGAAAAGGTAAATACTTTGGCAATAAAATCAAATGCAATAATGCTGTACAAATACAAATATTAACTATGTGGCAAACATATGAATTGTAACAAAAACTTTTTCTTTTTTTTACCTCATGAGGAAGCTGCTGATACAAAGTGAATATGGCCAGAGTTTTTGTTTCTTTCCTATTCTGGTCTTGCTGTCCTGAGAAAAAAAAAAAAAACAATGTATTGTTACAGAGCATTATTATTATTAATTGCAGGCAAGATGTATACCCACACGGAAATAACCTATAAAAACATATATGTTTTAATATATATGTACACATATATGTGCATATATGTTCATATAATATAGGAAAACAGCCAGTTTTATATATGTCACATATATTACAAACCTATATCAAAACCTATATTAAAACATATGTTTATATAGGTTATTTCCGTGTGGGCAATTTCACGTGTTCGCACATAAGTTTTTTGCATTTTTTTTTTTTAGTTAGTTCTTAGTTATTGCCTTGGTAATAGAAAATATGAGCTAGGCATCATGTATAACAGTTGCCAAAGTGAGATATGACCTAAAATGACCAGATCCTGCCATGAGCTATATAGGAAACATATCTTGTATGTACATATAGGGCTTATATGTGGATATAAAGAAGCAATACAGGAGACCTATATGGCCTGATATGCACATATACACACCTCAATTTTGCCTATATGTGGCATATATACGCATATATGCAGCATATATGTGACCCTGGAGCACAAAACCAGTCTTAAGTCGCTGGGGTATATTTGTAGCAATAGCCAAAAATGATTTTTCTTTTATGTCAAAAATCATTAGGAAATTAAGTAAAGATCATGTTACATTAAGATTTTTTGTAAAATTCCTACTGTAAACCTATCAAAATGTAATTTTTGATTAGTAATATGCATTGTTAAGAACTTAATTTGCACAACTTTAAAGGTGATTTTCTCAGGATTTTGATTTTTTTGCACCCTCAGATTCCAGATTTTCAAATAGATGTATCTCGGCCAAATATTGTCCTATCCTAACAAACTATACAGCAATAGAAAGCTTATTTATTGAGCTTTCATATGATGTATATATCTCAGTTTTGTAAAATTTAACCTTATGACTGGTTTTGTGGTCCAGGGTCACATATATTATCATATATGTGCATATATACTGCATATATAGGTTTCATATATGCATATATATCCTCATATAGGTTCTTTCCATGTGGGTATGCAACCAATCAGTTATAATATTTTTTTCTTAGAACACTGTATTCTTAGAGTCCAGCTCAAATCCTGTTTAAACAAACCTGTCTGTAATTATCAAGTGCTCTTGAAGATCTTAATTAGCTGGTTAATGTTTGTTTGATTAAGTCTGAACCTGATTTTGTAGGAAGGCAGATCTCCAGGAACAGGACTGGTTTAAACCAGGTGTTTTAAATTTGTTTTTTAAGGTAATCCAAGGAAACCAAGGAATAAGGAAAACATTTAAATGTACAAAGCTAGGACTTGGAAGCCTCTAGGAAAAAAAATGGAATTTCTTGAGGTGGTTTTTGGCTTGTGTGATAAAGGGTTAATGCAAATAATGCACGATGGAAATGCATTTGAAATGGGGATGGCATAACCTGACTAACCAGCGGACCAATCTTGTTGCACAGCATCTGAAATGTTTTTAAGGTCAGCCTTAAATTCCCATTCAAAGTATAGTAATACAGAAATACTTTGATGTGAGTACACTACAAATAACAGTAATATGAACCTATTGATTACTCCTGCCCTGAGAGCAGCAGCAGTTCAGTAAAAATATCAGTAATTTTACTATTGATTACTCCTGCCCTGAGAGCAGAACACAGTTCAGTAAAAATATCAGTAATTTTAATATAATTTTAATATTGATTACTCCTGCCCTGAGAGCAGCTGCAGTTCAGTAAAAATATCAGTAATTTTACTATTGATTACTCCTGCCCTGAGAGCAGAACACAGTTCAGTAAAAATATCAGTAATTTTAATATAATTTTACTATTGATTACTCCTGCCCTGAGAGCAGCACACAGTTCAGTAAAAATATCAGTAATTTTAATATTGATTACTCCTGCCCTGAGAGCAGCACACAGTTCAGTAAAAATATCAGTAATTTTAATATTGATTACTCCTGCCCTGAGAGCAGCCGCAGTTCAGTAAAAATATCAGTAATTTTAATATTGATTACTCCTGCCCTGAGAGCAGAACACAGTTCAGTAAAAATATCAGTAATTTTAATATTGATTACTCCTGCCCTGAGAGCAGCACACAGTTCAGTAAAAATATCAGTAATTTTAATATTGATTACTCCTGCCCTGAGAGCAGCCGCAGTTCAGTAAAAATATCAGTAATTTTAATATTGATTACTCCTGCCCTGAGAGCAGAACACAGTTCAGTAAAAATATCAGTAATTTTAATATT
This sequence comes from Garra rufa, assembly GCF_049309525.1. Taxonomy (NCBI): domain Eukaryota; kingdom Metazoa; phylum Chordata; class Actinopteri; order Cypriniformes; family Cyprinidae; genus Garra; species Garra rufa. The sequence goes on from NC_133364.1 coordinate 50,596,428, forward strand.
GATTACTCCTGCCCTCCCAGCAAACACAACAACGTTGTAAAAACGTTTTTTTCACGTTGTGAAAAGGTTGTGATAACGTTTTTTCCCGACGTATTTAATACGACAAATGTCGGGTTTTTTAAACGTTATAAATACGTTTTTTCACAACATTGTAAAAACGTTTTTATAACGTTTTTATCACGTCTGTATGTCTCTTTCGAACGTTTTAAAAACGTACTTACCACGTCCAAACTGGTACTTAAAATGCCATATTAAATCTGAATATTGATCTTAATACCAGCACTTTTTTACATTTCATCTTACTTGTAACGTTGCTGACATTGTAGATTTTATAATCCTATTAAGATATGTAGGCCTAATAACTGATACTACACACAAATTTTGTCACTCATCATATTTATTCACAAAATATAAAGATATGACACCTAAACAAGACAAATGCATAAACATATAACAAAATGGTTTCAAATAAAGTACAACATTTGAAAATTATGTAATGCCTGGCAAATTTAAATATGAGCACATTAACAAAGTTCAAAAAATTTCAGGGCATATATATTTTTAACAGAAAAAAGCAGAATTGTTTTTGCAAAATGTAAAGTATTTAATTTCAACTAGTTACAAATTATTTTATAGCAGTTATAATAATCACTCATATTGCAATCTTATTAATCGTTTGCACTAAAACTATTGCTTATATTTTTAGGTATCTTTTAACACAGATTACAGGTATATGACATCGTATTTAGAACGTGTTTAATGTTTTATAATGGTTATTATTTTTCAATAAATAATATTTAATAATTGGCATACCTGATTTAGAAAAACGTATGTTAGCGATTTTTCAGTGCTTTCATTGCAGGTTACATTGTTGTGCCAGTAGGTGGTAGCAAGAGACTGTCTTAATGAGTTAGTTAGAAACACATTCATTCAGTGCTGATTCATTCGGTTGCTGAATTCTGTGACCCACCAAATTATATCTATGGTAACCACAAATTAACAATGGTTTTGCTACAAAAACATAGTTTTAACTATGGTGACACAAATGGTAATCAATACGGCAAAAAAAGGTTTTAGGGTTTGGGTTTATTAGTAGGTAAAAATAATAATAATAATTTAATGCTTAAGAGCAATTAACATTCATATCCTAAATAAGGCACATTCCCTATTTGCAATATTTGTGTTCATGTTCCTGAGTAATATCTGCATGCACCAAATACTGAGAACAAATAGTAGAGAGCAATCCAAATGAGAAGTCTGGTGTGGAAGGTGGATCTGGAACTTATGTCCAGATTGACACAGCATCTCTTGTTTATCTGTCTTCACAAACTGCCCTGAAATACAATTTAAACATCAACAATGATTGTTATAAATATAACACAAGTCTCTTATATTCACAATGCTCAGTACTTTTTTTTATATATCAACTTGTTTTCTCATTACATACACATACCAGGTTAAAAAAAAAATATTTTATATTCAGTTGATATATAAATTTTTTAATTAATAAACGGTAATGTATGTTTTAGGTTTTACTTTCTAGTCAGATGGTTCATAGCACTTTGGAGATGCTCTTCAACAGGAGGTCCGCTCCTACTTTGCAGCACTATCAGCAATGAAGAATGTAACAATTTGTCACAGAGACAACAGTATGTAATATACAACGTCAGGTTTATTAGAAATAAACAAACTAGAATATAGGTGAAATGCAGAAAAGAGAACAATATTATGAATATACAATTTTAGTAATCCTCATACAGTGTCACTTACAGTATGTTTGGACGTCAAAGCCTTCTTAAAATAACTAAGAAATAACTTAAGGTTACATCTGACTATCTTGAAATACAATATTTTTTTAGCGTGATCAAAACTTGTTTGTAATTGTTTTAGCTAATTTTTAGGCTCGTGTAACTTAAGTGACCTCACCGATAAAAAATAACGTTCGTTTCTTCCATTCATCCATTGACAAATTGCCAGCAATATTTACAAAACTATAAAAACCTGTCATCTAAACATAAAATGTGATTAAAAGCGAAAACTTTATTAAATAAGCGCTAAAGTCTATAGCCAAATTACTCTACGTTAGCCTAACGGTTGAGATGCTAACGGACTTTTTCAGAAGACACTAAACCATTTCTTTAAAGCATGTATTCAACAGAAACGTGTCTATTACATGTAAGAAAGTGTTAGAAACAGTTGTATGTATTATTTGTGTAATTTTAGGGACAAAACTTATCTTAAAACAGTGTGACAGGCGGAGATCTGCTCCGCTTGTTGGCTGAGTTGCTGCTTGTTTCCATGGTAACTAACCGCTCCAGTTTGAATGCAACTGAAAAGTTCGACGCGCATGCCCGTTCACATGTAGCGACTTTTGCGCGCTCAAATTCGTTATTTTAAATGTAGACGCGCGCATAATGGAAACGACGCGGTCGCGACGCGCACGCGGTGCGACGCGCTCGTTTTTTCCAGGCTCCTCGGCGCGTCTGCGTCGCATCGAGATAAAAACATCTCAACTTTTCAGAATGCAGCAAGCGCACCGCAGCTTGGAGCTAGAGCGCAGCTGATGGTTGCTTAGAAACGGCAGACGCTTCCGGAGCGCAAGCGAGCGCTTTGTTGACAAGGAAGAAAGCGGCGCGTCTAGCGTTTTCCATGCGTTTTTAGGCGCGACATGTGAACGGCCCCTAAAAATGCAACGTTTACATAAATACATACATGAAGTACAACGTTACATACAGATGGGTTGAATTATCAGAATGATAGAAGAAATTTCCTGAAACATGATGACTTTTTGTGTAAGTGGATAGGCCAAATGTAGGTATCAAACTGTAAATGGAATAGCTTTAGAATATTTCTTTCTTTCTTTCTTTCTTTCTTTCTTTCTTTCTTTCTTTCTTTCTTTCTTTCTTTCTTTATTTAACACATTAAAAACAAACGTACAGTTGTGGCACGGTAGTAATTTACTGTCATAATTATATATATATAAATATATATATATGTGGGGATTTGTCTTTACTATTACTCAGTCACTGAATTGCTGTTATTTTTATTTTACTGATATTTTTACACAAACAGAGGTTTTTTGCAAGGTGGTATTTGGGTATTTTCATAACGTTTTTAAAACGTCCCTCGAAAGTTGTAGTTTGGTCTGGTTTTATTTTCGTAGTAAACAAACGTGATATTTACGGTTTTTTGACTACCTAAAGAAAACGTTCCAGTTTGGTATTTTTACAACGTTTCTAAAACGTCTTATTCCAACGTGCATATTACGTTATTTTAACACCTGGATAAAACGTCCCTCGAAAGTTGCAGTTTGGTCTGGTTTTATTTTCGTAGTAGACAAACGTGATATTTACGTTTTTTTGACTACCTAAAGAAAACATTCCAGTTTGGTATTTTTACAACGTTTCTAAAACGTTTTATTTTGGTAACGTTATTTTTTTATTTAAAAAAACGTTTTAAAAACGTTTTTAAAACGTTGTACTACATCATTACCTAATTGCAACCAAAATACAACGTTGTGGAAAGTTGTAAAAACGTTTTGTGTTTGCTGGGCTGAGAGCAGCTGCAGTTCAGTAAAAATATCAGTAATTTTAATATAATTTTAATATTGATTACTCCTGCCCTGAGAGCAGCATGCAGTTCAGTAAAAATATCAGTAATTTTAATATTGATTACTCCTGCCCTGAGAGCAGCACACAGTTCAGTAAAAATATCAAATATCAGTAATTTTAATATTGATTACTCCTGCCCTGAGAGCAGCTGCAGTTCAGTAAAATATCAGTAATTTTAATATTGATTACTCCTGCCCTGAGAGCAGCGCACAGTTCAGTAAAAATATCAAATATCAGTAATTTTAATATTGATTACTTCTGCCCTGAAAGCAGCGCACAGTTCAGTAAAAATATCAGTAATTTTAATATTGATTACTCCTGCCCTGAGAGCAGCACACAGTTCAGTAAAAAACACTAAAACGAACTTATAGAGTAAACTCCTGAGAGTAGCGCTAATGCTAACGCAAACTGATGAAACATAACAGAGATTTGAGTTTTGTTTTCGCTCATATCGGTTTCACAGACAGCGCGTAGCATTAGAAAAGCATGTTTTACTACATTTACCACTTAAGCAGCTTTGGTGCGATCGACTGATGAAGCAGTCAAATGAAAATGCATAGGATATGATCGTATTGTTCGGTAGTTATCTTAGTAAACGACACATATGTAGATTTTTTTTTATAAATACATGGTAAATTCACTTACCTTGCAATAAATGTGACACGAAGCGTTAATAACGTATCTGTCTGAAGGATTCCCTCCACACATCCAAATTTCCTGACCCCGCCTCTGCTTCAATTTCATTGGTTGAATCTGTAAACCAATCATTTTCCTTTCTGCCCTCAGAACATGTTTGAGTAAGCAAAACTCCCATCTGCTACTAGATCACTTTCCAGAACATTCTCGTTCACTGTTCCTGTCTGGTGGAATGATCTTCCCACCCCTATCCGGAATGCAGACTCATTAACAGCTTTCAAGCGACTGCTGAAAACCCATCTTTTTCGACACTATGTGTCTCTATAAAAAAAAAACCTCTCTTTCTAGCCTGTTCTCCTCTCTTTCTTGATCTTCCCCTTCTAGCCTGCACTCTAACAACGCCTGATATATGGTATTTTTGAGCACTTTCTATGTTGAACTGCGTCCTTAGGATGAATCACTTGTTGTATTCCCAATTGTGTGTCGCTTTGGATAAAACCGTCTGCTAAATGAATAAATGTAAATGTAAATGTAACTTTTATACAGATAATATATACATGTATCAGCACATTCAGCAGATAGCCATAAAATCAAAATTTCTAATAATATATTTTACCTAGCTGACAAGGATCACTCGGTTGCTTTGTGTCAAACTCAAATGCAGTTACACTGTGGGTTTTTGACCAGCGAATGTGTGCAATTTATCCATCATTAAAATGACGACATCACATGTGATGGTGATGCATTATATGAACCTTTATAGACATACTAGTGTTTATTTCATAAAGACAACATTGCACTTATTCAAACAACAAGATATTTGACCTTTGCTGCTCTATGACTCTGACTGATGTGCTTAAACGTACGTAAGTTTGCAGCGCTCAGGGGGCGGAGTTGTGAAGTTTGACTGAGCGGTTCTAAGAGATGCGCTTTTTAATGCCTTTAATTGGTTAAATATTTGTTAAAAAAGACAAACAGACGTAAGGGTTACCAATAGCATTGATTTATTTAAAAAAGAAAAAAAAAACTCCCCCCCAAAAAAGGCACTTCTGAGTGAAATTACAAAAAGGACATGTGCTCTGCACAGGTTGAGCCCTACCTGTGCACGTGCCTGAAGCCTGGTCTTAGCTAGTCTTAGCTGGTAAGCAGGCTGGTGTTAGGGGGGTTTGGCCACTTCCTTAGCTGGCCTGGTTAGGAAACCAGCTGGAACAACCAGCTAAAATCAACTACTTACAGCTTAAACCAGCTAAGACCAGTCAACCAGCTAGGCTGGTTTTAGCTGTTTTTGTATTTTTATTTTATTTATTTTTTCTAGCAGAGTGTTAAAAGCAGTTATTTTGAGTTTGATGTCAAATGTTTTCCTCCTATTTAAATTGCATTCGCACATTCAAATACAATTTTCAAGAAAAAAACAAACAAACAAAAAACATGGAGAAAATAAATGCAGAGCATGTTCACATAGGACACTATTAAAATTACTATATGCATGAAAATATATATTCACAAAAATTTGGGCACAAATGGTAGTAATTTTAGTAGTTTTTAAGGTGAGAAAATTATTTTTGGATGAACTATCCCTTTAACTAAGGTTCTACATTTGAGACATTGTCATAGCTCCAAACAATTTAATTTTTTTTCTTTCTTTCCTAAATTAGTCCAGAACCCTGTACTGCAGAATAAAGCTGAATTACGTATTTTGAGTAATGTATAGAAAAGTTTGTTTTGATTTGTAAAAAAATTATTTACAGGACAAAAAAATGTATAGTAGAATGTTTTGTGTGAACATTATAAGCTGCATTAAAACAAAAAGCACAGTGTACATAATTATTTTAAATTTATTTACACATGTGAATATGCATAACAGAAAATACAAAATGTACAGAAAGTACTCAGGCTCATTTACAAATAACTTACATTACACAAAAATGAATAATGTATACAACACATTAATTTAATTTTTATCTTACATCACAAAAATAAACTACAGAAATTAGGTGGTTTCATTGACAAAGTGACCTTTAAAAGACATTGAAATAATACACCCATTTTTTCCCACTGTTTTCTCTTGAGAGAATGGTTGACAAATAAATTATTAACCATTTTCTCAAGAAGAGAAAACGTCTCGGGTTACTAATGTAACCTTAGTTCCCTGAGGGAACGAGACGCCGCGTCAGGAACGCTATGGGGAACGCCATTGGCGGGCCGCACTCTGAACTGTGTATAACAACCAATGAAATGACGGGGGTGACGTCACAGGCGCGGTGACGTCACCAACCAGGCAGTATAAAGCACGTGCGTTTGAAGCCGGCGGCAGCTCTTTAGGAATGAAGCGAGCGCCGCAGGGTGCGGGAATTATGGCCCGAGACGCGGCGTCTCGTTCCCTCAGGGAACTAAGGTTACATTAGTAACCCGAGACGTTCCCTTCCGGGAACTCGAGCCGCGTCAGGAACGCTATGGGGAACGAGACTACCAACGCCCCCATAATTTCCGAGCCCTGCGAGTGTCTGCTCAACCAGGGTGGAAAAAGAGAGAGCCCTTGTCTAGCATTACACGGACAAGAAGGCCCCGAGTCCTCGGCCCTCGGGCACACGAGGAATGGTAGTCTTCCTCTGTCTGGTCGCCAGCCAGAGCGAGAGGTACTCCGCGGCCCTCAGGCACACTCAGAGTCTTAGTCCTTTGTCTGGGAGTTAGCCAGAACAAGAGGGACCGAATGACCACTGTCTAGCACTCGGCGGACAGATGGTGTGGGGAGTCCTCGGTCCGCAGACCCACGAGGACGGTGAGCTCGACCTCAAGGCTCCTCGGCCCTCGGGCACACGAGTAGAGGGTGATCCTTTGTCTGGGGGTTCAGCCAGAACAAGAGGGCACTGCAATCCCCGGCCCTCGGGCTCACGGGGAAGACAGTAGGGGCCTCAGCCTGGTAGCCAGCCAGTGCATGAGGCACTCCTCGGCCTTACTTGAAGGCAGACGAGGAGTCTTAGTCCTTGGTCTGGGGAAAGCCAGAAACCAGAGGGACCGAAATACACTCGGTCTGATAGCACACTGCGTCAGAGCACGAGGAGAATTAAGCCATTGTCTAGCATTACGCGGACAAGAGGGCTGTGCAGTTCTCGGCCCTCAGGCACACGAGAACCGTGACCTCTGCCTGGTTCGCCAGCCAGTGCGAGAGGCACCCCTCGGCCCTCGGGCTCACGAGGAGTCTTAGTCCTTTGTCTGGGGGTACTGCCAGGACAAGAGGGACTGAAAGAGCTTTGTCTAGCTTGCACGGACAAAGGGTAGAATTTGCAGATCTCTTTTAAGTGGCGAAATGACTTCTCTTCTTTCCGCAGAAAGAATGCGCCTTGAGAAGTCTCCTCCTGGCTAGGGAGGTGGCTAACCCTCCAGGCCTAGCGCACTAGGCCGAGAGTACAGCCGAGCCTGGAGCGGCTCTGAGGTCGAGCTCATAGTACCTAACGAATGTTAGGGGCGTGGACCAACCCGCAGCATTGCAGATGTCCTGTATTGGGACACCTGCCGTCAGAGCCCTCGAGGCCGACAGACCTCGAGTGGCTTTGAAGCCGGGCTCCCCTTCTTAGGGGGGCCGTAACAGACAAACAATTGCTCTGTTTTACGCCACGTGGCAGCTCTGTGGACGTACATATCTAGGGCTCTGACTGGGCACATGCATCAGCGAGGTCCCACGTGGGGACCCTGGGTGTCACTCGAGGCCTCAGCCTGAGCGCACCGCGGAGGAACCGTATGACCAAGGGCTCTCTACCTACTGAGAGGCCACCTAAAGGGGCGTGGTAGGCACTAATGGCCGCCACGTATACCTTTAGTGTGGAGTGAGCTAGCCCTGCGGATAGGCGAGACTGTAGGAACTCCAGAACTGTACCGACCGGGCAGTTGACCGGGTCCAGGTGGCGCTCGCGGCGCCATCTCGCGAATAAGTTCCACTTAAGGCCATACAGTTTCCTCGTAGAGGGAGCTCTGGATTGGAGAAGGGTCTCAACAACCTCGGTTGAGAGACCCGCTCCTATGAGTTGTGCCCCCTCAGGGGCCACACCCATAACCTCCATTTCTCTGGGTGGGGGTAGCATATTGCGCCCCCAGCCTGAGACAGGAGGTCCCTCCTGACGGGAATCTCCCATGGAGAGCCGTCGAGGAGAGATACCAGGTCCGAGAACCATACTCGTGCCGGCCAGCGCGGGGCTACTAGTAGCAGCCGCACTTGAAACCGACGGACCCGTTCCAGAATTCCCGGGAGCAGAGTGATCGGGGGAAAGGCGTACAGACGCGGCCTTGGCCACGTCTGTGCCATGGCATCCAGCCCCAGTGGAGCTGGAGGAACTAGAGAGTACCAGAGGGGACAGTGCGATGTCTCCTGAGTCGCAAACAGGTCCACCTGTGCCTGGCCAAACACTCTCCAGATCTGCTTCACCACCTCTGGGTGAAGCATCCATTCCCCGGGCCTCGGCCCCTGCCTCGACAGGACGTCTGCTCCCACATTCAGATGTCCAGGAATATGGACTGCTCTCAGGGAGAGGAATTTCTCTTGAGACCAAAGGAGTATCCGGTACGCCAGCTTGTATAAGGGGCGTGAGCGGAGTCCTCCTTGGTGGTTTATGTAGTAAACCACCGCAGTGCTGTCTGTATGGACCAGCACGTGTTTGTTTCTTAGGTCTGGGAGAAACCTCTTTAGGGCCAGGAATACTGCCAGCATCTCTAAGCGGTTTATGTGCCACGAGAGATGGTGGGCGCTCCATAGGCCTTGGGCTGAGCGGCCACTCATGACCCCCCCCCCCAACCGGTAAGGGAAGCGTCGGTCGCTAGCGTGATGCGGCGACCCGGCACTCCCAGAACCGGTCCCTGAGAGAGGAACCAGGGTTTCCTCCACATGGCCAAGGCACGTAGGCAACGCCGCGTGACCTTGATCTTGCGGAGCGGGTTTCCCCTCGGGGAGAACCTCCTGGTCCTGAGCCACCACTGTAGTGGTCTCATGTGCAGCAGTCCAAAAGGTATCACGTTGGAAGCGGCTGCCATAAGACCTAACAGTACTTGAAACTGTTTGACAGTGAGTGACTGGCCTAGCTTTACTGCATTCACTGCAGTCAGTATGGAATCGACTCGTGCAGGAGACATGCGTGCCTGCATGGAGATCGAGTCCCACACTACGCCTAAGTAAGTGGTCCTCTGTAGTGGAGAAAGCACACTCTTCTTGGCGTTAAGTCTCAACCCCAACTCTTTCATGTGAGCGAGAACAGCACCTCGATGCTGAACCGCTAACTGCTCCGAGCTGGCTAGGATGAGCCAGTCGTCTATGTAGTTGAGTATGCGGATGCCCTGGAGTCGCAACGGAGCCAGAGCAGCATCCACACACTTTGTGAAAGTGCGGGGTGAGAGAGCTAGGCCGAAAGGAAGCACTCTGTATTGGTAAGCCTTGCCCCTGAAAGCGAACCTGAGATACTTCCTGTGCTGAAGAAGGATGGAGACGTGAAAATAAGCGTCTTTTAGATCTATCGTGACAAACCAGTCCTCGGACCTGATTTGTGACACGACCTGCCTGACAGTAAGCATCTTGAACTTCAGCTTTCTGACTGAACGATTTAGCAGCCTGAGATCTAAGATGGGCCGAAGCCCCCCATCCTTCTTCGGAACAATGAAGTACCGGCTGTAGAACCCAGATTCCCTGTCTTGAGGAGGGACCACCTCGATGGCCTCCTTCCTCAGAAGAGTTTCTACTTCTTGTTCCATCACCAGACCCTGCTCGGGGCTTACTAGAGTTGGAAATACCCCGTTGAAAGGTTGTGGCGTGGCGCCGAACTGAATAGCATAACCTTTCTCTACAGTACGCAGGACCCAATCTGAGACTCTTGGCAGTAGTTTCCACGCTGCCAGAAAGTTCACTAAGGGTACCAGCCTCTCGAGACTGGTGTCTGGATTTACTCGAGGAACTAACTCGGAGACCTGTAACAGCGAACTGGCAGGAAGCTCCTGAACTAGCTCCTCGGGAGACCCCCGCGGGGGCCGCTACGTTTCCGGGCGGAACAGCTAGAGGATGTTCGCGGGAGATAGCCGCGCCCTGTAACACTGGCAAGGTTAGCTGACTCATCTCCTGAGGGCCACGAAGGGGTCTGAAACCCGCACCCGGAGGTACGGTGCAAACCCCCTCGAGAGGGGCTGCCCTCAACGGCCCTGAACCACAACCGTCAGGGCCGCTTAGTCGAGGACTTCCTCGATTGGAGGACGACCCTCAGGTCGGGCCTCTTCTTCTTGGAAGCCCCCGACTTAGAGCGTTGCTTTCCGGGTCCCCTAGGCTGGGCCGGGGGAGCACGGGCGGCAACGCTCTGCTTTTGTGCCTCACGACGGGAGCTCGTACACGGCTGAGGCTGCTTCTTTGATGGTGCAGCAGCCTCAGAGGAGAACACGCGGCGAGGAAGGAACGTTCTGAACGCCGCCGCCTGCTTGCGGGCCTCCTGGTGCCTGGCCACAACGGTATCAACCGAGGCACCAAAGAGGCCAGATGGTTGCAGGGGGGCGTCCAGAAGCGTGACCCTGTCCTTTTCCTTTACGTCGGACAGGGTCAGCCAGAGATGCCTCTCCGCGGCCACCAGGGCTGCCATAGACCGCCCAACAGCACGGGCGGCCTCCTTGGTGGCGCGGAGAGTGAGATCTGCAGTTTTCTGCATCTCTGTTATGCTGACTTCCTCGCCGCTGCTGAACTCCTTCAGCAGGTCAGCCTGGTAGGCTTGCAGGATGCCCATGGTGTGAAGGCAAGACCCTGCTTGACCTGCTTCCGTGTATGCCTTACCCATCAGGCCAGATGTGACTTTAAGGGGCCTGGTGGGCAAGGACGGAGCCTTCAAGGACGACGCCGAGCCGGGTGACAGATAGCCCGCAAGCGTCTGTTCAACCCGTGGCATCGTCCTATAGCCATTCTCCTCCGCCCCCCCACGTTTCCATAATTTTCAGCGGGGGAGAGAAGACGGGAGGAGTATGGCTTTTCCCACGATCTCGCTAGCTCTTGGTGGAGATCGGGGAAGAAGGGAAGGCTCCGTTTTGGAGGTGCTGACTTTGTCCGCAGGAAGCGATCATCCAATCGGCTTCGCTGCGGCTCATGTGTTTGCTGTTGTTCCGCGGGCCACGAGATGTGTAATTTGGCTACCGCGTTTGTCAGCACCTCAATGAGCTCCTCATAGTGAGGCGAGCGTGATGGCGGTTGTGGTTCCTCTGTTATACTTTCGATGTCAACCTCCTCGGAGGAAGACAAGAGGAACTCGGTGACCTCCTCCCGGGGGGAAGAAACCGCAGTGCGGGCTTCCACATCCAGGAGGAGGTCGCTCGATCCGCTGAGTGAGGGCGGAGATAGGGGATCACCCGTCTCCATACCCTCCAGCAGATCGAGCTGCGAACCCCACGAGTGCAGCCGCCGCTCCGCCTCGGCGGAAGCGGGGCCAGACCCACGGGGGACGCTGGTGAAAGCCCCCTCCTCGAAGAGGGCTTTCCGGGAACGGAGCACCCGCACCGGAAGGCGTTCACAGTGCGGACAGCCAGCCTTTTCGAGGGCTGACTGTGCGTGCTCCGGTCCCAAGCAGACCACACATAGGCTGTGTGTATCCCCACCAACAATGAAGCGTTGGCAGGGAGGGACACACTGCCTATGCATGTGTAGGTTCTGGATGGGATAAGGTAGACATCTCTGGCCTTCCCCAGGCCGTGGTAGAAAATATCACTCAGTCTAGAGCTCCCTCCTCGAGGCAGGCCTACGCGCTGAGGTGGGGTCTGTTCGTCGACTGGTGTGTCTCTCGCGGAGAGGACCTACAGAGATGTCCGATTGCAGTAGCGCTTTCTTTCCTGCAAGAGAAGTTGGAGCGCAGGCTGTCCCCTTCAACTCTCAAGGTGTACTTTGCTACCATCGCAGTGTATCATGATGCAGTAGATGGAGCATCCCTTGGGAAGCGAGACCCTGCCTTAGCGTTGCTGTGTTGCACCCTGCGAATATACGTGGACCGCACCCGGAGCTTCAGGCGCTCCAAGCAGCTCTTTCTTTGCTATGGAGGTCAGCAGAAGGGGAATGCTGTCTCCAAGCAGAGGTTGGCCCATTGGGTGGTAGATACCATCTCCCTGGCGTACGAAGGCCAGGGGGTGCTGTGCCCCCTAGGAGTTTGAGCTCACTCTACTCTGGGTGTTGCCTCCTCCTATGCATTGGCGCATGGTGCCTCTTTAACAGAGGCTGCAGAGCTGCGGGCTGGGCGACACCCAATACCTTTGCGAGATTTTACAATCTCCACGTTGAGCCCGTGTCCTCTCGTGTGTTAAGGTAAACATCAGGTAATCTGTGTGAACTCTGGGTCCTCCATGCCCCGCAGTCAGGACTAGGTGCAGAGTAGTCCTTGACTGTGCTCCGGCTGGATCTCCTTCGCCCAGTGGGTTGTGGCAACATGTCTCTGTATTTCCACGGTGAGCAAGAAGGCCGTGTTTTAAAGTCGTGAGTTGAAATGACTTGTGCTTGTAAGTTGAAATTACTTAAGAACGTAAGTTTTGTGGCTGCCTTAATTTTGTAAATTGACACGGGTTAAAATGTTTTACAGGTTTAAATTACTTCAATATAAATGGTTAATGAGAACCTATATAACTCTGGTTAAACTTCATCATATGTCTGTTAACATCCCAGATGTGTGTTCTAAATGTTTAGAGGATAAAGGGACATTATATTACTGCCTTTTGGAATGTCCAAAAAAAATAATAATTGGAAAGAGGTTATTAAGTGTATGTCAGACATGTTCTATACCAAGATTCCTTTAAATGCTAAACTTTGTATTATTTGAATATATCTGCTTGATTTTACATTGAAACAGATTAAGCTCCTTGATTTTGGTGTCCTCCAAGCTAGAAGAGTTATTGCGCTATGTTGGAACAGTATGGAAGCCCCATCCCTGAAAATGTGGAAAAAAAGAGGTATTAAACTGCATCGGACTGGAGAGACTAACTTATATTGCCAAGGGTAAGCAAAAAGACATTGATCAGCTTTGGGAACCATACATGAATATCATGTGAATAGCATGTAAATGTAGTTTCTACTTGACATTGTAAAAAAGGTGACAATTTTATTTTTGTGTTTTAGCAATTTATGTATTTTCATTTATGTAGTGTATAATTTAAACTTTTATTTATATATTTATTATTATTATTATTATTAATATTATTATCTTTTATCTTCCACTTATCCAAGTGTAAATTGAATATGTATGTATAGAAGGGTGAGTGCCTGTGTACTTGTGGTGTTCTGTTGTTGTTGGTCAGATGTGGTGTGTTTATAAATAAGAAAACTCAATAAAAAAAGGGAAAAAAATAGCATCTTCTGCCTGAATAAAATCCTTTTTGCAATGCAAAGGGATAGTTCACTCAAAAATCTAAATGTTGTCATCAATCATTTACTCATCTGTATGAGATTCTTTCTTCTGTTGAACACAAAAGAAGATATTTTGAAGAATGTTGGTAACTAGATATTTGACTCTAGCCAGATTTTTTGTCCTAATATGGCAGTTGAAGGCTACTGTCAACCGGTTTATTACCAACATTCTTTAAAATAGATTTGTGTGTGTGTGTGTGTGTGTGTGTGTGTGTGTGTGTGTGTGTGTGTGTGTGTGTGTGTGTGTGTGTGTGTGTGTGTGTCTTCAACAGAAAAAAAAAAAACCTCATGCAGGTAAGCAAGTGGTTGATGGCACCATTTTAATTTTTTGGTGATTATTCCTTTCATTTTTAAATTGTTGATTACAAAAATTAACCATGGTTTTATTACAAAAACAACCAAAACACATGGTTATTGCAGTTAAACAATGGAAACCAAAAAATAACCATGCCGTTGCTACACTAAATGGTAATTTAATATTTGGCAAAATAAAAATGACCTTCACCGCATAAGAGACAAACTCAGTCAACTGTCTTTTCAAGTTTAATTCTTTGCAAAGAAGGTCAGACAGTCATACAGGAACACAGGTTGCTGCAGAGTGTGACAAAGAAGGGAGGGTTTCCTCCACCTTTATATCTCTAACAGCTGTACTTTTCCACAGAGGGAAAGAAAGTCAAAAACAAGTTCTACTGTATCATACTTTCTTATAAATTGGGTCCCTGTTAACCTCCCAGGTCATAGGCAGAGGCTTACACAATGTTGCATAAACAAATAATATAGGTAAAATGAATTTTTTCTTCCACATAATATGCTCTATCTGTAAAAATAAAAATGGCCCTATCTCCAGACCAAATGGACTCAGAGTGTCGGGACCCAACACGCTTGCAGACCTGTATTCTAAAGCACTCAGGTGGTAAATCAAGCTCATCAAGTGTCTCAAATAGTTTTTCATGCGTGTATGTTTATTGACACAAAATACTCCCGCTAGGAAAGAAAGCTTTTACTGGAACTCTTCCAAAAAACATACTTTAAATTCCATTGTCAGAAAAACAAGTACCAACTTCCTCCTTTCTGACTATATAAATAGAAGAACAATCCTCAGTTTGTCACCAAAACGAAGTGAATGAGCAGAGTTTTTTTTTACTTGTTCTATTGTGGGAAATCTGCGTGAACCATGTCTATAACGGACCAAGAAGTTATTCTGAAAGCCCTCTCTGTTCTGACAGGAGTTACTGCAAAGCCTCATACAAGCAATTCATCATTTAGATCGAAATCTTCAAATTCTAAGCCTCAGCTCGATATATACAATTTGATCCCTACTGCCTTATTAGGCCAAAATGACCCTCAAGGCGGCTATCGGTGTATGGATCTGGAGAAAGAAGTGTTTGTAAACATGACTGAATTACTCGACCCACGATATGATTATGACTTCAGAAATGTAACAAACAATTCTTTATGTCAGCGAGGTGGTGAGCCATACAAACGCCCGTGTGGATGGTACCGTATTGCTCTCAAAGTCCTGAACAAGTACCCTGATGGAAATGTTTGGCTGGGCACGGATGGAATGAGGGAACACTCAGTGGCTGGTGAGTGGCCTGTGTCTTATCATGGAACCAGCTGTACAGGTGCTGAAGGTATCGCCAGTTCCAGTTACAAACCAGGTGGTGGACAAATCTATGGCAGAGGAATCTACTCAACATATGACATAGAAGAGGCTTGTAGCTACAGCAAGCAATTCACAAAGAATGGTAAGACATACAATGTCATCCTGCAAAACAGGGTCAATCCAAAAATGAGAAAACAATGTGAAAAAAAAGAATACTGGCTGATTGAGATTCCTGAAGGTACCACTTCAGATAAAGAGAAGGAGATTGTGGAGAAGTCCATTCGTCCTTATGGGATTCTGCTGAAAGAGGTTTAAGTATGAATTCATAGAACATCTGACTGTCATCCTTGTTCATTTACTGGTCATGTGGGACTTTAAAACTTTAAGAAATTTATTGGGATTGTGATAATGGTTATTATTGCTGTATTTTTATTTCTATTAGACAGAATTTCTATTTCATGAGCTTATTGTTATATCTTGGTGATGGTAAATAGTTTAAGATAGTGGGACTGGACCCACTTGAGTGTGACTAGTTTAAGGATACTTTACCAGAAACTTTAGATTCTCATACTATGAATGAGACTGCTGTAGAGGAGTTCTAAAGAAGAACCTTTTTTTATCAACTTGGGGGCAAACCTAATGATGAAGATACGGTGGATGGTGGGGGGGGGGGGGGTTAAATAATAATAGTTCACCATACTATAGTCTTTGTTTGTCTCTGTAGATTGTAATTGAGTCAAAAGTATTTTGGGAATGTTTTCAAAGCAATTTTCATGAATTGGATGCTAAGAGTTTTCTTAGTTTTCATTTCTAGACTTCAGTCAACATACAGGGGGTGTTGAAATTTGACGTAAATTCAATATTTGATCCATGGATGCATGAAAAAACACAATTTGGCAACCCTATTTTATTTACTTGGGAAAACCTGCACCCTCACAGCTGTTTTGTGAATTTGTGATTTATAACTTTTTATGAAATGCCAGGGTTACTGAGATGTCTTGGTTATTGGCAACATTTTTACTATCAATAGTGACTGCTGTCTTAATAGCTAAATATTGGTTTGAGACATCATTCACAGAGGGGGAAAAAGGCAACTGATTCTGACCAGGGGGAAAACATTTTAATGGTCACATATGTCAGGAAGTCTGTAGACTTCACTGGATTTTCATAGTACCAACAGTGACATTCGTCATTTTAAAAAGTTAATCACACTCTGAGATCATACTGGTAAATGTGGTACGTCAGGGCTTACATGGTTAGACGTGCATTATCTCCATGGATAAAATGAGTTGTGGCTGAAGGTCAAAAGTTGCTAAAAGAGATCTTGCTATGGCAGGTGTGCGCTTAATAAAAATTTTCTTCTAATACATCGATTGCTTTTAACTGAGAGAGTACGAAAGGTTCATATTCAGGCTTTAGGATGGGTAAGAAACCTCATCATCCAGAGTTTATCATTAGCAACCCCTTCAGATCCAGAATATGTCAAATGATTAGGCAAAACTAAATTCATGCATATTAGACATTGTGAATTTGCTCATTAATTTTAAATGAGACCTGGCAAATGCTGTAGAAAGGAGTCATGAGGAAGAACCTTGTCTTTTAGTGACTTGGGGGCCAACCTCATGATGAAGATATGGTGGGTGGGGGGCTATGATGATTAGCTTTCACCGGACTACAGTCTAGTCGCCAGATGAAGTCAAAATAATTACAACGGATTTTGAACAATCTTGTTTTTCAAAAGAACAGTCTCTGTTTTCCGTTCTCTTGTTTTTGTGTTTTTGCAGATCATGTCTGTGGGTGACCTTCGAGAAATTCGCTGAGAGGTTCGAGCCTTATCATAAGGGGGACAGTTTGTGTCGACAAACAACGGCTGACAGAATAACAGGAACTTCAGAGAGAGAGAAAGACGGAACTTCACAATCTTCAAACTCAAGATGGTTCTTCGGGAACAACACAAAAAGCTACAGAGACATTTCAAGAGCAGACTACTGAGACAACTCAGCGAGAATGAGCTACAGAGACATTTCATGGATAGAGGCTTTCTGGGTTACAAAAGAGATATCGGTCATTTTATATTATATTGCTGAGTTTGTGTTTTAGTTTTTAAGACATTTTAAGTCATATATTTGTCATGTAGAGTCAATCAGGCCAATTCATGGGTGGTTTATTGTCATCATGCTGCAAGATATGGTCAAACATGACATGATGTAATTCAATGTTTTGTCATGACTAGAAAGTCATAGTGATGTGATTTTGGGTTAAATCTTAAAAGACTTTTAAGGGAAATTTTCCTTGGTTCAATACATAAATGAATTTGTATGTACATTTATTACCTGTATCTAATTTGATTTTAAATGGTGCACTTCACCTGACAGTTTTTCTAGTTTTAAATTGATAAACCTGCCAGACAACTTGAATAAATACTAGGGCATTAAAACCCTGATGCTGAGATGCTAAGACAACAAGCTAAACTTCATTAAGGGCACATAATTTGGATTAATATTGTGGCCACTTTAATTTTAAATGCTTTAGTCCCTGTTTCAGTAGTGTCTAACATCTTACTCTTGTATATTGCCATAAGAGTGTTAATTTTCAGACGTTTTCATCAGACGCTTGCCTGTCACGAGGCCATTCACATTCAGGCCATCACCTAATGTTAGACACACTCCCCCAACCGACTCTGGTACACGGACGACGGAAGTGACCTGTTCTTTTAAGAACATGTAGAAGGGAAAAGTATGGACTGGCCATCCAAACTTTTTAAAGATGTTTTGATAAAGATCATCAAGGTTTGCTTGCAATAATCGTTTAGTTTTGTCATATATGATTAAGAGGGGGGAATGAAGGATCTGAGGATCCTTAAATGCAAACTGTGTGTGTTGCTTCAAGAGAGCAACCATACATTTGTGTTGTGTTTTACTTTCTTTTTTTTATATTCTTCTGTATTCTTTATTCATTTATAGGCTATTCATTTATCATTTAATTATTCCATTTAATTGTAATCATTTATAATAATCATTATAGTCATTTATATATCCATTTCATTGATTCATTAATTGATTAGTCATTTATATTATGTTCGATTGTTATTGTTTTTTATATATATATTTTTCCATTGTTGTTTAGTCTTATGACTGTGTTTCATGGCTTGTTTGTCCTCATAATAAGAGATATGAGGGAATGTTTATGAACCTCAAGGTTAATGGGATGCTGTTTTATGGGATAACAGTTTGGTATAACAATACTTGTTGGATTTGTATTCTTCAGACGAAGTCTGAGCATTGAGACATACGCAACTAAGACTATTCAATAAACTCTGCTCCTTTTTACCATCACAACTTTGTCTCCTGCTTCTGCTCTTCACTTTCAGTAGTTTTTTCCTCAGTCAACATTTTGGTGTAATCGTCAGGATGGAATAACATTTTGGCGTACTTCTTGGCTGACAGAAGACTGGTAATAGTGTTTTGGGTATTTTGGGTACCAGACAAAACCTCCTGTTAACAGGGTTTGGGTGAGATCCATGTGACACACAATTTTAAAGACGGCAAACAAGAAGATACTGAGCAACAAACAGGTTGGTTTTCATTCTCAAAGCTGAACTCACTCATTTAATTCTTATTCAAATGTCCAGCTCTACAGAAATGAGAGTTTATCATCCACAAAAAATTAAAATGCCTTACTGTGCATGCGTAAAGCCTGAAACGGCTCACTGAGACGATGCAGAAATACGTTTTCATGCCGTTCTTCTGGTAGGATCATTTAATTTGCAAAATATCTTACCATTCATCTCACTCTCACTCACCATTACCATTATCTTTTATTTTAGATTGTCTAATCTAAAACGCAACTGCCCTTATATTTTTCCGCAGATGGCAATCACAAGTTAAGTTTCTGTCATCTTTGCAGGACTGTAATATGAAGCATGTACAAAGTTTTCCTTGACAAAAACTCTGGAGGCCAAAACAGGAAAAATAGATGCATTTATAAACAAAAAAAACTTATTAGTGTGGACTAGGCCTAAAGGATAGTATAGGAAATGACTTTCTGGTGACAAATCAATCAGGGCTAAAGTGGTTCTATAAATGACAATTTAAGTTCACAAAATCTCACTAATTTAGATCCAGGTTCAGTGAGTAAAGATAATTTGATGTGCACACTTATCCTTAAGCAGCCCCTTAATGTCGACCATGGATCAAATCGATCCACCATGGCACTTTGAGACATTGTGTTTTCCTCAGTGCATAACAGATCTGTAAATGTTAGAAAGTCATGCAAATAAATTAATTTTGCTGTCAGAAGTGACCAAGCACTGCTGTGCACATGCACACTAAACAAACAGAGCGCAATAAAATAAGCGCAAGAATTCTGAGTAAAATACACATTTTGCTAAAATATTTGTTGTTGGACATTAAATGTGACATGTAGACATATTTTAAACCAACATAAAAGTACTTTTTTCTCAAATATAAGCTAAATGGGTAATGACTAAAATTAATGAATGGGTATTTCTCATACCAGTTAAAATGTAGTCTATTGCAATTTAGTGATTTTAACATTTAATTTAGTGTTTTAATAAGGAATTTTCAAGTGTAATGTTTTAATGTTAATAACCATAAAAGGTACAGCTGCCATGAAAACCAGAGAGAAGTAGCAACTATGTTAAAATGTTTTCATATATCTTAAAAGAACGTCATTAAATCTGTAAAATTGGTTGTAGCCTATATTTTTATTTATTATTTCAGTTTTATTTTCTGTATAATTAGAATTTTGGATTGATAATAATGTCAAATAGTTGTATGTGAGAGAGTCAGTTGTAATATCACTGCATTCCTATTGGTCCGTGTTAGAGGAACTAACAGTCAGCCTTCTCCAGACCAAGTTAGTTTCCCAGCATAAGTTGCTTTGGTAACACTTTCTATGAAGCCCCTATTTATAATACATTATGAGGGTATTTCTAAGGCATTATAATGAATGCATAATGCATTATAATACAACTTATAATATGTTATATTATCTCATTAATACTCATAACAACAATTATAATACATTATAATACTTGAGTATTTGAGGTTATAACTTTTAAGATTATGATTATTTATAACACACAATGGATGCTATTTAATATATCTAATTTATAACGGACTATATCATATTACATTTATTCTTTTCATTTATATTATGTTTTATTTTGATGGTCCCCTTATTCTACTGACTATAAGCAACTTTTCAACTGCATGTCAACTAACACTCCTTACAGTAGTAGTAGACTTAGGTTAAGGTTAGGCTAGGTAGAAGGTTCATGTACTTGCAAAGTTACTTGTAATCAGTTTGTCATTTGGGGAACTATCAAAATACAGTGTTAGCATATATTTTGCATACTACTAATAATAATTACCGCTATCTGACATGGAGTTGCAGAGTTACTTATCAAAAGCTGTCTAAAGGGTATCATCAAAATAATCAAACTGATGTCATTACACATTCATCTGATCTGATGCCTGATCTTAGGGATCTTTGGGAAATATTATTATAATTACTTATAAGTGGTCTTTGTATGCTTTAAGTAAAGTGACATGAGAAAGATGGCAAGAAATGAGACTTATAATACGTTATAACTATGGAGGAGGTAATCATACTCTTAAAAGCTATAACCACAAATAAGTAAAACATTATAATACAATAAAACTGTTCTTATGAATACTCATAAGACGATACAACATATTATAAGGTTTTTTATAATGCATTATAAATTTATTATAACGGCTTAAGAATACCCTTATAATATATTATAAATACAGGCTTCATAGAAAGTGTTACCGTTGCTTTTGTAACCGAATCAAGTGACAGTAAGTCAGCCTAATTGAAATAAGCCTGACTTATTTGGTAAACTTGTTTTATGAAACAGGCCCCTGATGGTAGCAATAATCAGATGCCAAGAGCACACGCTTTTTGTAATGAACCTGAGTGCTGAATTTTCTAATTAGAAAACTAATTATAAAATGCATCATGAAATGTGAGTGGGTTGTTTTCAGTTAAAGGGGTCATATGATGCGATTTCATGTTTTCCATTGTCTTTGGAGTGCTTACAAGCTGTGCACTGTATGTATATATATATATATATATATATATACACACATTATATATATATATATGCACACACACATACACACACATATACACATATATATCAAGATCAACATGAGATAAAACAGTCTTTAGCATAGCTGATGTTTATTTAAAAAAAGGAGTCAAAAATTAAGAATGCAATCATTTATTTTACTGCACTATAAAACAAAGTCAAAACAAATATATATATATATATATAAATAGAGAGAGAGAGAGAGAGAGAAGATGGAAAGATACAAGGTGTATGAGGAACTAGAGCGTTTCTGTTTATTCTGAGTTACAATCACAGCTTTCCTGATGGTGTCACAGTTCACACATCCGCTGTGTTCTCAGGTCTCGTGATGTGTGTGTGTGTGTGTGTGTGTGTGTGTGTGTGACTGTGGTGTGCGTCATGCTCATCAGCGCAGCTGCCGATCATTACTC
Source organism: Garra rufa (assembly GCF_049309525.1). Lineage (NCBI taxonomy): Eukaryota > Metazoa > Chordata > Actinopteri > Cypriniformes > Cyprinidae > Garra > Garra rufa. The sequence continues at coordinate 50,618,221 of NC_133364.1, forward strand.
TCACCAGGTGTCACTCATTAACGATCTCTACATAAACTCACTCCTTGCTTTGTTTCCCCGTCAGATGATTCACCCAGATACACTGTCGTCTTTTGCTGTTCGTGTTTCTTGGAGTTCGTGTTCTTGGAGTCGTGTCGTACTGGTTGTGTATGTGATTTGTCTTCGTGGGATTCGCTGTGACTGTTTCGTCTGTGTGTTCACCTACATCTGGATCATCACCTCTCCAGCACCATCTTGCCCCTGCCTCACCCAACCGAGAGACATTCTCACCATTGTTTGTATCATCACCATCATCATGTCACAGCCGGTGCAGGATTGACGAGGCGAAAGTCAAAGTCAAATAACGAATACTTTTAATCTTGATTTCCAAGGAAGAGACAGGGGATTTCCACACACACTGAACACATGAACATCAAAAATGACCGACAAAGGACTGAACTCAAAGACTGACTATTAAAGGCAAACTAATCAAGCTACACAGGTGAAAACGATAATGACTTAACAAGGACTAATCACAGGACTAAACCAAATCATACAAACTGACAGGGGGAGACAGAAGGAGAAACCAAATCTCAACAGTGCAAACACAAGGCAAAAGACAGGAAACATAAGGAGACATGTGACATTATCTCCCCCTCCCGGTAGGCGCGTCTCGCGCCGTGATAGAAACACCAGGGAGGGGGGGCGGGCGCTCTGGAGGCCTTTACGGGGCAGGACCTTGCTGGGTTGGGAAGGCCTCCAGGGCGGAACAGGAAGCCATGGCGGGTCAGGCGGCCACGGCCGGACAGGCAGTTCCAGTGGCCATGGCGGGTCAGGCGGCCACGGCCGGACAGGCAGTTCCGGTGGCCATGGCGGGTCAGGCGGCCACGGCCGGACAGGCAGTTCCGGTGGCCATGGCGGGTCAGGCGGCCACGGCCGGACAGGTAGTTCGGGTGGCCATGGTGGGTCAGGAGGCCATGGCCGGACAGGCAGTTCAGGTGGCCATGGTGGGGCAGCTCCCGTGGCCTTGGCCTCAGTCCTCGGCCCGGCCACGTTGGTTAGGGGTATATGGAATATTTCTTTGGGGAATTCAGGGGTTTGGCAGGACTGTTTGACAGAGTGGGCTCTGTAAGGCTGGACAGGACCAGCGGAGGCTCTGGAAGGCTGGGCTGGGCCAGCGGAGGCTCTGGAAGGCTGGGCTGGGCCAGCGGAGGCTCTGGAAGGCTGGGCTGGGCCAGCGGAGGCTCTGGAAGGCTGGGCTGGACCCGCTGAGGCTCTGGACGGCTGGACGGGACCAGCGAAGGCTCTGGACGGCTGGACGGGACCAGCGAAGGCTCTGGACGGCTGGACGGGACCAGCGAAGGCTCTGGAAGGCTGGATTGCACCAGTGGAGAGTCTGGAGGACTGGACGTAACCAGCGAAGGCTCTGGAAGGCTGGATTGCACCAGCGGAGGCTCTGGAGGACTGGACGTAACCAGCGAGGGTTCAGGACGGCTGGACGGAACCAGCGAAGGCTCTGGAAGGCTGGATTGCACCAGCGGAGGCTCTGGACGGTGCTCTTGAGGAGCGGGCTCTGGACGGCGCTCTTGAGGAGCGGGCTCTGGACGGCGCTCTTGAGGAGCGGGCTCTGGACGGCTGGACGACCCCAGCGGAGATTCTGAAGGAGCTAGCTCTGGGCGAGCGGTCACTGGAGGGCGCTCTGGCGGCGCGGTCACTGGAGGGCGCTCTGGCGGCGCAGTCACTGGAGGGCTGGGCGGAACCAGCGGAGATTCAGAAGAGAGGATTGGGGCCGTGAACTCCATAGGGAGAGCCATATCCATAATATCATGGCCAGGAAAACAGGAACATCGGCAATCCTGGCCGGGAACTCAAGAACATCGGCCATCTTGGCCGGGAACTCAAGAACATCGGCCATCTTGGCCTGGGACTCAGGCTTGGCGGCCATCTTGGCCAGGGACTCAGGCGTGGCGGCCATCTTGGCCAGGGACTCAGGAACAACGGCCATCTTGGCCAGGGATTCAGGCTTGACGGCCTTCTTGGCCGGGAACTCAGGAATTGTGGCCACCTTGACAGGAATAACAGGAACATCGGCCATCCTGGCCGTAATATCAGGGACATCGGCCATCCTGGCCGGGAAATCAGGAACTGCGGCCATCTTGGCCGGGGAATCAGGAACTGTGGCCATCTTGACAGGAATAATAGGAACATTGGCCATCCTGGCCGGGAAATCAGGAACTGCGGCCATCTTGGCCGGGGAATCAGGAATTATGGCCATCTTGACAGGAATAACAGGAACATCGGCCATCCTGGCCGGGAAAACAGGAACATCGGCCATCCTGGCCGGGAAAACAGGAACATCGGCCATCTTGGCCGGAACATCAGGAACATCGGCCATCCTGGCCGGGAAATCAGGAACTGCGGCCATCTTGGCCGGAGAATCAGGAACTGCGGCCATCTTGGCCGGGGAATCAGGAACTGCGGCCATCTTGGCCGGGGAATCAGGAACTGCGGCCATCCTGGCCGGGGAATCAGGAACTGCGGCCATCCTGGCCGGGGAATCAGGAACTGCGGCCATTTTGGGAGCTGGCGTGGCAGCCATCTTGTGAACGGGTGTGGTGGCCATCTTGTGAGATGGCTTGGCGGCCCGTACTGACCTCAATGGTGGGTCTAGCACGCTGGCCATCAAGATTGGCCATGATGTTGGAGGGCTGGCCGCGAGCTCCGGGCTGGCGAGGAGGGAGGAGCTATTGGTGAGGTATGTGGGGAGTCCAGGCGAGGAGTGAGCCGGTGAGACGTGCTGGGTTTCGTAGAGGGCTGGACGAGGAAACTTACCATCACTCTTTATTTCTTTAACCTCGATACTAGAGCCATTTATATAAAGAGTGAGGTTGATTAGTTCAATCAAGGAGAAATCACATATGGGGGAGGTGCATCGGATTGTTTCCTCATCCAGTCCCATCCGAAACACAACAGCAAGAGTGAGGTCGGGCCAGCTCACCCGCTGGGAGAGCTCAAGGAATTCCTCCACATACCTCTCCAATGTCCGCCCACTCTGCCGTAGCCCCCATAGCCTGTCCTCAGCCTCAGACATCTTTAATGGGTCGGTCATTCTGTCACAGCCGGTGCAGGATTGACGAGGCGAAAGTCAAAGTCAAATAACGAATACTTTTAATCTTGATTTCCAAGGAAGAGACAGGGGATTTCCACACACACTGAACACATGAACATCAAAAATGACCGACAAAGGACTGAACTCAAAGACTGACTATTAAAGGCAAACTAATCAAGCTACACAGGTGAAAACGATAATGACTTAACAAGGACTAATCACAGGACTAAACCAAATCATACAAACTGACAGGGGGAGACAGAAGAAGAAACCAAATCTCAACAGTGCAAACACAAGGCAAAAGACAGGAAACATAAGGAGACATGTGACACATCATCTTTAATAAACTGGTTGTACACTGCTTTTGCTTCCTCTCTGCTTATTCACCCGTAACAGAATCATCTGACCACCATGGAAGCAGCAGGATCGTCACAACCCACAGCCCCGATCATGACAGATGGACCTTGGAACCTTGATGTGTAGTGTCAGGGTTTCATAGAGAGGACTCAAATGCAGAATGTTACTGATGGTTATTTATTGAACAAACGTCAAAGACAAGAGATGGTGAGGAGGGGGGTGAACACAGGCCAAACAATAGGCAGGGAGATCCTTGAAGACAGGCAGACGGTGAGGATGACAACTGAGTCCGGGCTACAGACCAGTAGTGAGCAGAACTGGCAAGAAGCTGGAAGTTAGCAGCTGGGCCAGACAGGAACCTGAGTGGAAGTGACTCCACTGTAGAGATCCCACAGGTAATGCTCACATCTAGCAGAGAGGGCGGACCAGGAGCACCGTCAGCAGGACAGGACAGGACAAAAGATAACAAACAACTTGACAGAGTATTAACTGAAAATATAATAGCAGACAAGCAGTTAACTAGATCGTTGCACACAGAGGTAGAATACACAACAAACTGGTAAAGACAAGAGGGAAGGTGCACGCTTATAAAGGGGATAGGAAACATGAGGAACAGCTGGGGACACTCATACAAACGAAGACCAAACGAGAGGAACAGGTGATGACACTCAGACAAACGAGGGCTAAACAAGGGGGCGTGGAAACGGGAAACAAGGAGGTGGGACAAGATGAGCACATGGCAGACAACAACAAAGACAAATCCATGTGCTCAAACACAACACAAACATAGACACATTAAACAGAGACAAAACAGACATGACTGCCAGTGGTGATCCCTGACATGTAGGCTCTTAGGACATCTTCCTTGACGGGTTTTGGTTGTAAGGCGATGTTAGCTGCCAGATGAGGGATTCTGACATGTGATGAAGAGTCTCTGAATTTGACTGTGGGATCCAACCGTCTTTCAATCACTCCCTCCATGAGACCATTCGTGAAAGTTTGTGTCGTCTTTGTATAGATTGGTCTGGCAATCCACTGCTTAGACTGTTTTTGAAAGACAATATTGTGTCTTGGAATGCCTGAAATTATAAACCAAGCAAGGTATTGTGAGTTAGTCTGTAATGGTTATGATATTCATGACATATTACAGGACTATTATACTAGCTTTGTTTTGTGTAACTGTATCATACTGTACATCTACGCCATAGATTATGTACTGATCATGTGCTGACACCTCTATGGTTTGGTAATAGGACAGCTTTGCATTTATGAATATTTTTAGGTTTTACCTGCCGGTGTTGTTGCTTGTTCTCGATGTGTAGTATGGTTTTCATTATGGTCCATAATGGCCAACATTGTGCGTGCCTGCATCGCTGCATATTCAAAGTGTAGACGCTTTGGACAGTATTTCAGCATGGCATTATGAAAGACCTCGAGTTGTCCTGTTAAAACAGGTAAAGAAAAAACAATAACCTGTATGAAAATTTATGTGCAAGATCTGTGAAGCACTGTCATTGTGTTTGAAGTAGGGTTCCATCCAATATTTGTGTATGTTGTATAAATCACTTTCACAGACAATTCCCACTTAAATGATAATGTAGTTGGCCATAACACTACCTGCACTTTTATAAACCTACCTGTGTGTTTGAACAATGTCATTTGCTCCAGGTCTTTCAGTAGACGTGTATCCATCACTATTTCAACCAGGACTTTGTAGGCAGGGGAGTCTAAGGACAACCATTTCTTCAGCCTTTGCTGGTCTCTTGTCAGCTCTTTATGGTAGCATTTGTACTCCATGCCATTTTCCTCCCAGCGATGAACCCCTGAGATATGATGGAGTATCAATTCCTGATAATAGCATAAGAGACCAGGTAGACAATAGGTTTACTACTCACATTTATTTTAAAGTATATGTAAAACATTACAACTTTTGCATTGCATTACGTTATTGAGCAAGATTTTTGATATCCAGCAATGTCACTATGCATTAGACCTCCATTCAACATGCATATGATCAATAAATCAATCAGATTTTTATTTTATGAGGAGTTTGTTGTGTATGCTTGTGTACCATTGCATCTCCCTTGGATGAGCAACAGCTCCACCACATGTGGTTGCTCACACTCTTCACCCAAGGGGCAAGATCTTTGCAATTCCTCCGATTGGATGCAGCAGTCAGCTTCTGTCACGGTCCATGCATCTGTTGTGTTTTCTTTGTCTCGTGATCATGTGTTGTCTGTGTGTGTTACGTCATGCTCTCCAGCGCAGCTGCCAATCAGTCCTCCACAGGTGCATCACATTATCTCCGGGTATTTATACTCACCTCGTTTTCATCTCCTCTGTCGATAGTTCATTCTGGATTTGGTTCGTGTCGGGATTGTCTTGGTCGTGTCTTCGTCTCTGTGGATGTGTATTTCGTCAGTGTTTCATCATTCATCATTACTCACCTTCACGGGATCATCACGCCACGTCAACGCAGCCATCAAGCCCCTGTGTCACCCAGCCGAGAGATCTCACCACGTTGGAGTTTGTTCACCTTGTTTGTCTACAATAAATATCCGTTTTCACTGCATTTGCTTCCTCATCTCTGTTTGCACCGTCACAGAACTATCGACCACTAATGGAAGCAGCAGGATCCACCCATCTCACCCTGGAGGAATGTTTGCTGTCTTGTGTCTCTCGGCTGGAAGCCCAGGAGAAGAGCTCAGCGGACACGGGAACGGCCGTTCGAGCTCTTGTGACACAGGTGTCCGACCTGACCCAGCGAATGCAGCAGATGCAACTTCCCGCTGCGCCGCCCACGCCGCCCATGTCGCCCATGCCGGCCGCTCCGGTTCCCCTTCCTGGACCATCTGGGGCTGTCCATCAACCGGAGCCCCGCCTTCCCCCACCGGAGCTGTACAGCGGTGAGCCGAACTTTTGCCGGGCTTTCCTCACTAGATGTACGATGCATTTCTCATTACAACTCCGCACGTTTCCTAGTGAGAAGAGCAAGGTGGCGTTCGCGCTCACCCTGTTAACGGGGAAGGCAGCCCTTTGGGGCACGGCGGTGTGGGAAAACCAGGACCCGTGTTGTGCCTCGTTCTCGGCACTCTCCGCCGAGATGAAAAGGGTGTACGACCGCGCAGCCACCGGAAGAGAGGCTGCGCGGAGACTAATGGACCTCAAGCAGGGGGAGAGGTCCGTTTCAGACTATTCGATCGAGTTTCGCACCCTGGTGGCGGAGTGTCGATGGAACGAGGAGGCGCAGTGGGACATGTTCCAACAGGTCCAACAGGAGATCTACGCCCTGGATTTGCCCGCAGACCTCAACGCCCTTATCGACCTGGCACTGCGGGTGGACGCTCGACTCTCCCGAGCCGAGCGGCGGTGGTTACCCGCTCGGCTTCCCCTTGGGGAGGGATTCCCATCTCGAGCCAGCGGCAGAGACGCGGTCAGTTCTGTCGACGATCACGAGCCCATGCAGGTGGGCTCGGCTTACTCGGGAGGAGAGGGAGAGGCGGAGGTCCCGGGGACTTTGTATGTACTGTGGGGCAGCTGGGCACTTCGCTGCCAGCTGTCCGGTAAAAGGGCCAGCCCGGCAGTAAATGTGAGGCTACTGTCGGGTGGGATCTCCGCTACCAAGCCCTCGTCTAGATTTACCTCCACCCTCCTTCCGGTTAGGCTTAGATGGCATCATCACGACATCCACTGCACTGCACTACTGGATTCAGGGGCGGAAGGTAATTTTATGGATTTTTCATTTGCACAACATCATCATGTTCCCCTTCTTCCCCTCAGTAGTTCCATCGCCGTCCATGCTCTCAATGGTCAGACTCTTCCCACCATCACCACCACCTCGGAACCCGTCACTCTCACGGTGTCTGGCAACCACCGTGAGAGTATCTTCTTCTACATACTGGACTCTCCTCATGCACCCGTTGTTTTAGGTCACCCCTGGCTCATCAAACACAACCCCAGGATTGATTGGCAGAAATCAAGAAATACATTTCTGATTCTCTAGCAGCCGGGTTCATTCGACCCTCCTCTTCTCCAGCGGGGGCGGGGTTCTTTTTTGTGGGGAACAAAGACGGATCTCTGCGACCTTGTATTGATTACCGGGGGCTGAATAATATCACGGTAAAGAATACCTATCCTTTGCCGTTGATATCTTCAGCCTTCGAGAGGTTGCAGGGAGCGTCAGTCTTCACTAAATTGGACTTAAGAAACGCATATCATTTGGTTCGCATCAGGAGGGGAGATGAATGGAAGACCGCCTTTAATACCCCCAAGGGGCACTTTGAATACTTGGTCATGCCCTTCGTCTTGTCCAACTCCCCAGGGGTCTTTCAGGCACTCGTCAATGATGTGCTGCGAGACATGGTCGATCAGTTCATTTATGTCTACCTGGACGACATATTGATTTTTTCCTCATCTCTCCAGGAACATGTGCAGCACGTCAGACGAGTGCTCCAAAGGCTGTTAGAGAATGGGCTTTTTGTCAAGGCGGAGAAATGCGTTTTTCATGCACAGTCTGTTCCTTTTCTAGGGTACATTTTGTCGGCTGAGGGAGTTCGTGTGGATCCAGCGAAGGTTCAGGCTGTGGTGGATTGGCCAACTCCAGATTCCCGTAAGGCCCTACAGAGGTTTCTGGGGTTCGCCAATTTTTACCGACGGTTCGTCCGCAATTACAGCCAACTAGCCGCGCCTCTGACCGCCTTAACCTCCCCCAGAACGACGTTCAGGTGGTCTGACGCAGCTGAGGCTGCGTTTGCCAAACTGAAGAGCCGCTTCGTTTCGGCTCCCATCCTCGTGACCCCTGATCCTTCACGTCAGTTCGTGGTGGAGGTTGACGCATCAGAGGTGGGGGTAGGTGCGGTTCTTTCACAGCGTTCGGCCACAGACGACAAGATGCATCCCTGCGCGTTTTTTTCACATCGTCTGTCACCTGCTGAGTCAAATTATGATATTGGTAATCGAGAGTTGTTGGCAGTCAAGTTGGCCTTAGAGGAATGGCGTCATTGGCTAGAGGGGTCGGGGGTACCCTTTATTGTATGGACCGATCACAAAAACCTCGAATATATAAAGACTGCTGAAAGATTGAACTCTAGGCAGGCTCGGTGGGCACTTTTTTTCGGACGTTTTGATTTTACTCTCTCGTTCCGCCCGGGTTCCAAAAATATCAAACCCGATTCTTTGTCGCGTTTTTTTGACCACGCCGATCGCCCGTCCACTCCCGAGAGTATTTTTCCTGAGACGCTTATCGTTTCAACTCTCACATGGGAGGTCGAAACGAAGGTTAAGACAGACTTAGAAGGGGTAACGCCCCCGGACGCTTGCCCACCGAACCGTTTATTTGTGCCAGAGGAATTACGGTCCGAGGTTATTCAGTGGGGTCATTGCTCTAATGTAGCGTGCCACCCAGGAGTCAATCATACTATACGTTTGGTTAAACAACGGTTTTGGTGGCCTCTCATGGCTCGTGACGTTCACAGTTTTGTTTTGGCTTGCTCAGTTTGCGCCATTGGTAAGACATCTAACAGACCTCCAGATGGACTCCTTCAACCACTGCCGGTCCCTTCGAGACCCTGGTCCCACATCGCGCTAGATTTTGTCACCGCCCTCCCGCCCTCCCAGGGCAACACGGTAGTTTTGACCATGGTGGACCGGTTCTCGAAGGCGGCCCACTTTATTCCCTTGCCCAAATTACCCTCAGCCAAGGAGACAGCGGTAACTGTCGTGGACCACGTCTTTCGGTTACATGGCCTCCCAACAGACGTGGTCTCTGACAGGGGACCCCAATTTGTATCCAAATTTTGGAAAGAGTTTTGTAAATTACTGGGGGCAACAGTTAGTCTCTCTTCGGGGTTCCATCCTCAAAGCAATGGTCAAACTGAGAGAGCCAACCAAGATTTGGAGAGAACGTTGCGATGTATGGTCACTAGAAACCCCTCATCCTGGAGCCAACAACTCTCAATGGTGGAGTACGCCCACAATTCGTTACCAGTATCATCCACGGGCCTATCCCCATTTGAATGTAGTATAGGGTACCAGCCACCAGTTTTTCCCAGTCTGGAATCCGAAGTCGCGGTCCCCTCTGCCCACGCCTTTGTCCAGAGGTGCCATCGCACTTGGACTAGAGCCCGTGAGACTCTGCTCCAAGTGAGAGCGCGCACCAAGGCTAAAGCCGATCGCCACCGGTCTAAGCCTCCCGTATACGTCGTCGGTTCCAAAGTGTGGCTTTCTACCAAGAACATTCCTCTGCATTCCGTCTCGAATAAACTTGCTCCCAAATTTATTGGCCCATTTTCTGTCACCAAGATCATTAGTCCGGTGGCAGTCCGCCTCAAACTCCCTCCAGTGTACAGGAGAATTCATCCCGTGTTCCATGTTTCCAAAATTAAGCCTGTTTTTTTTGCACGAATTAATCCGCCTGCTCCGGTTTCCCCACCGCCGCGGCTCATAGACGGGGAACCCACTTATTCGGTCAATCGCATTCTGGACTCTAGACGGAGGGGACGCGGATTTCAGTACTTGGTGGACTGGGAAGGTTACGGTCCGGAGGAGAGAAGTTGGGTGCCTGCCAGAGACATCCTGGATCACTCCCTTATTGATGAATTTAATCAACAGGTGCAGGAGTCTGGGAACGTCAGGAGACGTTCTTAGGAGAGGGGGTACTGTCACGGTCCATGCATCTGTTGTGTTTTCTTTGTCTCGTGATTAGTGTTGTCAAAAGTCCCGGTACTTCGGTACCAAGTCGGTACTAAAAAAATTAAAATGTTACGGTTCCAGGTTTTCTTTAGTACCGGTGGTACTGACTATCCGGTCGACCCGGTTCTTGACACGCTGTCTAAAAGGTGCGCACTATGCAGTTGCGCTCTCTTCGGCGCTGCTGCGGTCGCTCTGAATCCACTTGATGACAAGGAAGAGCCAGGCATGCTCCAACATTTTCGATTTTCGGCTGAAGAAGGCGAACATCATAGATCGTCTAACGTTAGGTTCTCTCAAAAGAAGGAAACGCATCAAACTGAACAAAACACAGAGAAGTCCGACTGCAAGATCAAATGAAATAGTTCAAGTAAGGTATGTTTCAATTTAATTTCATATTTAGAGCTTCTGTTATGAACATTATTGCATATTTTAATTTGAATGTCGGATTGTAATGTAGTTAATCGTTAGCATAAGCGGCTAACGCTAATATGCTGTGCGATTTTGAGCTATTTAACGCTCCCGTGATTTTTATTAGGGTAAAAGAAAAAAGACAGACATGATGTACTATTTATACAAATAAATGACCTGTTTATCCAAAATATGTGTCTTAAAGAATGTACAAATGTATCGTTAACAATGTTTATGTCCTTAATATCAGTCTGTCAGAAAACGTTCTTATTCTTGGCTGGATAACTCTAGCAGGTTCATAAAGCTTTTTATTATTAAATATGAACGTAGTTTGGATTAAATAAAAGAACAGTCAAATAAAACACGTTTGATCTCCAGTTTAGTTTTGTCATACTTTACAATAAGATCAAATTCATGCATTATCTAACAAACTTAAGTGAACAATATATTTTTACAACATTAATTAAAAATGTTATTCAATACAAACACATGATTATTCATGTTTGTTCATGTTTAACAGTTTAACATGATTTTATGGATTAGTAAATGTTGAAATGAGCCTAACCTTAAGAAGAATAATTGCCATATAACTACTGTTTTTTTTTTGTAAGGTCATGTTGTCTAACAAATGAAATCGTATTTTAAAGAGTTTTCAATACTGCAGTTTCTATCTAGAGATAGACAGTTAACTAAATATATGTAATCTTATCTAAATTTATTATAAAAGCTGAGGTTTGTTATTTACTGAAAATTAATATTTTTGCTGGTGTCAATGATCTAATGTTGCATCTGGTCAGACTTATACCACTGCTTTAATTAAATGTATTATTTTCTTTTTATAGCTGCAGATTGAGGAAGATCATGAAACACCCCAGCAAACTCTAAAACAGACAACAGTAAAGATGTTTTTAGAAGCAGCAGAAACAAATTTTTGGATGAAGCTTGTGTACATTTTTTGAATGCCTGTAATTTATTTAGTTGTTATTTAATTATTAAAATGTTTACAATCCTTGAAATACTTTTATTACTTGGAAAAACCTGAAACTAAATTTAGATAAGTATAACAAATGACATTGGTTTTTTGCACATTTTATTTTTCGAATGTTTGGACATGATTCCCAATGTCCAGTATGTCCGTTGTTGCATTTCCAGCTCACTGCGATTCTGCTACCAGTTGTTTTTATGGTTTGGTCTGCCTCTGACATCAGAGCTCCACAAGTGGAGCATTTCTGGAAGAGCTCCATATGTTTTGACTCATTCACAACCCACTTTCTCTCCTTCCATCCTCTGGGTTTTTCAGAGTTGCTTGATGTACTTCCTGTGGTAGAGGTGGAGGGGCTTGTGAATGGAGCAAAACTGGTATCAGCAGGATCGGCAGCAGGCTCTGAACCCATGCTGATGTCCAAGGCTGACATCGAACTGATGTCCATTACAGATGATGGGTGTGTTTCCTGTTATTGACAGTTGAACAATGAAATATTTAGTTTCTCCTTTCTAGTTTTGGTAATTTCACATACCAATATTTTGCATTTTAAAAAATATGATCTAACTGTTCTTTGATTGTATTTGATTATGCTAAAGATAAGTGTCAGCAGAAATTAAAAAAAATATATGTAATACTAATATTTTAATTAATTACAGATTATAGATAGCGAACATATAAATTGGCAACTCACATCAAAGATTAAACTCTTCCTTGGACTGCATACAGCCATGACACTGGATGAAGATGCAGTGTCCTATGAATGATAAAGAATTATAATAATTTTACATCATTCATTCATAACACAGTTCATAAAACAATACCATGAGGAAAGATTCATTGGCCTACCAATTGTGTCCATGTGGGTGCCAGGGTAGCAAATGGCTTCATGCATGTCACTGTCTGTGAAGGACTAGACAGCTGCAAAGGTAACAGAACTTTGAATTTTGTTGGAAGTTCTGTTGCAGGTCTGGATTTCTGAGGGGTTGACTGTGGTACACCAGCAAAAAGGTTGTAGGAAACCTGCAGCATGTCACCAAGCTCACCCTGATTGATAATTGACAGAAAAAAGATTGTTCCATAAACGCAATTCCTTTGAGATGCAAGCTAAAAAGAAACGGCATTTACACAACTATTATAAAAATCATTTCCTACGACCCTACGTGAATTAATATGAAAAAATGCATTATGAAGAAGGGTTACACCTGTAAAGTTAGCATAAAGTTACTAGAGAAAACTAGTACACTTTTACTCAAAACTCACTTTAAAACACCACCGACTGTTCGCAATAACTTTCTTTTGCAATCACACGTGGAATTTGGTCATGGCAAATACTGTAAGCCAACTGTTCGCCCAAACCTAGTCATCAGGGGTTGCATTTCACAGGTAACGTTAGCCAACAACAACAATAGCAATTAGTCATGGTACACTTACAGCCATGGGCGATGCTCCTCGTTGTCCTGTCTCTTCTCTAAAGATTGTTGGGATCGCTGTGTCCTTTAGACGCCGTGCTGCAGCACCGGTAAAACTGTCCAAATAGTCATCAGGTACAAAATGCTCGGAGCAAACACGCCATTTTTTGATAATTTCTAACGGTGTTTTGACATCAATGTTCAGAGCAGCCAGCCATTGAGTCATCAGTCGGAATTGCTGTTTTTTCGTGGGAATTCTATGAAACATTGTAGTAGAGAACGTCTTCGACTTACTTTCACATCCCCTTACAATGCACATAACCATGGCTAATCGCACACAGGTAAATCCAGCTGCGAACCACTAACAATTTACCAGCTGCAACTCGGACAGCTGCAACAACCGGAATTACACAAACTTAGTGCCGGTCACATTGGAAGTTACCTAGTTGGGAACTAATTTCAGGTGCTGTGTGATATAACTGCGCCTGCTTCGGCCATATTACGGCAGCAAATTTCCTTGACTATTACGCCGGAATGGGAGTGTAGTTCCTAATCTTATCGGCCTAGAAAACCGCAGCTTTACATTTCCGCTGGTCTTAGTACACGATATAACTACAGAAGAGTCAAGTTTTAAATAGGACAAATATCGAAACTCGCTGGTCATTTTTGAATGCGATGCTACTGGTCTAATAGGATTCAATGAATTATGCTAAGCTATGCTAAAAGTGATATCGCCAGAACAGGAGAACGGCTGAATGGATTTCAAAACGGTAAAAATCAACTTATTAACTCGGGGGGAGTTGGAGAATGAGCCTATTTCCAAAAAAAGTGGAGTGTTCCTTTAAGTGAAAGCTGTCTCAATTTTAAACTTGTTTTTCCTCATGATTTCATTCATTCATTCTATGGACAAAACACAAATACAAAAAAAAGTTTTGGAACGAGCTGGAACCCAGTTTTCAAATGGTATCAAAACTTAAAAAAAAATGTAAAATTTGACCATATGTTGGGTTTTCCTAGATCACATCACTAATGTACCTACAGCAACAAAAGATGGCATGGCTTGGGCTTAAGGCCAACATGACAGACAATTAAACATTTCCTCCACATACCCCAGTTATTACTCCACACACCCATATTTTATTACCTATTTGATTGCAACTTAGAATCATTGCTCACATATTTTCATCTATCACTCTATTCCTCTGCTCTTAACTATAACATTTTACCATCAATCCTCCATCTTCAAGTACCTTTGCACACTTGATCTCATCTGCTTGTTAATGCAATTACACTTTTTATACCGTACCCCTCTTTAAATTGCACTAACATTTTTAATTCCTCCCATTCTCAATTTATTGATATCTTTTCAGTATCACCATTTTCTCTAGGCTTACTCATGTTTATATGTAAACTGAGCAAACATGTTTTATATTAATTTGATCGGAGGATCTGAAAGATCCCATGCATTTACCCAAATGGGAAGAGAAGTGGTCCAAAGTGGACAAAAAAGACTGTGGTACAGACACACTTTATTTGTGATCCGATCAACCAAAACACATTTTAAACCCAGGTGTAAACAAAGCCCAAATTCGCTTCTCAGATATTTTGAATTATATCAGAGGTGCTTCTGTGATCCTCAAGATTGTCTTGTTCGAGTTATGGCACCGCAAAGACTTCTCTCTGGTGTTGTTGCATGACTCACATCACACTGATAACATAAAAATACAGTTCTCTCATGTGTGAAACCTCATGTGGTATTGAAGTTCTGCTTTGTATCTGAAACTCTTTCCGCAGTGACCACATTTAAACGGTTTCTCTCCAGAGTGAACTCTCATGTTTCTGCTTAAGAGTTCCTTTTTGCCTGAAACTTCTTCCACATTGCTGGCAGGTGAAAGGCTTCTCTCCTGTGTGAACTCTTATGTGGTTTTCTAAGTGTCGTTTATGATTAAACCTCTTTCCGCACTGAGAGCATGTGTAAGGCTGCTCTCCAGAGTGAATTCTCATGTGGATTTTAAATTGTTGTTTTCGACAGAAACTCTTTCCACACTCAGAGCATGTGTAGGGTTTCTCTCTATGAGTTCTCATATAAACTTCAAGTTCAAATATCCCTTTAATCTGACATTAATCTGCTTATTTAAATACTGTCCTTGTGTGTCTCCAATAAAATTTTAATTTGAAAATATTTTAATCTCACTGTGTGCTTTAATCCTTAATGTATTTGTGTGGTGTTGATATTGTTTTAGATGGAACCCAGATGATTGCTAGCTTGGCCCCATGCATAAGTTGCTGGGGCCAGCATGGAACCAATGGACAATCCCAGTTACAGCCCATATTTCAGCCCATGTAGTAACCTTGTAGTACCCAAATCTGGGTCTTGCGCATGTTGCCCAGTTGGGTCCCACCTAGTGGCAAGTGCAATCTAATGTGAAATCCATGTGGGCCATTAACATGGGGCCGTTATGGAACCCGCGGACAATCCCATATAGAGCCCATTTTTCAGCCCATTTAAAACCCACCTTGGCCCCACATATAAAACTTAGCTGGGTTAAAGCTGGGACCCATGTGGGTCTTGTGCATGTTGCCCAGTTAGGTCCCACCTAGTGGCGAGTGTAGTCCTATATGAAATCCATGTGGGCAGCTAACATGGGGCCATTATGGAACCCGCGGACAATCCCATACAAAGCCCATTTTTCAGCCCATTTAAAATCCACATTGGCCCCACATATAAAACTTAGCTGGGTTACAGCTGGGACCCATGTGGGTCTTGTGCATGTTGCCCAGTTAGGTCCCACCTAGTGGCGAGTGCAGTCCTATATGATATCCATGTGGGCAATTAACATTGGGCCATTATGGAACCCGCGGACAATCCCATACAAAGCCCATTTTTCAGCCCATTTAAAACCCACATTGGCCCCACATATAAAACTTAGCTGGGTTACAGCTGGGACCCATGTGGGTCTTGTGCATGTTGCCCAGTTAGGTCCCACCTAGTGGCGAGTGCAGTCCTATATGAAATCCATGTGGGCAGTTAACATGGGGCCATTATGGAACCCGCGGACAATCCCATACAAAGCCCATTTTTCAGCCCATTTAAAACCCACATTGGCCCCACATATAAAACTTAGCTGGGTTACAGCTGGGACCCATGTGGGTCTTGTGCATGTTGCCCAGTTGGGTCCCACCTAGTGGCAAGTGCAATCCTATATGATATCCGTGTGGGCAGTTAACATGGGGCCATTATGGAACCCGCGGACAATCCCATACAAAGCCCATTTTTCAGCCCATTTAAAACCCACATTGGCCCCACATATAAAACTTAGCTGGGTTACAGCTGGGACCCATGTGGGTCTTGTGCATGTTGCCCAGTTAGGTCCCACCTAGTGGCGAGTGCAGTCCTATATGAAATCCATGTGGGCAGTTAACATGGGGCCATTATGGAACCCGTGGACAATCTGTCAGGATATCACCCCAGTCAGCTACACAAGACACACCCTCTGGAGAACCACCCACTCGTTCCAGATCACCTGACTTCTGATTGCACTCACCTGATTCCACTTACCACACCCTTTATATACCCAGCACTTGCATTCACTCATCGTCTGGTCTACAGATCGCACCCATGGTTCCTGCTGGTTCTCCGTAGCTCATGGACTCTGTTTCTCTCATCTGGTTCCGCGGATATTCCCACCTGTACACAAGGACTGTTCAGATAAGATTACGCTTCATCCCAACCAACCATATTGCTGTTTACAACTTACATGCTGTTCAAATAAACTTACCTCTTTTATATTATACTTACCTCCGTCTCTGCCTTCGTCTGTGTGTGACAGAAGACCAGACCGATTAAAGATGAGCACCGAAGAAACCACTGCACCGAACCCCGCACCAAACCTACTCACCGAACTCGTCCATGCTTTCAAGGCGGCGCTTACTCCACCTTCGCCGCCATCTGCCTCAGGAAGTCCCATGGCCGTACCAAACACATTCGCTGGAGAGGCGGCTGAGTGCAGCGGTTTTTTGCTACAAGTCAAACTATACATCCGGATGCAACCACATCAATTCACTACAGAGGATTCCAAGGTAGCCTTTTTGATATCCCTTCTATCTGGTAAAGCTTTACAATGGGCGAAAGCCATATGGAACGCCAATAACCCCATTATTCATTCATATGAACAATTTACCAGTCATTTCTCTGAAGTGTTCAGCACAACCACCAGTGTACTCACCGTTTCTGATCAACTGTTCCGGTTACAACAAGGATCTTCTTCGGTGCAAGAATACACTCTCCACTTCCGGACGCTGGCGGCGGCTAGCGGCTGGAACGAGATCGCCCTGCTGGGTGCCTACAGGCAAGGTCTTCACCCAGACATTCGTGCTGCTATGGCGCTGTATGATGATTCCATCGGTCTGGAGACCTTTCTACAACGAACTAATCGGGTATCCCAGCGACTAGCCGCCTGCCAGCCATCACTAACCGCTCCTCAGCCCGCTTCGGTGGCAGCTTGCACTCCAGTACCAGAACCTATGATCATCAATTCTACCAGATTGTCTCGGCTGGAACGTCAACGCCGCATCACTTCCGGACTTTGTCTGTATTGTGGCAAACCTGGTCATATCCTCCGCAACTGTCCAGTCTGACCCCCACGTCCTGTGGTGAGTACCATACAAACTGATATTGAAACTGCCAAGTTAACGCTGATTCCTGTAACAATTCATACTGCTGAACATTCCTTCTGTCTGTCTGCTCTGATCGACTCAGGCGCCTCCGGAAATTTCATCTCACAAGACTGTCTAGATCGCCTGCAACTACCTCGCCTACGTCATCATCCAGAATATGCTGTAAGGACTATACAGGGAAAACCATTAGGACGTGGGCGGATTCGTCACTCTTCACCTGTAATCACTCTGCAAGTCGGTCTGTTTCACCGCGAAAGGATTAAACTTCTGGTACTGGAGAACTCCACCGTGGATATCATCCTCGGACGTCCCTGGCTCCACTCTCATCATCCTGAACTCCGCTGGGATCCGTGTGACATCATCAGCTGGAGTAAGCATTGTCTTAAGAACTGTATGTCAGAAGAACTGCCATCTACTTCTGTCCCCTTGTCTCTAGCTTCTACTCGTATCGAGAGTCCGGACGTTACGACCTCGATTGAAATCCCAGCGGAGTACATCGACTTCGAGGATGTTTTCAGTAAGCAAGCTGCCACCCACCTTCCTCCACATCGGCCATGGGACTGTGCTATCGATCTGCTACCTGGTGCTCAACTACCCAAGGGACGGGTATACCCTCTGTCCAACCCGGAGCGCCAGGCGATGGAGGAGTACATCCAGGAGGCTCTCGCACAGGGATTCATTCGACCATCGACCTCACCAGCCGCTTCCAGCTTCTTCTTCGTGGGTAAGAAGGATGGAGGTCTCCGTCCCTGTATTGATTACCGTCAAATTAACTCTCAAATAATTCAACAACCTTACCCACTTCCACTCGTGCCTGCTACCCTCGAAGAACTCCGTGGAGCTCGTATCTTCTCCAAACTGGACCTGCGGAGTGCATACAACCTCGTTCGTATTCGTGAGGGAGACGAGTGGAAGACTGCCTTCATAACACCCAATGGCCACTATGAGTACCTCGTTATGCCCTATGGTTTGTCCATCAGTCCCTCCGTCTTCCAAACGTTTATGAACGAGGTGTTCCGGGAATTTCTACATCAATTTGTAGTTGTCTATATTGATGACATTTTGATTTATTCCCGGAACCAGGCCGAACATCGCCAGCACGTCCGTCAGGTCCTACAAGTCCTACGTCAACACCATCTTTTCCTGAAGTTGGAGAAGTGCGAGTTCCACAAAACTGCTGTGCAGTTCTTGGGCTATAACATCAGCCCTGAGGGTGTGCAGATGGATTGCAATAAGGTTCTCGCCATCCAGAACTGGCCGCAGCCCAGCACCATCAAGGAACTGCAGAAGTTTCTCGGATTCTCCAACTTCTACCGCCGATTCATCAAGGATTACAGTTCCATCACTGCACCCCTGACCTCCCTCCTTCGAGGCCAACCCAAACATCTCGACTGGAACACCTCGGCCCACGAAGCATTCCAGCAATTAAAGAAGATCTTCAGCACTGCTCCTCTCCTACGTCATCCTGATCCTGAGCTTCCATTCGTAGTCGAGGTTGATGCATCTACCATCGGCGTCGGAGCAGTGCTGTCACAAGCGGCTGGTGACTCCAATCTCCTCCATCCCTGTGCCTACTTCTCGAAAAAGTTATCCCCGGCGGAGCAGAATTACGACGTAGGCAACCGCGAGCTGCTAGCCATCAAGCTCGCCTTGGAGGAGTGGCGCCACTGGCTGGAAGGGGCTAAACATCCTTTTATGATCATCACAGACCACAAGAACCTTCAATACCTCCGTGAAGCAAAACGTCTCAACCCAAGACAAGCCAGGTGGGCTCTGTTCTTCACCCGATTCCAGTTCAAAATTACCTATCGACCAGGATCTAAGAACATACCAGCTGATGCTCTATCCCGTCAATTCTCCAACGACTCAGTTCCCGAAACAGAGCCCATCCTTTCACCCGATCTGATCGTTAGCCCCATCCAGTGGGATATTGACACCTGGATCCAAGAAGCCACCCTCCAAGAGCCTGCTCCGCCGGAGTGTCCAGAAGGAAAGATCTACG
The DNA here is from genome assembly GCF_049309525.1 of Garra rufa. Lineage (NCBI taxonomy): Eukaryota > Metazoa > Chordata > Actinopteri > Cypriniformes > Cyprinidae > Garra > Garra rufa. Next base: position 50,637,837 of record NC_133364.1, read on the forward strand.
TCCCTAGCTCCCAACGTCAACACCTTCTGGACACTGTCCACCAATCTCCGGGCTCTGGACACCCAGGTAGCAGAAGGACCCTCTCGCTCATTCAATCTCGATACTGGTGGTCCAGTATGACCCGGGATGTCATCAGGTACGTCCAAGGTTGCTCAGTCTGTGCCACTACTAACTCTCCTCGTCATCTGCCTACAGGAAAACTGGTGCCACTCCCAGTCCCACAGCGGCCCTGGTCCCACCTCGGGGTAGATTTCGTAACGGACCTCCCGAACTCAGACGGCAACACCTGTGTGCTCGTCATTGTGGATCGATTCTCCAAGGCTTGTAAACTGCTGCCTCTACCTGGTCTTCCTACGGCTATGGAAACAGCGGAACTCCTCTTCCAACAAGTCTTCCGACACTTCGGTCTCCCCGAAGAGATTGTGTCGGACCGGGGTCCGCAATTCATTTCTCATGTCTGGAAAGCATTCTTCAAATCACTCGGAATTTCTGTTCATCTCTCCTCAGGGTACCACCCACAAACCAACGGCCAGACTGAGAGGAAGATCCAGGAACTTGGACGTTACCTCCGGGCATACTGTTCTGAAGACCAACACAGCTGGAGCAGGTTCCTCCCGTGGGCCGAGTACGCACAGAATTCTCTACGCCAGGACACCACCGGACTAACACCCTTTCAGTGCGTGCTCGGTTTTCAGCCACCGCTGTTTCCCTGGACGGAGGAACCCACGAATGTTCCAGCTGTGGACTACTGGTTTCGAGAGAGCGAGAGAGTGTGGGACTCAGCTCACCGTCACATCCAAAGAGCCATCAGACGCCATAAGGACTTTGCCGATGCTCGCAGGAGAGCAACTCCACTGTACCATCCTGGAGATAAGGTATGGCTCTCCACGAAGGACATCCGGCTAAAGCTACCTTGTCGCAAGCTGAGTCCCCGCTATATTGGTCCATTCGAGATCCTGAGGCAGATCAACGAAGTGACATATCAGCTTCAGCTCCCACCCAGGTACAGAATTCATCCCACCTTTCACGTGTCCCTTCTAAAACCCTTTTTCCCTTCTGCCACAGAGTCCACGGGAGCTGGAGCTGAACCCCCTCCTCCTGAAATCCTGGATCAGCCATCTGTCTACGCGGTTCGTGAGATCCTGGATTCCCGACGTCGAGGCAGACACCTGGAATACCTGATCGACTGGGAGGGGTATGGACCGGAAGAACGATCCTGGGTGGCCAGAGACGACGTCCTAGATCCCCAACTCCTAGCGGACTTTCATCAGAGCCACCCAGACTGTCCTGCCCCTCGCGGTCGTGGTCGCCCTCGACGTCGGATTAGGGCGTCGGGAGCCGCCCCTGGAGGAGGGGGTAATGTCAGGATATCACCCCAGTCAGCTACACAAGACACACCCTCTGGAGAACCACCCACTCGTTCCAGATCACCTGACTTCTGATTGCACTCACCTGATTCCACTTACCACACCCTTTATATACCCAGCACTTGCATTCACTCATCGTCTGGTCTACAGATCGCACCCATGGTTCCTGCTGGTTCTCCGTAGCTCATGGACTCTGTTTCTCTCATCTGGTTCCGCGGATATTCCCACCTGTACACAAGGACTGTTCAGATAAGATTACGCTTCATCCCAACCAACCATATTGCTGTTTACAACTTACATGCTGTTCAAATAAACTTACCTCTTTTATATTATACTTACCTCCGTCTCTGCCTTCGTCTGTGTGTGACACAATCCCATACAAAGCCCATTTTTCAGCCCATTTAAAACCCACATTGGCCCCACATATAAAACTTAGCTGGGTTACAGCTGGGACCCATGTGGGTCTTGTGCATGTTGCCCAGTTGGGTCCCACCTAGTGGCAAGTGCAATCCTATATGATATCCGTGTGGGCAATTAACATAGGGCCATTATGGAACCCGCGGACAATCCTACATGGGGCCCATTTTTCAGCCCATTTCAAACCCACATACAAATGTTGGCTGGGCAGGGACTAGTTACACATTTTTAAGATGAATGAGAAGCTTTAAAAATACAGGCCCAATGGTTGTATTGTATTTTTTTTTGGTTAAATGTTACACATAATAACTCTCTTGTTTAGACTACTTAAGCATTTTTTCCCCATATTTTTCTAGAGCCAGGCATTTTAATTAGGATCAAAAGACTTTTGAGAATGAAAACCAACCTGTTTGTTCCTCTGTATCTTCAATCCTCATGTCTTCACTCTCCTCTTCAACAAAGTCCATCTTGGTTTGTTTCTCAGTATCTTCATGTTTGACTCTGAATGTTTCTTCAATCTTCATGTCTTCACTCTCCTCTTTAATTAACGCCAGTGTTTCTGTGTTTGGACACGTTGTCCTGTTTTTAAGATGATAATAATAAAGATGACAACAGGACCAGCTCAAACAAGTCTCCTGATTTTCATTTTCCTGCAGGTGTATTAAAGGTATTTTGTTTTCAAAACATTTAACTTCACTAAAATCATAACAGTAATACAGCATGACATATTTTTTGTGTTGTTTTTCTGATGGATGTACTTCTAGTTAACGTTTCTAGGACGAGGAAGAAATTGAGGAGTATCCTGGCATAAACCGTCCTTATGGCAAATAAAAATGATTTAGGATATCCTTCATCCCAAATTCTTAACTCTGCAAGTAACTGACAAAATTCATGCAAAGATTGACATGAACCTTTTTTTCTTATGTGACTTTGTCTGTGTTTAGACCCTTTTCACATTTATGGGGTTTTCAAAAATGTAAGTAGTTATCATTTTGTAAACTTCTGTAGTGGTAAATACAAAAATGCAACAAATATATTGTCGTGTCCTCATTTGCCCCAAAAGCAAAAGAAAAATAAGATCCCTGACAGTGTTTCAATGATTTTTCAAAAGAGGAATAAATACACGAACAATATAACGAGACACTGATTGCAATAGTCCAAAGAGTGATAGATCAAATTTGCCATTACACCCTCTTTGTTACAGTTACACAGCAGCATTAACTAGTTTTATGTGAATATAATGGTAAGGTACAAATATTTTAGTGTTTTAAATGTACATAATTTATTTTTTTAAATATTGCCAGATTTATGATGTTAAGACAAGCATCATCATTTCGTGAGTACAAAATTATATGCTATATACAACATTTCTATTATGTGTGTTTGTGATTCTAGAGAGCAGTGAACGAATGGACTTTTATTTTGCTCTGGTGATGTGACGTCATAAAGCTTCGCCGCGCTCCTCATCTGTTGTGATTCACCTGAAGAAAGGTTTGTGGTTTTAAAGTTTTTAAACCAATGCAAACTGTTACATCAATTAAAGCATTTGCAAGCTATGTAAAATAAATGCTTCATTCTTAAATATAACCTTGTAATGCTTTAGTGTTACTTAAGACGTTAGCCTTAATAACAGAGAAGATGCGTCTCATTTCGCTCTCTATATCATGAATCAATCGTGTTATGATAAGAAGTGATGAGAGAAACTGAGAATCCGAATCATTTGAATCAAATCATTTGTAAAATGATTCAGTGATTCGAATCAGCGGCACGCGGACTACAAACGACAACAACAAACACAAACGAGTGAATCACAACCCAGAATGATTTCATGAGAGTGTAATATTAGAGATGTACAAATAATTGAATACCAGTCATAAATTTAAAATAGCCTGCCTAAATATGAACCTTTTTTGGTAATTTGTATGTTTTATAAATTTTATTAGTCTATTAACTCTCTGACTGTCTTACTAGTGCACTGACTACTGAACTAGGGGCTGATTGAGACGCACCCAGAGATTGAGTTTGCATTGAATTTTCTTTCTATTAATTATTCTCATCTTAAGCAGGTCAAAGTGTACAAACACACAGAAAAACTCCTGGGGCCTCATGTACAAAGACTTGCGTTGAATTCATACTAAAACATAGCGTACGGACAAAGCTGTAAATGTGCGTACGCAGTAAAAAAATCAGATGTATGAAACAATCTGAATTAACGTGAAATTGAGCGTACATGCACGAGCGCAAAACCCCTCCCTGCCTCCTCCCCCGTATTAATATGGTAATGACTCCACTTTGGCAAAACCAAACGAAAAAGCAAGCAAGAGAAACTTAACAGAATGTGATTTGAAGGTGCTCCTCACCGGTAGACCGGAGAAAAACTGTTATTTGCAAGTTTGTAAAAAAACAAACAAAAAAAAATAGAGTGGGAGAGTTTAGCTGACGCGGTTAACGCAGTGGGGTTTGAACATCGCACTGTGAACGAATTAAAAAAGAAATGGTCCGATGTAAAGGTGCATGTGGAGAACAGCGGCGACTTAGCCTACGTTTCAGCGCATCAGTCAGAGTCATAGAGCGCAAGCAGATGAACATCGTTGTCTTGTAACGGTAAAATATCTTGTTTGAAGTGCAACGTTGTCTTTATGAAAAAAAACAATAGTAGGCCTATGTCTATAAAGGTTCATATAATGCCTCACCACACGGTGTGATGTTGACATAATGTGATTTAGTTTGACACAAAGCAACCGAGTGATCCTTGTCAGCTAGGTAAAATATTTTATAAGAAATTTCTATTTTGATTTTATGGTTATCTGCTGAATTTGCTGATGCTTGTAAATTACATGATGTAATTTATTAACATTTCATCATATTATATAGCCTATATAGCCATTGAGAGGGACATCCCAGTGGATCGCAGTGTTGTTTGAATTAATAATAATAATAATAATAATTCGTTACATTTATATAGCGCTTTTCTAGACACTCAAAGCGCTTTACAGTGTCAGGGGTATCTCCTCAACCACCACCAGTGTGCAGCATCCACCTGGATGATGCGACGGCAGCCATAGTGCGCCAGAACACCCACCACACACCAGCTTACTGGTGGAGAGGAGACAGAGTGATGAAGCCAATGGGAATATGGGGATGATTCAGAGGCCATGATGGTCAGAGGGTTTTTTCAGTTTCAGTTTCAGCACATGCCCCTCAAAAGGTCTGTGCACGGCTCTGGTGCCACCGGCATTTCAGCTGCCCAATCGCCCGCTCTACAAGTGCGAGAATGGGCATCATTGTATCTGCGCTCTTGGTCAGTTTGTGGGTTGTTGAGGGGGGTTAACAGCCACGTCTTTAATGGATAACCGCGGTCTCCTGATATGCAGTTAAATAATTACGCTCAATAAAATAAAATAAAGTAAAACTTAGCTGTTTCCGATTCACGTATCCAAATTGTTCTTCAGATGGCGCCTTTATAGCAATGTCCGTGCAGTCGATCGCTTGCGCTTACATTAGGATAACCGGTGATCGCTGCAAATTGCGCTTTGTTTGGCTGGTCAACTGCATGGTATGGAAATCTTATATACCTGCTAGACATGCGGATGATCCCGTCCCATACAGCTGGCATTGCACGGCTCAAAGACGACTGGTTTAACCCTGAGCGATCTGCCAGTTCCCTTTGGAAAGAACAATTTGCCAGGAAACCAAGCGTTATCAGCACCTGTAAGGGAACGGGTAATGCGTGGCTCCTCGCTGTCTCCAAATTTGGACCCAACTCAGCAAAGAGCTCCAAGAGGATAGCTCTTGGAAATCTGAAACAGTTTATAAGCCAGTCATCATCGTGGGCCAGAAAATCACTGTGATCCCTAAAAACGCGTTCCCTTCGGATTTGGCCATTGACAATGTCCTCCAATAAGGCCAACACTGCCATTGCTGTAAACTAAGGGATGTATACATTTGCAAATGCTTTTATATGTTCTAAATCACATAATTGGTAGAAAAATATTGTCTCAATTAACCCATTTTATCAATTATAAATTAATAGCAATGTTTTCCACATGTGTTGGTGCGATACTTTGTAGTGTGCAATTTAAAATAATTGCCTCTAGGAGTCGCCAAGGGAAATAAAACAAACACACGCACAAAAAATACACGTACGCCAGACATGGAGTTGGCGTGGATCAACGCACATTCTCACGTTAATTTCATCGTTAGTAAATCCAAACGTGAGCGTGAAATCTGGCGTACGCAAAGTTTTTGTGCGTACGCAGCGTTGATACATGAGGCCCCTGGAGAATCAACAGAGACACTATAAAATGGCGTTAATTAAAGATGAGAGTGAAGACGTGAAGATTGAAGACACATTGAAACATGAAGACACTGAGGAACAAACAAAGATGGTGTTTATTAAAGAGGAGAGTGAAGACGTGAAGATTGAATAAACATTTAGAGTCAAACATGAAGATAATGAGGAACAAACAGGTTGGTTTTTATTCTTAAAGCTGAACTCATTAATGAATATAAAGAATATTTATTAATAATGTCACACAGGTGTAGAAATGTTTTGACATTTGACAGAAGTGTTGAGAGCACATACTAACGCTGCCTTTAAGTGCAACTGAGAAAATCCTGCTTTCACACTGGCCATTTGTTATTCATTCATTTAAGTTGTAGCATTAATATTGAATTAGCCTAAACCTTATTAAAGTTCACTGAGACTATACAAATGTAGCAGATGATACTTTTTCATACAATTCTTTTCATAAAATTCTTCTAAGATCATTTAATTTACCTTTTTTTTTGTAGACCAAGACAATGTAGGACATACAGAAAAACAGTACAACATTAAAGAAAACAGTGCTGTAAATATAATGCAAGTCTGACAATAGAACAAACACAAAAAATAAGCCAAAACAAAAGCATTAACATTCAAGCTAAATTCTGATGTAATTATGTGAGGTTTAAGATACACCTTTTTATAAAGTTAAAAAATAAGGAGGAAAATTAGGAAAAAGGGAAAGAAGAAGATGTATAAAATAAATTACTGGTTAAACAGAGGAAATGAAGAAAATAATTAAATAATATCAATACAATCAAGTAAATAAATAGATGAAAACAGTGGGTTCAGGAGGCATAGGTCAAACTTACACCAAGGTACTGTATTTTAAGATGAGAACGGTATAAACCAGTGGTTCTCAAACTGGGGTACGTGAGGTGATGGAGGGGGTATGATAAACAAGAGGCTGAGCTTTGGCATTAATTTAATTCTACCCCAAATTAAGGTTAAGGTGATGAGTTGGCATAAATTGAGCTCAGGTTGTTGTGTTTCCCATGCATTGTTTTATTTGTGGCGACTCAAATATCATGACCACGTTATCAAAACTGACCACAACAAATAGATTTTCCAAAAGGTTTTTTATGGGGTAAAAAAAAAAAAAACTTTTTTACAGTGTTTTTTTTTTTTTTTTTTTTTTTTTGTGAAATTTTTTTGCATATGATCTATTGGGCATAATTACCCATCATCACGTAGATTTTTTTCAGACAAATCTGAGGAGGTCCGGTGGGGAACTTTTCCTAAATTTGATGAGTCCAGTTGGAATGACCCATTTGAGACATCCTAAATAAGTAAAGGTTTCTCTAATTACATGCAACACCTCTTACAGTTTCTTTTGACAGCAGTCCTCATGCCCCAAGTCTCTGCGTATGTTGTATCTCTTATCACATATAACGTTTGTTCCATTTAAACTTAAGTGCCCTGCAAAGTGGACTTCTTAGGATATGATTCATGATTCCAGTTCGAAGCAACCAAATACGTTTAATTTAAAGGTCATTAAAGCGTGCAAGTCATGAATTTAAATTGTATTTATTTATAGATGTTACATTCACACTTTTCTGTTAAGATTCCTCTGTCTGTGAAGACACTGCCGGCGGTGACGTAGCGCAAATTTGTGAATAAATGTTCTGAAGTGAAGTAAATTTGAATGGATTTCCAGTGCTCAGGGAGTAGGAAACAATGAATACTGTGTAGGGAACATGTCAATTGGAACACAGTACATGCACAGAGCTTAATTCCTACGAGCTGATTGTCAGAATCAGGTGCATTAACTAATCCCGAGTTCAGACTGCATGATTTTAGCCCCGATTTTGACTCGCCGACAGGTTTTGAGAAATCGCCGACAAATGCCCGAAATCACAGGCAAATCAGTGCTCGTTCACGTGAGTGACAATCACACAGTGTGAACTATCAAAGACGCGATCTGAGAGAATCGCCAACGTGTCGCCGACACCCGTGAGATATTTGGCATGCTAAATATCTGGACCTGTCGGCGATTCAAAATCATGCCGTGTGAAAGGTGATCTGACTGAAAATCACATCGGCGATTACCTTCAGCCAATGAGACGGCAACATCCAGGCCAGCGGGAAGGTGGGGGAGGAGTTACGAAGGTATAGACCACAATATCAACAAGCATAGCTTCGGCTTATTTTCTATTCGCTGCAAATGAGTGCACATGCAATTGTATGACAAGCTTCTTGCGGGCTACCATTTTTTTAATAATAATCCCAGTCTCACGTGAGAACTGAACAGGCCTGACCCCGCGTTGTTTCCATGTCACTTCTCGCGTGTGTTTGGTTGTGAGATGTAGTTTGCGGACCGGGACAAAGTTGTCGGCGATTCTTCCTATTGTAAAGTCATGCAGTGTGAAACCCCCTGTCGCCGATCCATCGTGCAGCGTGAACACAGCAGCGACAGAATGCTACCCCAGATAGTCATGCAGTGTGAAAACATCTGTGACGCGATTGCTTTGAAAATCGTGCAGTGTGAACTCGGCTTAAGAGAGACATGCAAAATATGCAGAGCAGGTGGAGCATGAGGACTGGAATTGAGAACCACTGGCTTAGAGCACATAGGATGTAGTTGTATGTTAGTTCCCCTTCGGGAACGTCGAGCTGCGTCACTCCGCTTTGGGAACGCCTCCAGCGTGCCCACGCTCTGAATCACGTGTGAAATCAGTCCAATAGAGAGTTACGTATGACGTCACGGACGGGGTGACGTCAGGAGCCAGGAAGCTATAAAGCACATGCGGTGAATGCAGCCGGCAGCTTCTGTCTTTCAGTCGCGCTCTGTGTGAATTGTTTGTCTGTTAACACTGTTTTTGAGGCCAGTTTGCTTCACTTTTATTTGAGTGTTAACATAGATAGAGATGGGCGATAGCAAGCGTTTTAAGAAGTGTATTCCTCCGTGCCAACGTTACATCACGGCCGAGGATACACACGCTATGTGTGTTGCTTGCTTGGGAGTGAGGCATGCCCAGTCAGCCTTTGAGGAGGCTGACTGTGTGCATTGTTTGCGGCTTCCCCTCCGCACGCTTCGCTCCCGGAGGGCTCTTTTTGAGGAAGGAGCCCTCACCAGCGTTCCTCGCGGATCAGGTCCCGCTTCGGCTGAGGCTGAGCGGCGCCTGCATTCGTGGGGATCGCAACTGGATCTGGTATCGAGTTTGGAGACGGGCGAGCCCCTTTCTCCATCCTCCTCTGCCAGATCCATGCCTCTCTCTGGCGTAGAAGCCCGCTCGTCGGTTTCTTCTCGCCAGGAGGAGCACTCGCCGCTGCGTCTATCTTCCTCTGAGGAGGGAGATATGGATGTAGGCGAGCAGGCTGGAACCACGCCCGCCCAGCCACTCGAGTACGAGGAGTTAATGGAGGTGATCACCCGTGCTGCTGCCAAGCTCAACATCAGCTGGCCAGACGTGGTGACTGGTGAGCAGAAACCGACAAAGTTAAATGAGCGGTTTCTGCGCCCAAAAGCCCCACCTCCACGCCGAGGTCTGCCATTTTTCCCCGACCTCCACACTGAGGTGTCGAAGTCGTGGGGAAAGCCATTTTCGGCCCGTGTTCACGCTCAGTCTGCCTTCACATATTCCAACGTGGTGGGGGCTCGTGAGCACGGTTATGGGACGATGCCTCAAATCGAACAGACGCTTTCTAGCTATCTGTCCCCGACTTCAGCATCGTCCCTAAAGACCTCGGCACTCCCCAGCAAGCCTTTAAGAACTACATCTTCCTTGCTGGGGAAGGGCTACTCGGCAGCAGGTCAGGCCACAGCCTGCCTTCACACCATGGCAGTGCTGCAGGCATACCAGGCTGACCTGTTGAAAGAGTTCGATGAGGGCGAGGACGGGGCGGCGGTCGATGTCAGCGAGCTGCGTCGTACCGCCGACCTTGCTCTGCGAGCCACCAAGGAGACCGCCCGTGCCATTGGGCGGTCTATGGCAGCCATGGTGGTCGCAGAGAGACACCTCTGGTTGACCCTGTCGGATATGAGAGATCACGACAGGGCCGTCCTGCTTGATGCCCCGCTTGTGCAGTCTGGCCTGTTCGGCGACGCGGTTCCCTCCGTCGTCGACAGGTTTCAGCAGGCTCGTCAACAAGCGGCGGCATTCCAGAGGTTTCTTCCTCGCCGCTCGAGCTCTGGGGCTGCTGGACGGGAGCAGCCCCGCCCGAGTGCCCGCTCCTCGTACCGAGAGGAACAAAAGCGGAGCGTTGCTACGCGGACTCCTCCTCGACATCAGGGGTCCCGTAGGCGCTCTAAGTCGGGGGCTTCTAAGCCTAAGGACGACCTGAGGGCCGTCCTTCAGGCGAAGAGGTCCTCGGCAAAGAAGCCCTGACGCCAGTGGCTCTGGGCTTCAGAGGGCAGGCCCCCCTGGGCTAGTAACATCTCCCCAGTGCCCTCTGGAGATCCGTTCGCTAACCCTGCCACCTCAGGTGCTTCAGGGCGCAGCGGTCTCCCGCGGTTTGTCCTCCCTGCATCCGCCCGTTCGCGTAGCGGGACAGGGGGACTCGCAAGCTCTAGTACCACCAGAGGTCAGCCTCGAGAGGCTGATTCCCTTAGTAAAGCATTTGGCAGCGTGGCAACTTCTGCCAAACGTGTCTCAATGGGTCCTGCAAACAGTAAAAAGAGGTTACAAAATTCAGTTCGGCGCTCGGCCGCCGCCCTTTCAGGGGATCACCACTACGGTCGTGGCCCCTCAGCAGGCTCTGGTGTTGGAACAAGAAGTAGAAACCCTTCCACAACACAGGAAGTTCCTCAGGTTCGCTTTTGGGGGCAAAGCTTACCAATACAGAGTTCTTCCTTTCGGTCTAGCACTCTCACCCCGGACTTTCACCAAGTGTGTAGATGCTGCGCTGGCTCCTCTGCGACTCCAGGGCATCCGCATATTAAACTACATAGACGACTGGCTCATACTAGCGAAGTCGAGAGAACTGGCGGTTCGACATCGAGATGTCGTTCTCGCCCATATGAAGTCTCTGGGGTTAAGACTGAACGCCAAGAAAAGTGTTCTTTCTCCAGTTCAGAGAACCACTTATCTCGGTGTAGTCTGGGATTCAACCACGATGCGGGCACAAATGTCTCCCGCTCGGGTAAAGTCAATCCTCCATGCAGTCATGAGAGTCAAAGAAGGCCGATCACTCACTGTAAAGCAGTTTCAAGTACTGCTCGGTCTCATGGCAGCTGCGTCCAACGTGATCCCTTTTGGCCTGCTGCATATGAGACCATTACAGTGGTGGCTCAGAACCAAAGGGTTCTCCCCGAGGGGCAACCCATTCCGTTTGATCAAGGTCACGCGGCGCTGCCTTCGTGCCCTGAACATTTGGAAGAAAGTTTGGTTTCTGTCCCAAGGCCCGGTGCTGGGAACTCCTTGTCGTCGTGTAACACTAACGACAGATGCTTCGCTCACCGGGTGGGGAGCGGTCATGAGTGGCCACTCAGCCCAAGGTCTGTGGAGCGAGCACCATCTCAATTGGCACATCAATTGCCTGGAAATGCGTGCTGTGTTTTTAGCTCTAAAACACTTCCTACCAGACCTCACAGGGCACCACGTGTTAGTTCGCACCGACAACACATCAGTGGTCGCCTACATCAATCATCAGGGAGGTCTGCGTTCGCGCCCCTTGAACAAGCTGGCGCGCCAGATCCTCCTGTGGTCCCAAGGGAAGCTCCTCTCACTCAGAGCAGTTTATATCCCTGGACATCTCAATGTGGGAGCAGACGTCCTGTCGAGACAGGGGCTGAGGCCCGGGGAATGGAGACTCCACCCAGACGTGGTGGAAGTCCTCTGGAAAAAGTTTGGGAAAGCCCAAGTGGATCTTTTTGCGAGCCAGGAGACAACACATTGTCCCCTTTGGTTCTCTCTGTGTCATCCAGCTCCCCTGGGTCTGGATGCTATGGTACAGGCGTGGCCGAGGCTTCGCCTGTACGCATTTCCCCCGATCGCTCTGCTCCCGGGAGTTCTGGAAAGAGTGCGCCAGGACGGGATTCGCCTCCTGCTGGTGGCCCCGTTCTGGCCGGGTCGAGCCTGGTTCTCAGACCTGAGGTCTCTCCTAGACGGCCCGCCATGGGAAATCCCAGTCAGGAGAGATCTCCTCTCACAGGCAGGAGGGGCAATTCTGCACCCTCGCCCAGAGTTGTGGAAACTGTGGGCGTGGCCCCTGAGGGGGCACGACTCCTAGATTCCGGTCTCTCGACTGAGGTCGTTGAGACCATCCTTCAATCCAGAGCTCCCTCTACGAGAAAGACGTACACCAGGAAGTGGAATATGTTTGTCGCCTGGTGCAGGCAGCACCAAATCGAACCAGTTCACTGCCCGTTGGCTTCAGTGCTGGACTTCTTGCAAGCCCGCCTCTCGGCTGGCAATGCTCATTCTACTTTGAAGGGCTACGTGGCGGCCATAGATGCCTTCCACGCTCCCTTCGGTACTACTTCCCTTGGAAGACTTCCCCTGGTGTCACGATTTCTCCGTGGTGCACTGAGGCTGAGGCCCCCGTTGCGCTCACGTGTCCCTACGTGGGACCTGGCCGTGGTACTTGAGGCTCTTTGCAACCCTCCGTTTGAGCCTATTGAAGCAATTTCGGACAGGTTGTTGTCCTTTAAGACTGCCTTTCTGCTGGCGATCTCCTCTCTCAAGAGAGTGGGTGATCTACAGGCCCTTTCAGTGGCCCCCTCCTTTATCGACTTTGCCCCTGGAATGGTCAAAGCGTTTCTGCACCCTAAGCCGGGCTACTTACCCAAGGTGCCGTCAGCAGTGCCACGGCCCGTAGTGCTTCAGGCCTTCTGTCCTCCCCCATACACGGAGCCGGAACAGCAGAAGCTTAACTGTATGTGTCCAGTGCGAGCACTGGACACATATGTCCACAGAGCTGCCCTGTGGAGGAAGACGGACCAATTATTTGTGTGTTTTGGTCCTCGCAATAGAGGTCTTCCAGCTTCTAAGCTGACTCTAAGTCGGTGGATTACGGATGCCATCTCAACTGCCTACAAGTCCTCTGGTCTTCCCTCTCCTTTGGAAGCCAAGGCGCACTCGACCCGCAAAGTTGCGGCGTCCAAAGCATTCATGTCAGGGGTCCCCCTGCAAGATATCTGTAACGCTGCGGGATGGTCCACGCCGCTTACATTTGCCAGGTTCTATGAACTGGATCTCCCCTATACTCCGGGCTCTATGGCCCTCCTCTCTGACGCTCCCTCTACGAGCAGAGCTGTCTAACTGTGTTTTACTCCAGCATCCTCCTCATGCTTGATAGCAACAACTACACTGGGCTACTTTCGCCCTTCCCCACGGGGGCTGGAGCTATCATCTTAGGCTACTTTCGCCTTTTAAATACGGGCTACTTTCGCCCTCTACCCCGGGCTACTTTCGCCCTTTTCGCCACGGGCTACTTTCGTCCGTTGGCAAGTGAGACCCTTGTTTCACTCGGGCCACTTTGGCCCTTCAGACAAGCTGACACTATCTGCTCTGGGCTACTTCCGCCCATATATTCAGGTGGACTAAGGCCCCCTCGTCTACCAGGGGCTACTGTCACCCCCTTTAACACGGGCTACTGTCGCCCTCTACCTCGGGCTACTTCCGCCCTATTTCCAGCACGGCTGAGGCCGCAGTGTCATGCTTGGCAGCATTTATACTCTGGGCTACTTTCGCCCCTTACTCTGGGCTACTTTCGCCCTTTTTCACGGGCTACTTTCGCCCGCTTGCGAGTGAGGCTGAGGCCCTCGCACCACTCGGGCTACTTCCGCCCTGCTGGTATCCATTCACGGCTGAGGCCGCTTTATGCTTGAGAGCAACTATACTCAGGGCTACTTTCGCCCCTTTTTGACGGGAGAGGCTGAGGCCCTCGCTCCATTCGGGCTACTTCGCCCTTCTTCTAAGACGGCTAGGGCCGCACATTACTCAGGGCTACTTTCGCCCTTTTTTCATGGGCTACTTTCGCCCTTCTCTCTCCACCCGCTCCACACAGAGCAGGGCTTGGAATTCTGGCGGCGTGGGCATATCGTTCCCAAAGCGGAGTGACGCAGCTCGACGTTCCCGAAGGGGAACGCCTCGGGTTTCGTATGAAACCCTAGTTCCTCTAGGGAACGAGACGCTGCGTCGCTTACCACAATTCTGGCATCCCTGCAGCGCTCCTGGTGGCAGAAGCTGCCGGCTGCATTCACCGCATGTGCTTTATAGCTTCCTGGCTCCTGACGTCACCCCGTCCGTGACGTCATACGTAACTCTCTATTGGACTGATTTCACACGTGATTCAGAGCGTGGGCACGCTGGAGGCGTTCCCAAAGCGGAGTGACGCAGCGTCTCGTTCCCTAGAGGAACTAGGGTTTCATACGAAACCCGAGGCGTTTTCACACTTTCACATCTTTGAATGTTTTGATGTCTGTTGTTTTGTGTCATTAAACTGGGGTTAACTTTTACTTATCTTTTTCACTTTAGATATGATGGCACTGAAAGAGGAGAGTGAAGTACTGAATGAAATGGAAGAGAAAGATCATGATTTCACAAAAGGAGAAAAATCTTTTAGTTGTTCACAGACTAAAATGACTTCTTCAAGAAAAAAGACTCGAAAGACAGGAAGAAGTTATTTCACCTGCCAACAGTGTGGAAAGTGTTTCAAACAAACAGAAAGTATTAAAAGACATGAGAGTTCACACAGGAGAGAAACCGTATGCCTGCCCTCAGTGTGGAAAGGGTTTCACTCAACCTGGGAACCTTGGAGTCCACATGAGAGTTCACACAGGAGAGAAACCTTATGCCTGCCAACAATGTGGAAAGAGTTTTAATCGTAAACCAAACCTTGAAAGACATATTTTAACTCACACAGGAGAGAAGCCTTACACCTGCCAACAGTGTGGAAAGAGTTTCACTCTAAAAGGAAGCCTCAACAAACACATGAAAATTCACAATGGAGAGCAGCCTTACAAATGTGATCAGTGTGAAAAGAGTTTTGATCAACAAGAAAACCTTGAAGTCCATTTGAGAACTCACAGAGAGAAACCCTACTCATGCTCTGAGTGTGGAAAGAGGTTTAATTATAAACAACACTTAGAAGAGCACATAAGAATTCACACTGGAGAGAAGCCTTTCACCTGCCAACAATGTGGAAGAAGTTTCAACCAAAAGGGATCCCTTAACAGACACATGAGAGTTCACTTTGGAGAGAAACCATTTATATGTGGTCACTGCGGAAAGAGTTTCAGAATTAAAGCAGCACTTAAATGCCACATGAGGTTTCACACATGAGAGATCTGTATTTTTAAGGTATCAGTGTGACATGAGTCATAATAACACCAGAGAGAAGTCTTTGTCTTTGCTGTGCCAGCACTGTTTAAAGACTTGCAGAAACAAGACAAAAGTTAAAAGTGTAATTGCATTAATGGATGGAGCATTGATGGTAATATGTAATAGTAAAGAGCAGAGGAATAAAGTGAAAAAAAAATGAAAATGGTATGCGAGCAATGATTTGAAGTTGCAGTCAAATAGGTAATAAAATATGGAGGTGTGGAGTAATAACTGGGGTCCCATTAAGTGTGAATACAGGAATATAGGACGAAATGTAAAAAGCCGAATACTTACAGATGACTAGAGAGTATTTTGTGTTCTCACCTGAGCTCTTTTACTCATTTGGTTTCATAATGGAATCTTCAATGGTAAGCAACATGGGTAATTTTCCATCAGTAAGGTCCAGTAAAATACCACCACACCAGAGCAACTCATTCTCAGTGTCAGGAGCATTGTGAAGGACTGAATTACCTCTGCTCCTGCAATTTATATCAGGACTGCCATGATGTATTCTTATTTTAAGAACTTTTGTAGCCATACGAAGAGAATAAACTGGTTTTATAAGTGAAGCTTGTAATGCTGTTTTTGAGTTTATTCATTATCTGCTGACATCTTAATAGATTTAATAGTCTTTTATTTGCAGTCGATTTCAGACCATTGCTTTTCAGCCAGACCCCGAGACAATGGAGGCACCATTTTATAATTTGTAGGTAAACTGAGCAGCACATCAAAACACACCACAAGCGCTCATGGTCGTTAACTGTAATGATCTATCAGCATTACTCCCTCTATTATTTTTATCTATAGCACTAAATGGAAGCCCTTCTTGTGGGCGTTACTTCTCTATAAAGACACTAAGCAACATTAAATGTAAAATGCATTGATACTTTGCTAAAACAATACAAGAAAAAACAACAACACTGCAAATATACCTGTTTGTTCAAACTAATTTTGTCACAAAACTTTTTTTCTACATCTACTACATTTAGCAGTAATTTGCAGTTTAAGAGCATTTTAAAATAAACATAATTGGTATAATGGCATTAAAACAAAATTACCCACCCTTTTGCCATTTAGGGCAGGCAAACTGAGATTAATGACCACTGGTCTAGCTAGTAAACCAGCATTTTCATTCTGTTCTCAAGCAAAATAAAGCTCATTTTAAAAGAGAAAAAAAAAGAAAAAAAGAAAGTGATATGTAATGTACACAAGTTTTACAGAGATCGTAACATCACCCAAAAGACAACAAAAGCTGGTCTACCAGCATCCCAAGTGGTGTGGTCCAGCCTGTTCAGGCCCAGATCAACTTTTGTATCCTTTGGATCCATGCAGGTTTTGTGTAGGCAGCTCTGTAATGCAACTAGGAGAATACAAACAACATTTACTGGCCATTCTTTAGCCACTCAATTAAACTGGAATGGATCAAACCGAAAGAGACCTATTCAGAATCTGTTGTTTTATATAGGCCAGGGATGCTCAAATCTGGCTTACATGATCCACTATCCTGCAGAGTTTAGTTCTAACCTTAATCAAACACAGCTGAGCATGCTAATCAATGTCTTCAGGATCATTAGAAAATCTCAGGTGGGTGAGTTTGATCAAAGATGGAGCTAAACTCTGCAGGAAAGTAGATCTCCCTGCTGAAAAAACAGCCAATACCAGCCTAGGCTGGTTGGCTGGTTTAAGCTGGAAATAGCTGGTTTTAGTTGGTCACCCAGCCTGGCCAAAACCCCTCTAAAACCAGCCTGCTGACAAGCTATGACCAGCTAAAACCAGGCTGGTTAACCAGGTAAAACCAGCCTCAGCTTTAGCTGGGTTTCCTTGTCAAAAAATCCTATTCAAATTTCAGTTTATCCTTTAGAATCTTAGTGGATCCTTAGAATCCTATTGGAATTACGATTTATTTCAATGGAATTTCACTTTGTCCTGTAGGATTTTATTGTATTCTTAGAATCCTATTGGACATTCTGATTCATTTTAATGGAATTTCACTTTGTCCTGTAGGATTTTATTGTATTCTTAGAATCCTATTGGACATTCTGATTCATTTTAATGGAATTTCACTTTGTCCTGTAGGATTTTATTGGATTCTTAGAATCCTATAGGACATTCTGATTCATTTTAATGGAATTTCACTTTGTCCTGTAGGATTTTATTGGGTTCTTAGAATCCTATTGGACATTCTGATTCATTTTAATGGAATTTCACTTTGTCCTGTATGATTTTATTGGGTTCTTAGAATCCTATTGGACATTCTGATTCATTTTAATGGAATTTAACTTTGTCCTGTAGGATTTTATTGGGTTCTTAGAATCCTATTGGACATTCTGATTCATTTTAATGGAATTTCACTTTGTCCTGTATGATTTTATTGGATTCTTAGAATCCTATTGGACATTCTGATTCATTTTAATGGAATTTCACTTTGTCCTGTAGGATTTAATTGGATTCTTAGAATCCTATTGGACATTCTGATTCATTTTAATGGAATTTCACTTTGTCCTGTAGGATTTTATTGGATTCTTAGAATCCCATTAAAAACATTGAAGGCAAGAATACTGATCTAAAAGATGAGACAAGGATAATTTTGCCAAAAATCAGTATTGACCACTTGAGGTGGTCCAACTGCTTATCCAACTGCTACATCACCTGTCATTATAGCTGAATTTTTGCCATCATCACCTACCGTCTTCAAAGTGGCTGCCTCACCTGACTGTGACATTGTCACCTACCACCACAACAGCAGCAGCAGTACAGCACAATCACGTCAGCATCAGAAAAGAGTAAAGATGTAAACTAATGAAAGTTAAGTCATGTTTTCTCACATTTACTATTTTCTTATGACATCTATCAATACAGTTGTTCAAGAGGCATGAGCAGTAAAAAATGTCTGTGTTGCGGATTATAATTAATTTTATTTCTTATATTTTTCCTTCATCTACAAATTACCCATTTGTCAGTGAACTTGTGATACTGTCACACAAAAGACATGTTTTAGCACTCTATTTATTATTATTTGCTATTTATAGAGTTTTAAGTGTTTTACATGTTTTTAGTCCATTTTATTCCTCTTAACATTTTAAGTGTGTATGTCTTTAATAAATGGATGGGTGGGCTTTTACGTGACCAGAAACATCATAGGAAGCAGGAAGTACTACATAAGACAGCAGCATGACAAACAAAGGACAGTCACCAAACTTACCTGGATTGAGGAGTTGCTCATTTTAGAGCTCACCTTTCCAGAAACCATCTACAAACTTTGGATTACACTTTCTGTGGACATACACTGGCGGACACTCACATTGGGATTCTTGGACTGTTCTAGGGTATGGACAAACAAACTGTATTCTTTAACAGAAAGAGTTTACCTGGTTTTATCATGTTGTTTTAAAGTCTTTTATGTGAACCTTGTAAATACACCAAATCTATTTAAACCAATCTTCTTTTATGTCTCATTCTTTTAACCATCAGTCATCTCTCTCAGTTAAATCTGACCCCATTTTAGTCCTGTAACTCGGCTGATAAGGCCGAGTGTTACAAACTTTATCATCCACTTCACTTAACATTCTCCTGAGTCTGTGTTTCTGAAAAACTATTTCTAACATTGATAACACATCATATTCAAATGATTCTGAAGCATGATGTGATACTGAAGACTTTAATGACTGATGAATATTCAGCTTTGATTACATAAATGTATTTCTGTATTAATATTATATTTTAATGTATATTAAAATAGAAAAGCTTTATTTTAAATATGTTATATATTCCTCAATATTACCTTTTTATTTTTGATCAAACAAATGCAGACATGCATTTAGCACAAAAGACGTATTTAAAAATGTTAAAAAATGTAATGTCCCAGATTGGTACTGTGTTCGCAAACTATTAAGTTTTGGAACAAACTTGGTTTGAACAATCAGTATATTTGCAGTGTTGTTTTTTGTGCATTGGTTTAGCAAAGTATCAATGTATTCTTTATAGAGAAGTAACACACGGAAAGGGGCCATGAAGCACATTTGGCTGTAGATAAAAATAATAGAGGATGTAACGCCGATAGATTATTACAATTAACGACCGTGAGTGCTTGTGGTGTGTTTCGACGTGCTGCTCAGTTTATCTAGAAATGATAAAACTGTGCCTCCATTGTCTCAGGGTCTGGTTGAAACCAAGCCCTAGTCTGCCATTTGAATGGCTTGATAAAGTGAACGTTACTGTTTATATAATCTGCTCTATTTAGTGTAGAGTAACACTGAAATCAACTGCAAATAAAAGACTATTAAATCTATCAAGATGTCAGCAGATAATGTATAAACTAATTCAAAAACAGCATTACCAGCTTCACTTATAAAACCAGTTTATTCTCTTCGTATGGCTACAAAAGTTCTTAAAATATGAATACATCACGGCAGTCCTGATATAAATTACAGGAGCAGAGGTAATTCAGTCCTTCAGTAGCTCTGGTGCAGCATCACAATGCTCCTGACACTGAGAATGAGTTGCTCTGGTGTGGTGATATTTTACTGAACCTTACTGATGAAAAATTACTCATGTTGCTTACCATTGAAGATTCCATTATGAAACCAAATGAACCTACAGCAACAGAGATGGCATGGGTTTAAGACAAACATGACAGACAGAAAGAGCTCAGGTGAGAAAACAAAACACTCTCTAGTCATCTGTAAGTATTCGGCTTCTATTACATTTCCTTCTACATTTCCCATGTTCACACTTAATGGGACCCCAGTTATTACTCCACACCTCCATATTTTATTTCCTATTTGACTGCAACTTTGAATCATTGCTTACATACCATTTTCATTTTATCACTATTCCTCTGCTCTTTACTATTACATTACCATCAATGCTCCATCTTCAAGCACTTTTTTATGCTGCCTTCATGTGATATGGGAAAGATGATGCCTTCCACTTGTGAAGTGGAAATTACCAGTGTGTCGTGTTCAGGTGCTTTTGTTATCGTAGTGAAGAGAAACATGGCGGACTCGGAATTTGTCCTCACATGCTATTTGGGTAAAAGTTTTAAAACGGTTATAAACTCGAGGATGCATCAAAACGCAAACGATAAATGATAGGCTGTATATCTTATTGATCATGAATAGTATAGTTTTTTTTTAAAGACAATACTAACTAATGGTTCTGTTTTAGCTAGCCTATATAAGTTTTTATATAAGCCTATATAAGTATATATATTTTATATCGCCTATATAAGTTTTTTTAACTTTTAACATCATGCAATGTTTACCATTCAGTATAGTTTCGTTGCTGTCCGCCATGTTGAAAGGTCAAAGTTTATCCCATCTCGGCAACTCGGGTATCATAAAAAAATTTGAGCTTTCCAGTGGAAATTACAATGTGAGTGGGTGTTCATGTGCAATTTTGATGTCGGATTTTAGTATTTACCATAATTACGATAGCACATGAAGGCAGCATTACATTTGATCTCATCTGTTTGTTTCAACTCATTTATTCATGCAATTACCCCTCTGTAAATTGCACTACAATTTTTAATTTCTCCCGTTCTCAATTTATTGATTCCCTTTCACTAACACCAGCACTGCTTACTAAGTCTTCTTCTTTATTTCTTTTCCCTCTTTGGTCGTTTTCTCCAGACTTACTTTTTTTTTTATATATATATATATATATATATATTATTTGATCGGAAGATCTGAAAGATCCCATGCATTTAACCTCCCTTTAACAAAATGGGGAGAGAAGTGGTCAAAAGAAACTGTTGTACAGATACAGTCTACTTGTGATCCAATCAACCAAAACACATTTTAAACCCAGGTGTAAACAAAGCCCAAATTCACTTCTCAGATATTTCAAAACTTATCAGAGGTGCTTCTGTAAACCTTAAGATCGTCTTGTTTCTGCAAATCTTTCCACAGTGATGGCACAGCAAAGACCTCTTTCTGGTGTTATTACATGCCTGTCACACTGATAACATAAAAATACAGTTCTCTCATGTGTGAAACCTCGTGGTATTGAAGTGTTGCTTTATTTCTGAAACTCTTTCCGCAGTGACCACATTTAAATGACTTCTCTCCAGAGTGAACTCTCATGTGCTGGTTAAGGGATCCTTTTTGGTTGAAACTTCTTCCACATTGCTGGCAGGTGAAAGGCTTCTCTCCAGTGTGAATTCTCATGTGGTTTTCACGGCTTTGTTTACGATTAAACCTCTTTCCACACTGAGGGCATGTGTAGGGTTGCTCTCCAGAGTGAATTCTCATGTGGACTTTAAATTGTTATTTTCGACAGAAACTCTTTCCACACTCAGAGCATGTGTAGGGTTTCTCTCTGTGAGTTCTCATGTGGACTTCAAGGTTTTCATGTTGATCAAAACTCTTTCCACACTGATCACACGAGTAAGACTGATCTCCATTGTGAATTCTCATGTGTCTGTTAAAGCTGTCTTTTTGAGTGAAACTTACTCCACACTGTTGGCAGGTGAAAAGGCTCTCTCCAGTGTGAACTGTCATGTGGCAATGAAGGTGTTCTTTCCGGTTGAATCTTCTTCCACACTGTTGGCAGGAGTAGGGCTTCTCTCCAGTGTGAACTGTCATGTGGCAATGAAGGTGTTCTTTCCGGTTGAATCTTCTTCCACACTGTTGGCAGGAGTAGGGCTTCTCTCCAGTGTGAACACTCATGTGCCTATCAAGGTTTCCTTTATGTTTGAAACTTCTTCCACATTGCTGGCAGGTAAAAGGCTTAACTCCAGTGTGAATTCTTAAGTGTTCTTCAAAGCGTACTTTATAATTAAACTTCTTTCCGCACTGAGGGCATGTGTAGGGTTGCTTAGTGTGAATTCTCATATGGTCTTCAAAGAGTTGTTTTTGATGGAAACTCTGTCCACACTCAGGGCATGTGTAGGGATTCTCTCCAACGTGACTCCTAACATGTGTTTTAAGATTTTTTTTATAACCAAAACACTTTCCACACTGTTGACAGATGAAAAAACTTCTTCCTGTCTTTTTGGTCCTTTTTCTTAAGGAAATCTTTTCAGTCAGTGAACAATTAAAAGATTTTTCTTCATTTATGAAATCATGATCTTTCTCTTCCATTTCATTCAGTACTTCACTCTCCTCTTTCAGTGCCCTCAGATCTAAGGTGAAAAAAGACAAATAAAAGTTAACAGTTTAATGACAAAAAAACAACAGACATCAAAACATTCAAACATGTAAAGTGTTTCAACTAACATACAACTACATCCTATATCCACTAAGCAACTGTAAGAGGTGTTGAGTCCCACTGCACTGTTACCCTTTTAGCCAAAGGAGCTCACAAACAAGAAATCACAGTTATATGAGTCAAACAAAGTATATGAAATGTAGGGTTGTCCCGTATTTGAGAATGAAATTGCGCGTCCCGTTTTGAATCAATACGGGACGGGTTTTGTCCCATATTTTTTTATAATTTTTTTTAAAGCAGCGTCTCATGCAAATCATCCCACAAGCATTTTATGAAGATGCCTCCTTTCCTACTTTTGATTGGGTAATAATTGATGTCATCGTGAGTTTGATTGGTCTTTTTAACTGTCCAGTGAGGAGGGCGGGTCTTTTAAGCAGAGTCTACCAAGTCTAACCGTGTCTACAGCGGACAGATACAGTCTGTCTACACTGGACGTAGCAAAGCAACCGTTGCAAATCATTTAAACTTTGTGTGAGCACGTCATAAATAGAACGCGTCAGCAGATTATTGTGGGGGATTAGCCGTGTCGGGCCGCATCCAGTGTAATAGGTTCTATTGTATTTTGTCGCGTCCGGTGTAGAAATGACAGATACTTCTCCAGGTAACCCCCCGTGTCTTAAAGTTTTCAGAGCTTAAACGCAAGAAAGGTTCCTTTGCAGTTTTGTGCACAACCCCCCCACCCCCGCAGAATGCGTCCCTTATTTTTTTGGTATTCAAAGTGGTAACCCTATATGTATTACAACTGCGAATGCAGAATACCAGGATAAACAAAAGCACATGGAGGACACAAAACAAAACTGAAAACAAATAAATACTTGATTTTAATCATATATTATTTAAGTTCTTCATCAAGCAGTCTCTGGTATTTTCATAACCATAACATGTTTTTTGTAGCAATTAGCATTTACAACCTTTAGCATTGTGTGTAATACATTTCTGCATAGACTTTAATCTAGGGTTGTCCCGATTCCGATACTAGTATCGGAAATGCTGCCGTTACCACAAAAAAATCTGCCATTGGTATCGGCGAGTATTTGAGTCCACGTACCGATCCGATACCATTTTCCTAAACATAACCTAGTTATGCCCGCTAGGTTTGCTTAACGCTGCAAATCGGAAATCAATTCTTCTTCGCTGCTCAGAATGCAAACACAGGAAGTTGTGTCGTGACACAACTGTTTACGGCAACGAAGAAGAAGAAACGTGCTAGAAGAATGTCCGCTGTTTGGCAGTATTTCAGGCTTGATCAACCCGCCAGTAAAACAGCGACATGTACTATATGTGAAGCTGCCATTTCAAGGGGTGGCACAAGTATTAGCAACTTTAACACAACAAACTTGATAAAGCATTTGAAGACGCGTCACCCCGCGGAACATGAGGTTTACACAAAAGCTAGGTGGCAGCGGCAGTATAGAGAGTAGCTTGAAGGGCCTGTTTGAGGAAATCCTGCAGGAGCATGATGAGGAACATGGTGCAGGTACTACAAGCACATTTCTTTAACTTCAGACATATATAATGGAGCAAACTATCTCACGCTCAGACAGCCCATTCCAGTACTGGGCAGTCAACCGAGTTCGGTTTCCCACTCCGCCCCTGGTACTAGTGTGGACAGTGAGAGACTGTTCAGCACAGCATCTAATATTGTGGATGCAAGGAAATGCTAATTTTCCTGAAGAAGAACTTGCCATTGTTATTGAAATTGTGAGCAGTTTCCACAGCAGTGTGTAACCTACTTTAAGTTACTTGAAATATTTATATTTTCATTCTGGGTTTAATACTGCTCTTGGTGAATCTTAACTTGTTCAGTTGAGGTTTATTTTTGTACTCTATTATTCAAGTCTTTTATTTTACTACATTGTGGCTGCACTTACTTTTTTTTTTAATAGACTACTCACAAGTTACT
This sequence comes from Garra rufa, assembly GCF_049309525.1. Taxonomy (NCBI): domain Eukaryota; kingdom Metazoa; phylum Chordata; class Actinopteri; order Cypriniformes; family Cyprinidae; genus Garra; species Garra rufa. The sequence goes on from NC_133364.1 coordinate 50,662,323, forward strand.
GTTGCACTTTTTTGTACTTTTGCATTTAAAAACTAAAATGCCTTTTATTTAACAAAATTGTTTGTGGACTTTAAGTTTTAAAGAGATAATTTTCTTATATTATTTATATTTATTTTTTTATATTCCTAGATTTATTTGTTCCACTGTTTTATAGAGTTATATTGTAAAAATACCTTTATCAGTTTACAGTGTTAGAAATGTGGCTGCATTTCAGATGTTGAAGTTCAGTTTCTTTTTCAAAAATATGCCAGATAATAAAAACACACTAGTTCACTATATGTACTTGTTCATGTTTTATTAAGGGATAAATCTAAAGCACAGCATAAAATAATTATGTCAGTTAATACACAGCTAGTTGTAGGATTTCAGCGCGAATCAGACAATTTAAGAGAGTCTATTAGAAGTTAGAACACTTCTACAGACGTACATTCCACAAGAGGCCCGTCATAAATCTGACGTTTGATAGCCTGGCGCCAGAACGCCAGCCTGAAGCAGACCTAACTAACCAAGAACTTGCAACATTAACACAAAAGGACACTTTCCAAGGAAGGAGATTGTCAAATTTGGAGCAAGTAACCAAGATTAATTGTCAAAGAGATGCACATTTTGAACATCACATGATTAAAGTCATTAGCGATATGGTTGGTTTTCCCCCACACACAGGACACAACGGAAATTCCTTCCCTAAACTTTTGACCTCCCAGCTTAGAGAACAGACCCTCACAGAAGGGCACAGAAAACTGTCTATTGATGTACATATGCGCCTAAAATGTGCTAAAGAACTAAGGAGCAACTCCTCATTTCTATGTATAACTTCCTATCATATATGTAACCCACACATTTGTCTATTATGTTTTAATCACTCATTGTGTATGTCCCTTTTGATAACTATTGAATAGTTTAATGGTTTATATTGATGTTTGATATGTCTGAGTTGGAAATCGCATTCTCAAAATGTTCCTGTAATTCAATTCTTTGCGAAATGTATTATAGTCTTGTTATAGAAATCATGTCCAAATTTATCTCTGCAAAGAGCGGGAATTTGGGATCACAGGACTAATAAGATAACATTGTGATTTATGGTTGGTAGGAGGAACCAGCAGTCCACCGGACTTCGGACATTGTTCTAATTGGTCAAGACACCATTTTGGGATGTGTCCAAAAGCTGAGCTTAAATACCCAGGACACCCTAAAATCTCGCTCTTATCTCTTGCAACTTTTCTTACTCCTTATAACGCTCTTCACGTGCTTCGCGCCGCCGCGTCTCGACGCCGCCTGGCCTGAATGCCAGCCTCCTCATCTAAAGGAAACATGAGGAGATCACCACACTTCTATCTTTTTCTCTAATCTTTTTTTTATTTCTTTCCGTTGAGAGTTTCGTTTCTAGTTAAGTTTGTGCAAGCCGCGACCGACCTAAACGTCTTCGCTGACCTCAACTTCAACAGCACGCAACTCTCATATCCAGCCAACGCCCAAGCACACAAAGGACCACAGAACCAACCAATCAGCAACCTCGGGAAAGCCCCTTTCTGAAGCGACGCAACTAAAGGAATTCCCAAAGGCAACGCGCAAGTAACCTCCAGAATCTTACTGAACTGGTGCATTTTGATATAAAGTTTAATAACCTCTTTGAGAGACTCAATACGAGGGTTAATTAAGTGATTGATGGTTGTTCAGGTCTAAGCAATTGCACATATTGCTAACTTGGGACTTCATATTTTCATTCCTTTAAACTCATTCTTTCCTCACTTTCTCTTTCTGCAACCTGTGTGAATGCGTGTGTTTATGTTAGTTTAGTTTGTATGTGTTAGGTTTATCCATTAAAATCATATTTTTATTAGAAAAGATAAGTATCTTGTGTTTTGTGCTTACAAGTTAATGTCTTAAACTGCTGATTTTGCTACTGTGCTAATATATAGTGTTTTCACTATATTCTGGATAGTAATGTCCATCGCAGAGTTTCTGTTACGGCTTGTGAATGAATCGCAGGTCGACTCTTGAACAGCCGTAAAAAAGCGATTCTGTTCAAATTCCCTATTGAATCATATTCGATTTCCCTTTGAGCTAAATTATAAATTATATGTGTAATTAATCCCTTTTACAATCTTACATAGTAGTATCTACAGCTATATACAGATACACACAGGTATCGGATCAGTACTCGGTATCGGCAGATACTAGGGCTGCGCGATAAATCGAATGCGATTATGAGGCGCGTTTAGTGAATGAAGCCAGTACTTTGATTAGTAGTAAATCTCCATCACGTGCGTTCAGCTGGAGTGTTCAGAGACGTAAATCACTGACAAGCTACGCCTAATCGCGCTCAAAATCGAATCGAATTTAGCTTGTCAGTGATTTACGCTTCTGAACACTCCAGCTGAACGCAGCCAAATGCACATGATGGAGATTTACTACTAATCAAAGTACCGGCTTCATTCACTAAACGCGCCTTATAATTAAAAGCTTAATAAAGCTTTCGATTTATTGCGCAGCCCTAGCCGATACCCTGAGCCCAGGTATCGGAATCGGTATCGGGAGGGGAAAAATGGTATCGGAACATCTCTACTTTAATCCCATCGGGTCGCAATCGTACATTAATTCAGACGTTAATTTGCTGGTGTCTGAAAATTAGTTTTGCCATTAAAATTGTTTTATATGTCGATGGTATTTGATAGCTTGATATGAAAATGTGGGAAATAAACAGCGGTGCTGACTTCTTGGATAAACTCCACTTTTGTTCCTTTAGCCCCACTTGGCCCAAGATATTCAAATGATAATTCATATGTGAGATTGATGAATGATAGGCAAATGTTTTTATTTCCTGCCCGATATACCGTTATTAGGCCTACCTCAAGGACCAGCTGTTAATAATCTGTTCATTTATGACATGGACCATTTTTACTGTGACTGACCAAATAACAAAATTTTAGATGACTAAGCCTCTTCTCGACGACTGACATTCAGTAAACTATTAAGTGGGCAGCCCTAGTCCAGTGAAAGGCACTGCTGTCACCAGACTTTATTTTGCATACTTCATCATTACATCAGAGCAAGTTAGACCACATGTAAAAAATGTATTTAACCATTTCATATGAAAAATGTTAATCAAACCTAGCGGTGCACCTTAACATTTACATATTAAATAAGACAGAAGTCGACAAATGCTGTTTTTAAATCAGAGCACTAAAAGAACTTTAAGAAAAAACAATGAAGCTGAAATTCTTTCGAAAAAGAAAGCCTCAAGAGGACAAACAGAGTAGAAAAACACCTGACAAAGTCAAATGAATTCAGAAAATGTACAGTACAATTCATAGGATAGTTCAGCTTTGAGAATGAAAACCAACCTGTTTGTTCCTCAGTATCCTCATGTTTGACTCTGAATGTTTCTTCAATCTTCATGTCTTCACTCTCTTCTTTACAGTTTTTCTCGATTGCTTAAACACATTTCTTGAAACTATGCCTCGTATTCTCAAAACAGTAAACACAAATCCATAACGTCTCACCCAATTTCCCAAACATCCTATTTTCAGGTCAAAATGAAGCTCTACACTCAAAACCATTCACTCTTGCTGAAAAATCAAAATTTGCCTTCAGACGTCACACACAAGGCCTCAAAAACACTCACACTACAACATAGTCTTACACACTGGTGCAATAAATTAAAAACAATATTTCCAAAACTGGCAAGTTATGTTGCTTGTGGTTCTTCCCCTCAAAAACATTTTCACATGATGAACAAAAAAGACGCAACCAATGTACACTGGCAAATTTTTATTCATGTACTATACAGTACAACACATACACAAAAATGATTCCACCTCAGCATCCTGTCTTTGGTCTGGGTCAGGCCAGAGAATCTCATCCACGTCACAGGCTATATTGGCCCTAGCCAGGCAGCGGGGGTAAAATCCTCTTGCATGCCTGATCCACCCCTGGCATGCATCTACTGTTATGTCTAGGCAGGCTTCTTCCATGGCCTGGAGGAGGTGAACACGGACATAAGGCTCTCTGTCATACACTTTCCACCGCCATGCCGAAAAAAACTCCTCTATCGGGTTTAGAAAGGGAGAGTATGCAGGCAGAAAGATGTTAGAAAACCTTGGGTTATTGGTAAACCAGTCACGAACCAGAACAGCATGATGGAAGCTGACATTATCCCAAACAACAACGTAGTGAGGCTGCTCTGGCTGTGCTGGTTCCCTGTAGTCCAGCTGGAACATATGCTCTCTTAGACCATCAAGGAAAGCAAGGAGGAGCATAGTATTATAGGGTCCTAGAATGGCATGGCGGTGGAGTACCCCTCGTTGGCTGATGGCTGCGCACATAGTGACATTCCCTCCACGCTGACCAGGGACATTTACAATAGCCCGATGACCAATTCTGTTCCTCCCTCTTCTCCTCCTTTTGGTCAGGTTAAAACCTGCCTCATCCACAAAGATAATTTCATGGGGAACAGGCTGTCCTTCAATCTCAAACATTCTCTGCAAAACACAAAACACAGTAGAGTAAATCACTACCCTGAACCACAGTTCAAGAAGGCACAAATGGCAGCATAAACTGCTATGCTGTGATGGAACACAATACTTCATACAAAATCAAAACTCATTCCTGAACATATTCCACTCGTTGGTTTTTCACTCTGTCAGAGTTTTGTTCGAAAGGGACACGGTACACCTGTTTCATCCGGAATTGGTTCTTTCGGAGGATGCGATCAATTGTGGAGAGGCTGATGACATTTATCCCTCGAAAATGATGATCATCCTCAATCACTCTCCTTTGAATCTCTCGCAGGCGGATTACATTATTGGCAATTACCATGTTCACAAGCTCCCTCTCTTGCTCCTCTGACAAAAGCCTTAGCCTGCCTCCACCAGGTGGTCGTCTCTGTGTCCTGCAAAAATAGAAGCACTTATTACTGTAACTGTCCCACATCCTTTTTACAGGAAAAAAATGGAAACATACTGAAACTCTGTATGCAAGGCAATTTGATGCATTTCTTTAGTACAGTAGCATAGTACAACAGTGTATGTGTTGTCACAGCATGAGTTCAGCACTCAAAAGTTACTGTACAGAGCAGTCTTACTGCAAGAACATCTACCTGTTTTCCTCCCTGAAGGTTCTGATGATGGAGGCAACAGTGAAGCGACTCAAATTTGGCTGTACTCGTTGCCCAGCCTCCCTCATAGTCATACCATGGACAGGTCAGGAAGAAAAACTGTGCTTATGGGGTCAAGAAGACATGGCGCTGTGTTAAGCGGCAGCCTGTTGTGGCAGCATCAGTCATCAGTCAGTCATCAGTCTTTTAGTCAAGGTTTATTACGTTAAATTCTTCTCAAGATGTTTCATCGGTGGTTTGGATACTTTTTACTGCTCTTTATTGTATGCGGGACGCTGTTAAACAATGGAAGTGATGCCGGGAGGACCGATGGCATTGTTTACACGCGTGATCAGTTGATTGCGCTGAGGCAACTAGCGTTGGAGGTCGGGGAAAAGCATAACATACCTGAGGAGGTAAGGAGGAGATGGCGAGGTTGTAGAGCGGGAGTGAAGCGGCGGATGAAAAGAAGAAGATTTAAACCCTGTATACCTGCAGTTATACCTGCAGGGAAATGTTAGATCCTTGGCGAATAAAATGGACGAATTGGAGGCGCTTGTCAGGACACGGAGGGATTATAGAGAGTGCAGTATCATGTGCCTCACAGAAACGTGGCTTCATGAACAGATACCGGACTCAAATGTAACTATTCCTGGCTTCCATACGGTTCGAGCTGATAGAGATTTAATTGCGAGTGGTAGGAGGAAAGGAGGGGGGCTCGGCTTACTTGTGAATTCGCGATGGTGCAATCCGGGACACATTACCATCAAAGAGCGTGTTTGTAATCGGAATGTTGAGATTATGGCTGTCGGATTGCGCCCATACTATCTGCCGAGGGAATTTACAAGTGTGGTCGCCATTATTGTTTACATTCCTCCATCAGGAAACGCGGAATCTGCGTCTGACGTCATTCTCTCTGTGACAGCGAATATACAAACAAAATATCCTGGTGCTTTTGTTTTGATCACAGGTGATTTCAATCATGTATCTCTTTCCTCCACACTCCCAACTTTTTACCAGTTTGTTAACTGTAAAACAAGAGAAAATAAGACTCTTGATTTGCTGTATGCAAATATTAAAGATGCCTATACGTCTACTGCCCTCCCTCCATTAGGAAGGTCAGATCATAATTTAGTACTGCTCACACCATCATACAGGCCTGTTGTTCAGCAGCAACCAGTTATAGTGAGAACTGTGAGGACATGGTCTCATGAAGCGTTGGAGTCACTGCGTTGTGCATTAGAAACCACCGACTGGAATGTCCTGTATGAACCACATGGTGATGATATTGATGCACTAATTGACTGTGTCTCTGAGTATATCAATTTCTGTGTGGACTGTTCCATCCCTAAGAAGGAGGTCCGCTGTTACCCTAATAATAAACCTTGGGTGAGCAGTGATCTGAAGGCTCTACTTAATGAAAAGAAGAGAGCTTTTAGGTCAAAAGATAGAGTTCAATTAAAGCAAGTACAAGGAGAACTAAAACGAAGAATTAAGGAGAGCAAGAATAATTACAGAAGAAAACTGGAGGAGAGTCTAGATAACAACAAGCCTAGGGATATGTGGAGTGGGATACGGAAGATTACTGGTCTTCAGAGAAAAGCTGGAGGTGTTGTGGAGGGTAATGTACAACAAGCAAATGAGTTTAACCTGTTTTTTAACAGGTTTGATACGGGTTCTTCAAACTCTAGTAGCCATTTTTCCAATGCTACCTTTACTACCTCTACTTCTGCATCTACTACCTCTTCTACTCCTGCTGACCCCCCTTCTCCCTCTCCTAGTGCTTCACTGACCTTTTCCAGATCACTCTCATATTCTTCGTTGTCCTCTACAAACTCTGGCGTCCCTTTCAGTCCAATTATGCCATCTCCACGTCAGACTGGATTATATATCTCAGCCGACATGGTCAGAAAAGAATTGGGAAGGTTAAATCAGAGTAAGTCGGCTGGACCAGATGATATTAGTCCACGAGTGTTGAAGACATGTGCTAGCCAGTTGTGTGGAGTACTTCAGCATCTCTTTAATTTGAGTTTAAATCTTCAGAGAGTACCATTGCTATGGAAAACATCGTGTCTGGTTCCAGTGCCTAAGAATAGACATCCTAAGGCACTGAATGACTACAGACCCATCGCATTAACCTCTCACTTAATGAAGGTTATGGAGAGATTGGTTTTGGCATACCTCAGACCGCTAGTGTATCCATCACTTGACCCTCTGCAGTTTGCTTATCAGCCCCAGGTGGGTGTGGAAGATGCAATTATCTATCTACTGCAGAAGGCATATTGTTCACTGGATAGACCTAACACCATAGCTCGCATCCTGTTTTTGATTTTTCCAGCGCGTTCAATACTATTCAGCCAAGATTGTTGAAGGCAAAACTGGACGAGATGCAAGTGGACGCTTCATTAATCACTTGGATCCATGATTATCTAACGGGCAGGCCTCAGTTTGTGAGACTACAAGGATGTGTGTCTGAACGTTTGATAAGTAATATCGGTGCCCCCCAGGGAACTGTGCTATCTCCTTTCTTGTTTACAATTTACACTGCAGACTTTAAGTACAGTTCTGAGTTATGTCATCTGCAAAAATACTCTGATGACACAGCCATAGTAAGCTGTGTGGAGAACAAGGATGAGGATGAGTACAGGGAGTTGGTTGATGGCTTTGTGAGGTGGTGTGGGGTAAATAGCTTGAAGTTAAATGTGGCGAAAACAAAAGAAATGGTCATAGATTTCAGCAGGAATAAGACCCCACCATCTCCAGTTTGCATCGGGTGGACCTATGTGGAACATGTGAAATCATATAAGTACTTGGGAGTTGAGTTGGACAACAAGTTGGCATGGTCTACAAACACTGAAGCTGTTTATAAGAAGGGCCTAAGCCGGCTATATTTTTTGAGGAAGCTAAAGTCTTTCAATGTGTGCAACAGGATACTTAAGATGTTTTATCAGACTGCTGTGGCGAGTACTATCTTCTTTGCTGTGGGGTGTTGGGGTATGGGACTTAAGACAAAGGATGCCAACAGATTAAACAAACTCATCAAAAAGGCTGAATCTGTTGTCGGTTCTGAGCTTAGTACTTTGGAGGAAGTGGCTAAGGATAGAGTGCTGACAAAGCTGTTAGCGATAATCAGCAATGAAACTCATCCTCTCCATAAGACTCTGGACAATCTTAAGAGTAGCTTCAGCAACAGGCTTATTCATCCTTGTTGCTTGAAGGAACGTTATAGGAAATCATTTCTACCTAGCGCTATTAGACTGTATAATTTGTCTGTCTAGAGAAGTTGTGTTTATTGATGTATTGAGCTGCCATGACGATTTAATTTCCCTTTGGGATTAATAAAGTTTATCAATCAATCAATCAATCAATCAATCATAGTCATACCATGGACAAGAACATGGTCAACTAAACACGTCCTCCTCCTCCTCCTCGACCTCCTCCTCCTCTCCCTCTCCCTCCTCCTTCACCATGTCCTCTACCTCTTCTTCCTTCTTCACCACATCCTCTACCTCTTCTTCCTTCTTCACCACGTCCTCTACCTCTTCCTCCTCCTCCTCCTCCTTCACTCTGGTGTCCTTGACCACCACCTCCTCCTCCTCTCCCTCCTCCTTCACCATGTCCTCTACCTCTTCTTCCTTCTTCACCACGTCCTCTACCTCTTCTTCCTCCTCCTCCTCCTTCACTCTGGTGTCCTTGACCTCCTCCTCCTCCTCCTCCTCCTCCTTCACTCTGGTGTCCTTGACCACCACCACCACCTCCTCCTCCTCTCCCTCCTCCTCCTCTTCCTCCACGTCCTCCTCCTTCTTCACCACGTTCTCTACCTCTACCTCTACTTCTTCCTCTTCCTCCTCTTCCTCCACTCTGGTGTCCCTGACCTCTTCCCTTACGTCTCTTTGGATCCATTGTTTCAAACCTGAATAAGTTGACTTTGGCCCTTTTATCTATCCATCAAAGGTTTTGATTGGTGTGTGATAAATTTTGACTCCTAGTGTTTCCACTTGGTTAATTGTGTGCTAATTGAGCTCAAGCTGTGCTGTGTTAAGTTAACATTATTGAATGCTAGTGCTTTCTAAATGACCACATGGTGTAAGCACTGAGAAATGTAGGGATTTGTGTGTAGAGTTTTGCAGTAACAGTTCACCAAATATAACTCATGTGTCAAAGCAGGGAACAGTGTTTATAGTTTAGGGAAATGGGTGTGTTTTTTGAAAAATTGCGTTAGGGTTTTGCAATTTTAGTTCAAAAGACTGGTTATAGTGTTTTAGCAAATGAGAAAAACTGTAATAAATGCCATATTTATAATAGTGTGTCACTTGGATCTCAGTTACTCCACCAGGAGTTTTTTTTTTTTTTCGGTTTGGAAACACCCTGTTTAAGATGAGAGTAAATCTCTGTGTGTGTCTCAATCAGCTCTAGTTCAGTAGTGCAGTGCAGTGCACTGGTGAAGGAATCAGAGTAATAGTTAATGGACTTAAATGATTTGATTTAACAAACACTCAAACTTTTTAACTTACTATTCCATTTTGATTAAAATTTAATGATTAGTTTATTACATTTAATCGATTACACACTTTAAAAATTGCTATTGTATTTAAAGGTTGTCATTACAACAACCAAACATTTGCTTTGTTTGTCAAAGTTGTCATTACTCATGTTTGAGTTTGTTCTCGTTGTATTGACACTGTTTTGAGCAGCAGGTCTCTCAGCGAGCGGTGATTTGAAACAGTGAATCATTTTGTGAATCAACTGATTCAATTGACTCGGAGTTTGGAATCGTGTTTATGATCTGAATCACTACCAGAGACAGAAATCAGACTGATCTGTGGATGCGCTTTACTCACAAAATAATGTTCATTATTAGATAAAATATTACATTATTACACGCAATTATTATAAAGTTTAAATCGCCTGTAAACCATATAAAATAGACTGAACGCACATGAATTTAAACACTTTAAATGATTAAGACTACAAACCTTTCTTCAACTGAAAGCATTCACTGATGCAGAAGCGCGGTGCAGCCTTATGACGTCACATCACCAGATCAAAAATAAAAGTTCTGTTCACTCGCTTCTGTGTCTAGGATCCAAAAAGTGCATAGATATTTACAGGGAAACATATATGAACTATAAAGTTATGTCAATGTTATGCCATATTTTTTCTTGGTGAAATACATATTAAAGTATATATAAAGAATGAAATGATAAAAATATGATTTTACAATTATTTGCAAATGGTGATTTATAATTTTAATTACTTATTTATGCATTTTTTATTTTTCCAAAATGTATTCATTCATTCTTTCATTTATGTATTTATGACAATGTTTATGTCCACAATTGTTTCTTTCCATGTTCATTTAATATTTACTTAATTTCGTATTTATTTCTGCATTATGTCTACATTTATTTACTTATTTACTAAGACATTTATTTATTTAGACCTTTCTTTGTCAGCAAGGGAGAAGTTAAAGATAAAGGCTGTGTAGTTGCCATTTTTCTGTCTCTCACAAACCTTCATGCAAAATTTTATTTTAGCTTGTTAGAACAAAATGTGTCTTGTAGGAAGCTGAGTGTGTTGACTGAAAACTAGCCTCCGCATGTTGCCGAAAGGTAACCTGAGACAAATTGAAGGAATGACTGAAAATGTGAAGCATGTGAATGATTATGATAAACACACTCCTGAAGAGGATTCCAGCATTTTTTTTTTCACCACTTCCAAAACAACCCCCTTTAAAAAATTTGGGGCATCTGGCTTTTGAGTCCTCAAACATGCATTTAGCATGATATGAAACATTTATAAAAACATTTACATTTTCATTTCAAAGGTGAAGAAACAAATGACTTCATTAAGTACCCAGTTCAGCCGACTACTGAAGCCCAAGCCAAGCTGAAGAGGAGATTCAACAGCTACAGCAAAGCAGATCTGGCTTCTTAAAAATACAGAATTCCTAAAAAAAAAAAACACGATGCCACGCCACACAGAGACTAGTGTAAGTATTCCACTTCATCCTTCATACCTAAAGTTTGTTGTACTGAAGACAGTGAGTTGTGTGATTTTAATACTCAACTGTGAACATGGGCATATCATTAAAAAACTTTTTTTTTTTTTAAGTTATCGCACATTTTCTTGTACAATTAAAAATGATAAATGTGGACTGAAAAATTCAGATCCTCAATGAAATGACAATAAATGTCGGCCGGGCCCTTTTTGAATGGAGACATAGCATGACAACAATGTTGAAAAACTGATTTAAACTGAAGTGTAAAAGACAATTTGATAAATGTATGTTCCAATTTATTAAAATTACTCTTATTGCTTTTTACTTAAAGGTTGTATCAGCGATTTCTAGCCTAAAACATAAAGTGTCAAATTCAGCTGACCTTTCATCACGATCCGCTCGCTGTCTGCCCCATAAATTGTCTGTGAAAAAAAAACGCGTCTCTCTGGTCAGCCTAGGGTCCGAGATATGCCAAAAAAACAATCGGCACTACCAACCTTTCCACAGGTAAACAAACAGTGTTCCAACCAATCAGCGTCAGGGATTTGGTGTTGCTGACTTTCGCCCCGCCTCCCTCACATCCCAGCACCAGTAGGAAAGTCCACAATACCAAACCCCTGACGCTGATTGGTTGGAACAATGTTTGGTTATCTGTGGTGTGTTGATAGCGCTGATTGTTTTTTTTGGCATATCTCGGACCCTAGGCTGACCAGAGAGACGCGTTTTTTTCACAGACAATTTATGGGGCAGGCAGCGAGCGGATCGTGAAGAAAGGTCAGCTGAATTTGACACTTTATGTTTTAGGCTAGAAATCGCTGATACAACCTTTAAGTACTTTTTTTTAAAAGTCATCAATTTGTTGAATAAACTAGATTTTAAAAGATTTTACCTTTATTGTGGATATTTCTATAGGTCTATTAATTACTCACCAAGACTTTACAGCTTGACACATCAGAAAAGGAACTGTTGATAGAAGATGAGAAGTATCCAAATGAACTGAGGATCAAGAAGATGCATGTTAGATGAATCTGATCAGGAAGCAGGACCAATTAAAAAAAAAACACACTCTGGGAAAGATCAAACTGATACTTACAATTAAAAGAGTTATTTTCTAACTACAAAAACCCAACCAAAAACAACAGAGACAATCTGAAAAACAGAGATGTCTGCATTCATTCAAAATGCCAGTGTAAGGCAATCTTCTGCTGATCATTCAGAAATTAGCAACTAATAATAAATGGAAACGGTAGAAAATGACTGAGATTTCTTTGTTACCTCCTTGACCTCTAACAACCCCCAACACTTTCATATCCAATCAATGAATTTTGACAAAAACATATTTCACATATTACCTTAAATAGTAATAGTAAGTCTCAGCTTCAATAGATCTTCAATAGATCTTCAATATACAAAACTGAAAATCAGACCATAACTAACCATTTACACATTTATTATCCAGCTCAAACTATTATGGGTTTCATAAGAGCTTCATTGCCAAGTAAGGATTTTGTTATAGCGACAGTTTCCAGTGCAGAAGAGAATACTGTAGTGAATTTTACAGGAGACTCAACTCATTTTAACTTGGCCCACCCAGGGACGCCAATTTATGTAGTGAGTTCTGCTTTCGCCCACTAGGAAGGCGAAATAGTGTAGTGATGGGTACTCGCGTCACAGATGACGTAATGATTCTTGGATCACATGTCACTTAATGTGTGGTAATGAGTACATCACATAAGAAAGATTGGTGGGATATCTAGCTTGTAGAACCTCTCACTGTATTATCAACACAAGGAAGACACAAGTGTAATAAAATAAATTTTATTAACAAATGATAGACAAGAGTAATCAACTATTAAATGAATACAATAAATGCAAAAGGAATAAAGTGCATAAGATGCATAAAATATGATTCAGTTGGGTGTTACTATGTCATAGCTATGTTATCTTATGGAAAGATAAACTGTTGCTACTCTCAAAAAAACAAATAAGGTAAAGAACCTTATTTTGCATCAAACAAATAAATGAGCTATTATTTGTTATCAACTGCAATCAGCTATACAATATCTAATGTAAATTAGAAAAATCATATACTGATAGTACACAACAATGCCAAGGTCTCTGGAAGAGGATTGGAAGTGATATTTACGTTCTCTGTGGTTGATTGAGCAGTCCGGTAGCGGTGAATTCTTCCACTGGTTGTGCTGGGAGCAGTCAGTGGGAAAAGGAGCAGGAATCCGTTTCGACAGCCTTGAGCATGAAGCGCTGTAGGATGCTGTTCTCCTGGAACACCCAAAGGGTCCTAAGATCTGGAACACGCAGATGTGGCCCTGGTGTAGGTGCTGAAGGCCCTTAGCTTGGAACACGCAAGCAAAGGTACCTGAAGTGAAGGTTTGCTTGCTGGAGCTCAACCTTGTTGCAAATGTCTGTTGGTCTTCTGCCTCTCTCGGCTAGAGACTCAGAACTTGGTCAATCCGCTTTGTCTCTCTCGGATGGAGACTTAGGATGTGCTGCATCTGTGGTTGCCTCGCTGGACGAAGGCTCTGAACGTGGAAAATATCTCTTTCCTCACAGACAGAACGTGGTCGTATCTGCTGCTGCCTCACAGCTGGAGACTTGGAGTGTGGAGCATCTGTTTCTGTCTCTCTGGACAGACTCAGAAAGAAGTTTGATCTGTTACCGTCCCCTGGACGTGCCGGAGACTCAGAATGGAGGTGTAGCTGTTATTGTCTCACCCTTGCAGGTCAGACTCAGTACTGGTGTAACTGTTATGTCTTTCCCCGACGGGACTCAGACTCAGTACTTTGTTAGTGCTCTGTTAGTGTCTCACCCTGCTGGGCCTCAGACTCAGAACTTTGTTGCTCTGTTAGTGTCCCTTCCCCTACGGGACTCAGACTCAGAACTTTTGGTGTTCTGTTAGTGTCTCTTCCTTCACAGGCTGCAGACTCAGAACTTTTGGTGTTCTGTTAGTGTCTCTTCCTTCACAGGCTGCAGACTCAGAACTTTTGGTGTTCTGTTAGTGTCTCTTCCTTCACAGGCTGCAGACTCAGAACTTTGTTGCTCTGTTAGTGTCTCTTCCTTCACAGGCCGCAGACTCAGAACTTAGTTGCTCTGTTAGTGTCTCTTCCTTCACAGGCCGCAGACTCAGAACGAAGTTTGATCTGTTAACGTCTTACCCTGCCGGGCCTCAGACTCAGAACAAGGAGTGTCTTTTGGAGAGGTATCTTTATACCTTTCCGATGAGGAGGAGATTGCATTTTGGTGCTTCTCCATTTCCATGCTGTGATTGGCTGGTTCCATCAGAGCGGGGGACATGGGGTAGCCCACCATTCTTTCCTCTTGTGGAAGTCATTTGCATAGTCCAAACACAAAGTTAAAAAAGGTGTCAATAATGTTTTACTGGTGCATTTCTCATTTTCCAAAACACAATCAGAAAACATTTGGTCATGTAATGAACACATTAAGTCCAAACATGATGGGAAAAGATTGAACTGTCATGCATGCATTCATTTGTCCATTAACAGCTGAGTTTGTGTAAGATGTTGCACTACACATCGCTGTCAGTGAGAATACTTATTTCTCTGAATAAGTATAAGATGTGTGTGTCATGGTTCGCATCAGTTCAAGGTTTGAAAACATAGTTATGAATGGATTTGGATGGATCTTTGTGATCTCTCTTTGTTTCACCCACTGCGTGCTGCATCTGGAGATCCTAAGGAATTTTTATGACCGCCACAGGACCAAACCTTAGAAAACAGTCTCAAGGTGGGTGAAGGGCAGAAACTGCGTCTTGACCAATAGGAAGTTCTGTTCTTCCTGGGTTTTTGTCCCAAAGGTCTCTTCTTGCCCTCTAAGAGGTGTCTGGCAGTTGTCCTGGCATCCTTATCTGATGGCGTTGGACAGTTTGCTTATGTTAGTCCACCAAGATCCAATCAAAATGTAGCAAACCTTTGTCCACTATTGTGGCCAGGGAGGGGCCCTCGCCATAAACTGGGCCCTGGAATGCGTGGTCCACTACAATACAGACAGTGCAAATACACTACTGCAGTGCAGACATACAGAGAAATACACAGCAATGTCTAGAATCTATTCTCAGTCATCAACACAGTTTCACTGAAGATCCAATAAATGCATAAACCCAGGATAGAGCGTCTGAGTGAATGTGGTGTGTTCTGTGTGGATGAGGCTCATTGTGTCAGAGACGCTGGAGAAGGACAGAGTTCACTCTCATCCACATACACTCATATTCTATGGCTGGACACTACAGACAGTTCAGTTCGTCTGTTATTATGAACAAATGAGTATCTAGAGGGAGAGCAGACCAAACTCCAGGATTGATCATTACGTCCAAACACACATTCATTAATCCTCTCCTTTCCTGCTGATGCTCTTATATGAGACTGATATCTCCACACCAAACATCCCACTCCACTCAATCTCCCAGTAACAGCCTCCACAGACTCTCTCTCTCTAAAAACACCTGAAGATTACATCCAAGTAACTTACTGTATAACCCAGCGTTTCCCAACTCCAGATACAAAATATGCGGTGGGCTGAGGACTGGAGTAGGGAAACGCTGGTATAACCAGCCCATCACAAGAACGGAGCTGTCTCAAGTGAGATAAAAGGCTGATATCGCTGTGTTACTAATTAACATGATATAATTTCAGCTGTTTTTATATGAAAAAAAAAAATTGTAGAATACCACATGGCTTTTTACACTTGCGTCTCTCTTGTCTGTCTTTCTTTATCCAAAATGTATACAGAAATTGACATGAACTTTTTTTATAATGGGACTTTGTGTATAGATAATTTCTTTACATTTATGGGGTTCTCAGAAAATTAAGTAGTCGTAGTTTTGTAAACTTCTATAGTGGTAAATGGAAACTGCCACAAATATGTTTTTGTGTCCTCATTTGCCCCAATAGCAAAATAAAAAGAAAATCCCTGACAGTGTTTCAATGACTGTCCAAAAGAGGAATAAATACAAAAACAAACAAAAAAGCAAGAGATTGATTACAATCATCAAACGAGTGATAGATCAAACTTGCCATCACACCCTCTTTGTAACAGTTACGCAGCAGCATTAACTTGTTTTAATGTGAATTTAATGGAAATGTATAAAAACAGAAAGTATAGTGTTTTAAATGTACATTAAATGAAAAAAAAATGATCATATGGGTACGAAATTATATTACATAATCAACATTTCTATGATGTGTTTGTGATTATAGAGAAGTGCACCAATGGGACTTTTATTTTGCTCTGATGATGTGACGTGTTTAAGACGCGCAGTGCTCCTCATCTGTTGTGATTCATCCGAAAAAGGTTTGTAGTTTTGTGTTTTTATATAATGCAAACGGTTACATCAATTAAAGCTTTTTTTTCAAGCCATGTAAAATAAATGCAATATTGTTAAATGTAACGTTGCAATGTTATATTTAGTGATTTAGATACTTACCTTTAGTAACAGAGAAGTCCCAGATAGCAAGAACGTTTGGGCCAAATGTGGCTGAAAGCTGTCACGTTTGGCCTAGGTATGGCATGGCTGAGCACATATGGGCCAAACTTGTACCATATATGTTTTGCCATGGCTTTAGGGAATTTTCATTTGGGTGACTTTTTGTATTAAGGTATATGGCCCATATGACAGTACACAGACAAGAGCCATATTTGGCTAGGCTATGGCACATCCTGAAATATGTTAACTGATGGTTAACATTTGGCTTTTACTTGGAAAAACACACATAACCTGCTAAAGTCATGTGTGGCTGGTTTGTGGCAGTCCAAATGTCAGCCCATTCATTCATTCTTCCTGTATTCCTATTGGTGGATTACTGAAAATTTGAAAATACATGTCCGTTATTTCCCGCTCTGCTCATGAGTCTACAACAGCCTTTGCCCAGACACACTCTTATTCAGGTAAGTGCAGTTTTGGTGTTTTAAATGTTTTAGGGAAGTAATGGTACGCTTATTCGTACAGAAAAAAAATGTGTGCTTAGGTATTTGTACCGAACAAACACAGTTTCGTTTTGACCACGATCATGTGCTGAATTCATATGCGTGAATAAAACGTCACTATACATACCTGCTGTCCAGAAATCATGATAAGATTTGGGTTTTGTTATTTTCGATAAGTCCAATCTTTAAAATTATGTCTATTATATCAGAAAATTTAAACGATAAATGCCTTTTTGACGCTCTTTGATGTTACGTGACAGACCGCTGTAAGTAATGTTACAAGCGGAGAGCGCATGAATGCGATCATCCGTTCTCCTTTCTACTAGTTATAACGTGATTTAAAAACTAACAAATCTTTCGTCTCACGTAATCTCAATTAGTTTGAATACCGTCGAAAAATGCTAATAAAACAGGATTACCTTTACCACCAGCGAGCTCTCATGTCATGGCTTGTTTTAATATTCAAATAATATCTAATACTAATTATGATATGCTAATAATCTTTTTTCTCTCCTTTTTTCTGACAGATTGTGAAAGAAAGGCTGGTGAGACTTACTAAAAGTATCCATTTTTGTACATTTATTTACTCATTTGACATTTACACCACATTTTATGTTCTGTATTGTACTTCTGTTATTAAAATTGTATTATATTAAAAATGTCTGTGAATCAATTTTGTGTTTAATACGTGTTTAAAATTTACTGTGTAATTGGTATTTTAAATAAATAATAGATGTGGCATAAATATGGTTAAATTATGGCTTTTGATCTATCAGCCACATGTGGTCCACATAGGGGCCATTGCCCTTTACAGAACTCAGCCATATAAGAATACCACATAAGATCCATATATCAGCCACATCTGTTTTCATGATTTGGCTCATTTTAGGTTGGGTTATGGCACTGTTTTGGTTCGGTTCTGGTTAAAAAGATGTGGACCAGTTTTGGGCCGGGGAACCTAAACTTATCTGGGCCACACTTTAGCTGTTAGTATAGGCCAGATCCGGCCCAGAGGAAATTTGCTGACTGGGGTGCGTCTCAGTTCGCTCTCTATATCATGAATCAATCGTGTGATGATAAGAAGAGATGAGAGAAACGGAGAATCCAAATCATTTGAATCAAATCATTTGTGAAATGATTCAGTGATTCGATTCAGCGGCACGCGGACTACAAACGACAACAACAAACACAAACGAGTGAATCACCGATAATGATTTCATGAAAGTGTAATATATTAGATATGAACAAATAATTAAATACCAAATATAAATCAAAATAGCTTAAAATTGCAATCAAAATATGAACCTTTTGTGTAATTTGTATTTATTTTATACATTTTATAAATGTCTATAACTCTGAATGTCTTACTAGTGCACTGACTAATGAACTAGGAGCTGATTGACAAGCAGATAGAGATTGAGTTTGCATTGATTTTTCTTTCTATTAATTATTCTCATCTTAAACAGGACAAAGTGTTCAAACACACAGAAAAACTCCTGGTGAAGCGACTGAGATCCACGTGACACAATATTATAGAGATGGCATTTATTAAAGAGGAGAGTGAAGACATGAAGATTGAAAAAACATTCATCAAACATGAAGACACTGTAGTGATTACTGTTATTGTCCTCTAGATGGCAGTAGTGCTAAAGGAGATATAAGAGTAACAGGTTAGAGCACGGGGGTAGAAGAGAGCCTATGCCGTGTTTAGTGAAATGGTTTTTGAGTGTTGACGAATAAAGAGGCTACACGCCAGTTCATAAATTTAATTCCAAGAGTGTTTATTCAACAAACACCACATGGTACCAGGAGTATACTGTCTTTTGATACAACAGAGATGGATGCTGTTAAACCACCGGGATTTTTGAAACTCACCGGGAATGTAGATAGCAGCTGGCGGACATTTAAGCAGCAATTCATACTTTACATGCAAGCAGTTGGCCTTGATGGTGAACAAGATTCACGGAAAATAGCGTTGCTCCTGACAGTAGCTGGACCTCAAGCAATTGAAGTATACAATACTTTCACGTTCGTGGACGCTGCGGACGGAAGGAAATATGATGAGGTTATGAAGAAATTTGATGAGCACTGCTCACCAAAGAAAAATGAAACATATGAGAGGTATGTGTTTCGCTCACGTACTCAGTCACAGGGTGAAAGTTTTGACTATTTTTTGACTGATTTGAAACTAAAGGCAAAAACATGCAACTTCGGAATCTTGACTGAATCAATGATCAGAGATCAAATTGTCTTTGGAATTTTTGACAAGAAAATAAGAGAAAGATTGCTCAGAGAAACTGAATTAACATTAGATGGTGCTGTCAAGATTTGCCATGCGAGCGAACTTGCTTTGATGCATTCTAAAACTTTCAGTGAAAAGGAAAGTACCTCTGTTGTTGACGGTCCAGTAGTTGGCGCTGTTACTCACAAAACGAAAAGATGGAGTCAAAAGCCCACTTCGAAATCAAGCACAGATTCCTTCAGCTGTAAAAGATGTGGTTCAAAGCATCAACCTAAACAATGCCCAGCATTCGGAAAGCAATGTGCAAAATGCAAAGGCATGAATCATTTTGCTAAGCAATGTTTTTCAAAGAAAAAAGCAAAGCAGTCAACAAATGTTCATGTTGTGGAAGAGATGGAATTGTCAGACACTTTCTTTGTGGGCATGATCAGTAGTGATGCAGAAACAGTACAGCAAGAGTGTGAAACAAAAGAAAGAAATGATTCTGATATGAACTGTGTGTCTAAGGACAAATGGATCGTGTCGCTGCAGGTCAATGGAACAATTGTGCCGTTTAAACTTGATACAGGAGCGAAGGCCAATCTCATAAGCACAAGTGACATAAAGGAAATGAAAATCAAGCCCCAAATAAAAAGAAACAATGTGTCGCTCAAAACCTACAATGGACAGGACATAAAGACACAAGGTGTGTGCAGACTCAAAGTATGTGTCAAGAACAGAACTCATCACCTGCTCTTTGTTGTTGTCCCAGATGATCATCAGTCTCTCCTTGGTGACAAAGCCTGCGAGGATTTAGGACTGGTGAAAAGAGTGTACTGCATCGATAGCCATGATGTTACAGCAACAATACAGGACACTGCAAATGACATTGTTTGCAAATTTGATGATGTTTTCAAAGGACTGGGAGCTCTACCATTCATTTACAAAATTCAGCTCAAAGAAGGTGCTCACCCTGTAGTTCACGCTCCAAGAAGGGTTTCTGCGCCACTGAAGGAGAAATTAAAAAAGGAACTTGACAGAATGACAGCTCTAGGAGTAATCAAGAAAGTGGAGGAACCTACAGACTGGGTAAACTCAATGGTTTGTGTTAAAAAGAAAAACGGTGATCTGAGAGTATGCATGGATCCTCAAGACCTGAATGCAAACATAAAAAGGGAGCATTACCAGATTCCAAAGCGTGAGGAGATCACAAGAGAAATGACTGGTGCACAGTACTTCAGCAAGTTGGATGCTTCACAGGGTTTCTGGCAATTAAAGCTTCATGAAGACAGTACCAAATACTGTACATTCAATACACCATTTGGACGTTATTCATTCTTACGTCTACCCTTTGGCATAATCTCAGCCTCAGAAATCTTTCATCGTGCCATGGAGCATGTCATAGAAGGACTGGAGGGAGTACGTGCATATGTCGATGACATAGTGGTTTGGGGATCATCAGTGCAGGAACACAATCAGAGACTTTTTCAGCTACTTCAAAGAATTCGGAAACACGGCCTCAAGTTGAACAGAGCTAAATGTCTGTTTGGTGTTACTGAAATGACTTTTTTAGGTGACAAGTTGTCTGGACGTGGTGTGGAACCTGACAAAAGCAAAATTCAGGCAATTCTGGATATGCCGAGTCCAGTGGACAAAACAGGTGTACTGAGGATAATGGGAATGGTAAACTTCATTGGTAAATTCATTCCAAATCTCTCCGCAAAAACTGCGAGCCTCAGAGAACTGTTGAATCATAAAGCTGAGTTCAAGTGGACACGTAAGCATGAGCAAGAATGGAGAATGCTCAAGTCAACACTGACAATGGAACCAGTTCTCACCTACTTTGATTCTTCTAAAAGTATCAAAATCTCCACAGATGCATCAAAGGATGGATTAGGTGCAGTCTTACTCCAAGAAGATCCTGAAGGCTGGAAACCCATAGCTTATGCCTCCAGGACTATGACGCAATCTGAGTGCAGATATGCTCAGATCGAAAAGGAATGCCTTGGACTCGTTTTTGGATTTGAGAAATTTCACGACTATGTCTATGGCTTACCATCATTCACAGCAGAAACGGATCATAAGCCTTTAATAGCAATCAAAAAGAAAAATCTGAATGAGATGTCTCCACGCATTCAACGTCTAATGATGAGACTCCAACGGTATGACTTTGAATTAGTCTACATTCCAGGCAAATATATAGTCATAGCTGATGCTCTATCTCGTGCACCATTAACATGCAAATTCTCAGATGTGAGTTCCACGGAGGATGATGTGAAGATGCATGTGAATCTAGTTGTTGAATCTCTTCCAGTCTCTGATCAGAAGCTCAAGCAAATAGCTGAGGAGACAGCAAAAGATCCAGTTCTCCAAGTTGTAATTGACAATATGAACAATGACTGGGTCAAAAGCTCTTGTTCACAATTCTACAATGTTAGATCTGAGCTCAGTTTGGCAGATGGTGTTCTTCTGAGACGAGATAGAATAGTCGTTCCACAAGTGCTGAGAGAAGAGATGCTTTCCAGGATACACGAAGGACATCTTGGAATGGAGAAGTGCAAAAGGAGATCCAGAGATTCAGTCTATTGGCCTGGAATAAATTCGGACATTGAGAAAATGGTCAGTAGCTGTGAAGTGTGTCTAAAACATCAGAACAGGCAAGCAAGAGAACCTATGATCAAAACAGACCTACCTCAGTATCCCTGGCAGAAGGTGGGTACCGATTTGTTTCATTTCCATGGAAAAGAGTACTTGCTGGTAGTGGATTACTTTTCTAGTTTTCCAGAAATAGCCCTGCTGTCTAACTCCTCAAGTGCATGTGTGATTCAGCATATGAAGTCGATTTTTGCCAGACATGGCATCCCGCTGGTAGTTGTAAGTGACAATGGCCCATGCTACCATTCAAGAGAATTTCAGGATTTTGCTGCTCACTATGATTTCAAACATGTGACTTCAAGTCCTCATCATGCTCAGTCTAACGGGAAAGCAGAAAAAGGAGTGCATATTGTGAAGCAATTGCTCAAGAAAGCATCGGAAGCCAAGTCAGATCCGTATCTAGCTCTTCTGAGCTATCGGGCAACACCTCTTGAGCATGGTGCATCTCCAGCAGAGCTCTTAATGAGTCGCAAGATAAGAACGACACTTCCCTTCAGAATTAACACGAAACAAGACAAGATGAGCAGTGTAACTGTAAGGCTCAAACAGAAAGCTCTTCAAAAGAGACAGAAGACAAACTATGATAAACAGACAAAAATGCTGAAAGTGTTATCAAAGAATGACATTGTGAGAGTGGAAGATGCAAATTACTGGGACAAGAAAGCTGTTGTTTTGGAGGAAGTAAATCCAAGATCATATGTTGTCAAAACAGAGAATGGACAAATTCTAAGGAGAAATCGCAGAAGTCTCCTGAAGATGCGAGAAACAAACAAAACACTGGCTGACAAGAAAGGAGAAGAACTTCTGATCTCACCTGAGGAACAAGCACCACCAAGCACGCTGTGTTCGTCCTCATCTTCAATTTCCCTGGATAATGGTCAGTCTGCAGAAACCAATGACTCTCCAATGCTAAGAAGATCATCGCGTATCATAAAGAAACCTGATCGACTTAATTTGTAAATGATTATATCTAGTTACATTTAAAAAGCAGTTAACAAATGCTTTATTTTGTTTTTTTGTTTGTTTTGTTTTTAAATGCCTGTTTAGTGACAGTTTAATAATCCTGTTTAATATTAATATAATACAATTTAATATTATCTCTGTTGTTAATGCACTACAGCTTATATTTGATTTTGAAGAAAAGGGGATGTAGTGATTACTGTTATTGTCCTCTAGATGGCAGTAGTGCTAAAGGAGATATAAGAGTAACAGGTTAGAGCACGGGGGTAGAAGAGAGCCTATGCCGTGTTTAGTGAAATGGTTTTTGAGTGTTGACGAATAAAGAGGCTACACGCCAGTTCATAAATTTAATTCCAAGAGTGTTTATTCAACAAACACCACAGACACTGAGGAACAAACAGGTTAGTTTTCATTCTCGAAGCTGGACTCACTCATTTGATCCTTATTAAAATGTCCAGCTCTACAGGGAAAAAAAAAAAAAAAACATTTTGTGTAACATTAAACACAGTATCTACTTCTGATTAACTGTAAGTGATTTTTCCTGCTATCATCAAAAGTGTGATATTAAAACGTAAATAGCACTGTATTTTCATTACAACAAGCAATAAATAGTCATTTTTCAGAAACACCAGCTTGTAGCTTCACTGTAAAAAAAAATCAGACCCCCCAAACTCAAAATTTTTTAGTGACTGATCACATCTAAACTTTTCAGTTGGTCCAATTGGATTTTCTGCTAATTGAATTTTATCAATTGTGGCAACAGTCTGTTAACATTGGCTCAATGAGAAATAATATATTGAGCCACTTGAAGAACAAATAAGTCTACCAAACGATGTTATTGGCCCAATTAAATAGTTTAAATTGTGGCAGCATACATTTTTTGTTATACCTAATTCAAAAATGTATATTGGTAAATGTATATCGCTTAAGCAACCTTACTGAATTGTTTATTCCCTGTTGTCCCAAAAGAAAATGATGAAATGATGATACACTGCCACATTTTAATCATTTTTTTTAATTAAATCTCCAACATAATGTGAAAATACTGTAAAATTATAAATACACAGTAAATTTTCTATACAGTATACATCACAAAATCATGCATTTTAATTCTCATAAGATACACAAAGCTGATGAATTGCACCTTATACATTAATACATTCACAAACATGCAAAAAATGTCATAAACTTCATAAAATGTAATAACTTACCTGAGGTTACTTCAACAAATCTTTAGTGTATTGTCACTGAATATTACCATCATCTCACATAAGGTACCCTAAGCTCATGAAACTGCATCTTAACTACTTAAACGTTAAACATGAAATACATTCATATATTAAAATGTCAAAAACACCATAAAATTGAAGTAATAGGGATTAGGGCTGTGCAATAAATCGCATGCGATTGTCATGCGTATCTCATCAGTAAAGCCGGTTCTGTGATTTGTAGTAAATCTCCATCACGTGCGTTCAGATGGCGCGGTATTTAAAACACTGAGCCGTAGATCACTGAAAAGCTATGCAATATCGCGTTCAAAATCGAATGCGATTCATCCGCGATTTTGAACGCGATTTTGCGTAGCTTTTCAGTGATCTACAGCTCAGTGTTTTAAATACCGCGCCATCTGAACGCACGTGATGGAGATTTACTACTAATCACAGAACCGGCTTTACTGATGAGATACGCATGACAATCGCATGCGATTTATTGCACAGCCCTAATAGGGATGTTACTTCAACCATTTTTTATAGTAATAGAGTAAAATTCTGTCATTAATTACCCTCATGTCGTTTCATTAAAAATTTCATCAAACAAATTTCATCAAAAATATCTTAATTTGTTTTCTGAAGATAAAGGTTTTACAAGTTTGGAATGACATCAGCGTTAGTTATAATTATTGACAGAATTTAAATTTTTGGGTTAACTATCCCTTTAAGTCCTTGTTGTACTCAGCATGAGTACATAAACTAATACAAAGAGTACAATAAATGCATTTCCTAAGTTGTCAAGCTCCACCTCCTCTTCCAGGACAACGGAGACATTCAATCAATGGTCGCATTTAGTTATTCAGGGCTTTTAACAATACGGATTGTGTCAAAGCAACTTTACAATATTAATTAAGACAATAGTGTCAATAGTGCCAAAGTTCCTTGTTGCAGCAAAGTCAGATTTGCAAAGGTCTCATCTGGTTCCTGTGGTCTTGCGCCGAAGGCCGTCTAGGTGAGGAGATCTTTACTGATGATCCGTCTCCGGGGCTCATCTAGTTGATGTGGTCTCCGCTGACATTCAGGGCTGTAGAGGTTGTCTCTAGGCGTTGATCCACCATCTGGGCTGGGTACAGACTGGCGGCTACTGTGACCTCAGAACAAAACGGACTAATATTAGTGTAGATGTCATTCTTCTTACAATGCAACAAGTACATCAGGTGTTATGGGAAGTGCTAACTGTGAAATTCGTAATGGTTCCTTTTCTATACCAAATGGTGCCTCTTGAGCTCAGACCTGGCAATGGTGGGTTACACAAAAAAAAAAAAAAAAAAAAAAGTTACAGCAGAAACAAATTCCTTGTGTCTCAAAAATTGTATATAATCATTATACAGTGAGATAAAAATAATTTAGTTTAATAAATAGTAACTTTGGGTCACTATGAGATAGGGGTGTGTAGTATTGATAAAAATGATATCTTAAGCTTTTCTGCGATATTATTAAAAATGATCATTAGATGATGTCTTGAGTGTGTTATCATGCTTGTATCTTATGGACTTCTGTAGCATCTGAAGTGACAACGAGATGTTTTTACACGCGTTTAAGCAGTACCGCCGCTCCCTATACGCAGAGTACGCAGTCTGCGTAGGGCACCAACTCCCAGGGGGCACCATCCCAGCTGCTCAAAAAAATATATTTTTATTTTATTATTTTTATTATTATTTATTTAAGTTTTTATATAGTCTAATATAATAATAAATTAATATTAATAATATACATATACAAATAAACAAAAATATAAACGTATATATTGCATTTTCTGTGAACGCAGAGTAGGCTAGTAAGCACACGTGATGACGCACAGCGACGCGCCTTTACCTCTGTTTACGGCTGCCTATTTGGCCAAAAATGATGATAATAATTGATGAACAATATGCCTGGTCCTGGTAAGAGACATCAACAGTCCGGCGCCGAGAAACGAAAGAAACAAAAAGCCCAAGATGAAGCCCGTGCATCACTTAGGTACGTTCATAATCCTGTGAAACTTTATTTTATTCTGTCGACATTAATAATGTTTTAATACTGTCGGTGATAATTCCACGACTAAGGCATCTTTCTTAATATGAATACAAGCAGATCTAAGTAAACAAAATGACTTAAAATGCATTATATTAAAACACAGAGGCAATTATGATTATTGATTAATAATGACCATATGGTGCCATTAAATAACAGTGTTAAAATACATGATCTAATACAAAATTAACAGTTTACATTACGTTTTTAACAGAAATGCCTGAAAAGGGCACCAAAGGCCTGGTAAATGCAGTTGTTACTCTTACATGATGATCGAATTCCTTGTTTAAATTGACCAAACATTTAATTAAAATGTTCACATAATCTTTCATATCATTTCCTCATCAAAAATATGTGGACATCATAACCCTTGTCTTCTTTATTGTCAAAGTCTGCTTTATTGTCAAAACTGCCACATGTACAGTGCATGTACAGGTAAAAACACAGGATAAAAATATATTTAAAAAATACAGACAAATACAAATATTATATATTCTATAAAACACAATTTACAAGCATGGATATGATAGAAAGATAGATAAAAAGGCAGATAACCATGGTTTTTATCATAGTAAAACTGCTTAATTTTCCTTTTGTATGATTCTGAGATTATTAAATCAATCAGACAACTGTATTAATAAAATCATATCCATTGGAGGTAACTCTTTTTTTGTTGATTAAACTCTTGCTCTTGATCTTGCTATTTCGCTCTTTATATACCTTTTTGACCAAAAATAACTTCCGTAATATAATATTTGGGGGAGGGGGCACAAAAGTAAATTTCTGCTTAGGGCACCCATTTGGCAAGCAGCGGCCCTGCGTTTAACTCAGAGGGACATGAATGCATAACCTCCAGTTACACATGCAAAATAATATTTTGATATTTTAAACATAAATATTTGGAATTATGTTAAATGTGAAATTAAAACCGCCAGTAGGTGTCAGTAAGTCCATGTTAATGAGTCATTGCGATTGAACCGAATCATTTAAACGAAACATTCGCAGAGACGTAAATTAGTGCCCTGGCAGTGTTTGGAAAGATTTTTGTCGGCGAAATAAAGTAAAAACAGGCATTATTGAGTCTAAAAGTCTTTAACATTAACTTCTTGTTTATTGAACTGTTGTATAAAATCAATATCAAATTTGTAATCATGCAGGTTTTTGGCGGAAAACGTGGCACTCTTCGCGTGATACTGATTATGAAATTATTTAAATATATTTTCTCCCCCTCCCCATATCATACGTGCTCAATCTACATGCATTTTAATAGACTTAATTATGCAGTGACTAAACGCACTGTAAACGCGCTTCCTCAGTCTAACTTAATCTTCATCACATAACGTTAACGCATTCGTGCAGTGCACTCTGTCAGGCGTGTTTTATTTGGTTTTTGCGATATACAGAATAATGTCAAAGCCCACATTGTTAAAACAACATTATCAAAGACGATATATGTCGCACACCCCAACCCAGAGATGTTCTAAATTAGGTTATAAATGCCAACATGACACCAGTAAAAGCGTGAATTCAGTGTTATTCTGCGAAATACAATGTAATGTACGTGATTCATGACTTAATAAATAGAAAGCTCAGTACTTACCATAACTTTAAGGATAGAAAATCCGTCTGTAAATAATGTTCTGTTGCCCCTCAGCATCGTCTCCGCTCTCTTGTTCCTCTGTTCTCCGGCGCACAGGAATTTGAATTCACTACACCAATGGTTTCTCTCAGGCGCATGCGTACTCGCCTTTTCTGCTGCAATGCTTGTTCCGCTAAAACAGATTTTTCACTTCTTCTTGGTAGATTGGCTGAGCACAATTTAATATGTTTGGCCAATTTACATTTTTCATTTTAACTTCAGACCTTCAACTAAAATTACTACAATGCATTATTTTGTTTGGGGATAATTATTGGGGAGCAATTAATTGAGTCAATATTTATTTGTCAGAAATTGAAATTTTTTACAGTGTTGTTAATTGAAGATGCAGGACAGCCACCTAGTAGTGCATTACAATAGTCCAGTCTAGACGTCATGAATGTGTAACAGAGTTATTTTGGTTATATTATTTTCACTCAAAATCCCCCTTTTTCTATTGTGTATAAATGCAATTTAGTTTATTTGATATTGTTATATATTATTTTATTGTTTTGAGTTAAGATGTTTATGATTTTCAAGATTTGTTCAGAAAGAACACTGTCACTTTAAGAGTATGTACTTGTTCGCGTGCACGCATCGCTCGCTCGCTCAGTTCACTTCCTTCTGAGCAGAGAGAAGGTTGTCTCGTGTTAATTGAGACATTAAACGGTAATATTACTTATATTTGATTATATATTCTGAACTTAATCTGTTTGTTCCTTTGCTAAACATACTTTGTAACATGGGATTATGAAATTGTATTTCTGAGTGATCGCGATTGTGACCGTTTGCATTTGTGAGTGAGATTAGCACATATTAGCCTGCTGTAATTACTCCTCGTTTGCCAACAGGTGTTGTTTAATGAAGAATTCACAGAATTCATGTTTTCAACGTATTTCCCATTTATACAGGTATGTTTTTGTATTGTGTGCAATCTTTGTGATTAATTGTGTTATTGTTATTCATTTTGTATTGTGTTGGCTAACGCTAAGAAGATTGACTCATTAATGCATGTTCATTAATGAAATCCCTCGCTCAGTTCACTTCCTTCTGAGCAGAGAGAAGGTTGTCTCGTGTTAATTGAGACATTAAACGGTGTTGTTTAATGAAGAATTCACAGAATTCATGTTTTCAACGTATTTCCCATTTATACAGAAAATAAAGACAGTGCCAAGCAGTAAGAGGTCTGAAGTTCTTTATTGGGTGACATCAACACAACGCAGAGCGGATTCCCCTCGTTTAGGGACCCGTTACAATGGTGCCGTGACCTTTTAAGGATCCATCCGAAGATCGACGCCTGTTCGTTCGCCGTGGGAAGCTGCAGTGACTGGTTTTAGGTATTTTTCAAAGGCAGAAGGACTATTTTATATGAAGTGAAGTGGACTATATATATTTTTTTCTCTCAGAAGACGCATCATCAACTTGAATTAAGACTTTTGAACAATTAATTTGCTGACTGATTACTGTTATCAACTTATGCTGCTCAGAACAATATTTCAGTTTGTTGATTGTTCTAAATTTGAAGTTAACTGACCGCTACAATACAGAAACATGGCAGAGGGTGTTAGTAGCTTTGCTGAAGAGATGAACGACAATGAGGTGTTTGACCAAAGTAACCAGTTTGGTAGGGGAAGGGGTCTTTTCAGAATACCTTCTGAACCTAGGATGCCAGGGTCTACTAGCAGAGCATTTGATACACCTGTTCTGACTTCCACAAGATATGTTGATCGTGCCATGGCAAGTCCAGTTAACCAAAATCCGGATTTGAGTTTACTCATCAATGAGATAGCTGAAAAATTGGGACAGTCCATTACTGCTCAGCTACGTTCTGATAAAAGTTCACACTGTAGTAATTCTGAACAGCCAACTGAGATGACACTGTCTAATGTCAGACTAGTGATGCAGTCAGATGTAAAAGAGCCACCAATATTTAGGGGCGATGGCTCAGATAACTTACTGTACAAGAGTGGGAAAATCTCATGTCCCTGTATCTGAGGAAACGTGCTATTCCAATTCATGAGCAGTCACAAGAAATATTGGATAGGCTAATGGGGAAAGCAGGTGATGTAGTGAGAATTAAATTGCGTAATTACACATCTGTTGACTGCGCCAGTAACCCACAATTGATCTTTGACATTTTAAAACAGCATTTCAGCACAATCACCTACTCTAGTATGCCCCTAGCCGATTTTTACAATACTTTACCGATGCCATCCGAAGATGCAATGGAGTATTGGATCAGGCTGAACAAGACAATGGATGTCGCAAAGGAATGCTTGGAGAGACAAGGTCGGCGCATTTGTGATCCAAGTCATGAGATCAGTATGATGTTTATCAAGCATTGCCCAGATCAGTCTCTTTCTAATGTCTTCAAATTCAAATCAGCAGAGAAATGGTCCGCTTGTGAGATACAGGAGAGACTTGATGAACATATGCAAGAGAGGAAAGCTCGGACCTTCGCTAATTCACACAGTTTGAATATAACTGAACGTAGAGTTTGCACTCAGAGTCCAAATGTTGTTGAGGCAGCTGGACCTAGCCCCGCTTTGTCTGTTTCTCCTTCTCCCATGACGCAGTCTGGCAGTGACGCTGATTGCATGAAAAGTCTAGTGAGTCTATTGGACCGTCTTGTCACTCAGCAGACCCAATTCCAAGCTAGCCCTCATCATCAAGCTACAACGTTTCAGACTTACCGCAAACCATGCAGGGTTTGTAGATCTTTGGATCATTCAACAGTGTCACATTGTAGACAGGATAACAGATGTCTGAAATGTTTAACTCCTGGGCATTGGAAAAAGGACTGCCCTCAGCGAGCTGATCGTCACCAACATCAATTGAGCAGTGAGGCTAGCAGACCACCTCATCAGTTAAACTAGACAGCCCATATCATGGAAGGGGTGATGTGGGTATGGATGCTAAATCCCTTCATGAAGAGTGCGATCTTGCCCAGCTCTATGAGGAAAACTGTAATAGTGCTCCTGAGGGGACCAAAATAGTTATACAATCTAGTCAAAAAGTTGAAGCCTTCAGTAGCCTTTTCTATGTTCCTGTTCGTGTCAATGGTCATGTTCAACTCAACGGAATGATTGATTCCGGTTCTATGGCATGTACAATCAGCAAAAATGCTGTGGAGAAAATTGGATCTGCTGGCGTCTTGCCTGAAAAGAAGCGTTCAGAGGAAAATATTGTCTTGGTCGGCTGTGGAGGTCAGCAAACCCAGCCTGAGGGTTTCTATGATTTGGAAATCCAGTTTTTTGGCATCCAGTGTGTTGTCCCTTGTTTGGTCGTACCCGGCCAACGTGATGATCTTATTCTGGGCTCTAATATCATCAAACACTTGATTCATGAATTGAAGAACAACAATGATTATTGGGACATTGCTTCTAGACCTGACAATAAGTTTGATGGAGACATTCAGCGGTTCTTGTCAATGTTTACAGGTGTTGAACGTTGGAAAGGAGAAACTGTCCCTGATAAAATAGGCACTGTCAAACTCACTCAGGCAGTGGTACTTTTGCCAGAGCATGAACATTTGGTCTGGGGCCGTTTGCCACCTAATGTGCCCATGTCACCTGGCAGCACAGTGATTGTTGAGCCGACTAATTCTAAAGCTATGCCCCGAGATATTCTGGTTGGTCGTCTTGTTACACCACTCTGGGGTGACAGATGGGTGCCTATGACAGTTGTGAATCCGACAAATAAAGTGGTCACATTGAAAAGAAACAGCAAAATGGCTGATGTGTTTCCGTGTATTGCATCTGAAGATTTTGAGATTTTTCAGGGACTGCACGTTACTCCAGTGGAAAGCAAGCCAGATGATTCACATAATTCCTGTGCAGTTAATCACGCTGACAAAAATCTGTCGAACTTGGGTCTTGGGGATATTGACATCAACTGGAGTCAGATCAGTGATGATTGTAAATCTAAACTATCCCAGTTACTAGCTGACTATCAAGACATCTTCTCCAAGCATCCATTGGACTGTGGTGAAGCCATGGGATATGTGCACCGCATACGACTGACGGATGATCGGCCCTTCCGCTTGCCTTATAGGCGAGTACCTCCTGCCCACTATGAAAAATTAAGGCAAGTTCTCACTGACATGGAAGAGAAAGGTATAATCAGGAAGTCTTCAAGTGAGTACGCTTCACCATTAGTGATGGTGTGGAAGAAGGATGGTGGATTGCGTATTTGCACAGACTTCAGGTGGTTAAATGCCAGAACCGTAAAAGATGCACACCCCTTGCCTCACCAGGCTGACTGCCTTGCTGCGCTTGGAGGAAACTGCTTCTTCAGCACAATGGACCTCACATCAGGGTTTTATAATATTCCAATGAATGAAGAGGACAAGAAATATACGGCTTTCACTACACCTCTAGGTCTTCATGAATACAATCGAATGCCGCAAGGGCTTTGTAATAGTCCAGCCTCCTTCATGAGGATGATGCTTGGGATTTTCGGAGACTTGAATTTTTCAAAGCTTTTGTGCTACCTTGACGATCTTCTTGTTTTTGCACCATCTGAAAGTGAGGCTCTGTCCAGGCTGCGCACAGTATTTCAGAGGCTGAGGGAGAACAATCTGAAACTTTCCCCTAAAAAATGTCATCTTCTTCAAAGTCGAGTAAGATTCCTTGGCCATATCATTGACAGTGGAGGTGTGTCTGTTGATCCTGCAAAAGTGGAGGTCATCACAAGGATAACAGCACAAGATCTGATGGACAATGATGGCTGCACACCGTCTGTCAAAAGGATGAAGTCTTTCCTTGGCATGGTATTCTATTACCAACACTTTATTCCCAACTGCTCATCTATCTCTAAACCTCTTTTCGGTCTTACAGCTGGACAGAAAAGAAGAGGAAAGTTGTCCAAGGACAGGAAATTTCAAGGTACTTACCGTAAACTTACCCCTTCGGATTGGACTACAGAGTGTCAGGTCGCTTTTGACAAACTTAAGGCTGCTTTACTGGAGTGTGTCATGCTTGCTCATCCTGACTTCAATGAGCCCTTCATTCTTTCTGTTGATGCCTCATTGGACGGGCTAGGGGCTGTATTGTCGCAAGTGCCAAAAGGAGAACTCCGAGCCAGACCCATTGCTTTCGCAAGCAAGACCCTCAGTACATCGCAGCGCAGATATCCTGCTCACAGACTCGAATTTATGGCTCTAAAGTGGAGTGTATGTGAGAAGTTCAGCCATTGGCTGAAAGGCCACAAATTTACCATCTGGACAGATAATAACCCTCTCACATACCTCCTAACTAAGCCAAAACTTGATGCATATGAGTTGAGATGGGTTTCAAAACTTGCGGCATACACCTTCGACCTGAAACACTTGCCCGGAAAAGCAAATGTTGTAGCGGACACCCTGAGTCGTGACCCCTTTGTTGAGCCAATTGGACAGAGACTGTTGAGTGAGCCATATTCTTCCTTAATGCAGGAGGCCAATGGGGTGGGCGAAGATTCTGTCCATGATGTTTTCAGGGTCAGTAGCCAAGTTCAACCGAATCAGCCGATGAAGTGTCTTTCGCAAAGTGCTGACTACAACATGGATGAAATCAGAGCTCTTTGTCAGTCTCACTGCAGTTGGACAGATGGAGCAGAGTCCAGAGCCCTTCATTTAGTCCACCATGTTCAGAAGATATCGGGTTGCCAGGAAACTTTACCAGTGTTCTCTGCCCAAGAGCTTAAGGAGAGCCAACAGGAAGATCTGACAATATCCAAAGTGTTGTCATTCTTGATTAGACGGAGACGTCCATCGAGAAGAGAAAGACATGGCGCCAGTGCTCAAGTGCTGAGACTGTTAAAACAGTGGAATAAGTTGGAAGTTAGAGATGATGTAATGTACAGAGTGACGAAAGATCCTTTGTCTAAGAAGAAAAGATTCCAGTATGTGCTGCCTGGTAGTCTGAAGAACAAAGCTCTGTCTGGTATCCATGATCTCGCAGGCCATCAAGGGCAGGACCGTACTCTTTCACTTGCTAGACAACGTTTTTATTGGCCTGATATGGAAAAGAACATTAGGGAATATGTGAAATGCTGTCAAAGGTGTGTCTTTGCAAAGACACCTGAACCTGCTGCTCGTGCCCCTTTGGAGAGCATCAAGAGCTCGGCCCCGATGGAGTTGGTGTGCATAGATTTCTGGTCAGCAGAAGATCGTAAACAGTGTTCGGTGGATGTCCTCGTAGTTACTGACCACTTCACCAAATTGCTCACGCATTCCCTTGTACCAATCAAACAGCAAAGCAAGTTGCAAGAAAGCTTTGGGACAATGTGTTTTGTATCTACGGGTTTCCAGAACGAATACACTCTGACCAGGGCACCAATTTCGAGAGTAACCTCATAGCAGAGCTTCTTCGTCTAGCTGGTGTGGCGAAATCTCACACAACAGCTTACCACCCAATGGGCAATGGTGGCACGGAGCGCTTTAATAGAACATTGGGTAACATGCTTCGATCACTTCCCTTGAAAGCAAAACACCAATGGCCACAGCAGATCCAAACCCTCACATTTGCCTACAATGCGACCATTCACGAAACCACAGGTTATGCACCCTTCTTTCTGATGTTTGGCCGCATACCCAGAATTCCAGTTGACATCATGTTCAACCAAGTACTCGATAACCCTGAAGTTGCCGATTATGACTCTTATGCCAAGTCTTTACTGTCCTGTTTGAAAAATGCTATGAATATTGCTCAGAAGCATTCCTCTGTCGAGCAACAACATCAAGCTCATCAGTACAACAAGCGTGTTAAAGGCACTCACTTGTCAGTGGGAGATCGAGTATTGGTCGCCAATAAATCAGAACGAGGCAAAAGGAAGTTGGCCGACAAATGGGAGGACGGGGTGTTCACTGTTGTTGAAGTGAATCCTGACATCCATGTTTATAAGATAAGGGATGCAACAGGCCGCACTAAAGTTGTGCATAGGAATCTTCTGCTGGAAGTGAATTTCTTGCCAATTCCTGGTATGGATGAAGAACCAAGTTCCAGTGAACCTGATCAGCCGTTGATCTTTGGAAAGTCTGATCAGAATGGAGTGGATCAGGCAACAACGCCAAATGAGCCTGAGAGACCAGACTTGTACGACTCAAGTGAAGAGATGTCGACTGTTTCGTCTACTGAGAGTTCAATTCAGTCTTCTTTTGATTATTCTGATGAACTTCCTGTCTGTGAAACGGAACTCAGTCCTGTGGCTCACATGACCCTACCTGGTGACTTAGAACCCTCTCATCATTCAGATGTGGTAGACACAGTGAATGCAGCCATCACTCAGCCTCCTGGTGCTACCAATGAATTGTCTACAAATGAAAGACACGCACAACATTCAGATGAAATTGCACAAAACTTACCTCCCTCTCCTGACTTACTCTGCAGTGATTCATTGCTGAAGGCTGATGACCATGCTCATGCTGATCTTGTTAAACCTATTAGAACAAGAGTTGGGAGAATAGTTAAATCTGTAAACAGATTGATTGAATCTATGGTGCAGATGCCAGTTTCAAGAGTTCAAGTTGTTTAAATTGAGAATTGATTTCGAAGTCTTAGTAATCTGATGTACTGACAATGTTTGTGACAAATGTCAAGTTTAAAAGAGCCAAGTGCTGTGTGGCGTATTAGGCATCACATTAACTTAAAGGGAATATGAGACTTGATCAACCTCTTAATTTCCTAAACCTTGAAATTGAGGTAACTTCTATGTTGGTTGCGTGGATTAGATTTGCGATTCACTTGTGCCAGTAATGTATTAATTAAGAATGTCTTGATGGTACAATGAAAGATTTTGGTGAAAATAAGGAGGGGTGAATGTAACAGAGTTATTTTGGTTATATTATTTTCACTCAAAATCCCCCTTTTTCTATTGTGTATAAATGCAATTTAGTTTATTTGATATTGTTATATATTATTTTATTGTTTTGAGTTAAGATGTTTATGATTTTCAAGATTTGTTCAGAAAGAACACTGTCACTTTAAGAGTATGTACTTGTTCGCGTGCACGCATCGCTCGCTCGCTCAGTTCACTTCCTTCTGAGCAGAGAGAAGGTTGTCTCGTGTTAATTGAGACATTAAACGGTAATATTACTTATATTTGATTATATATTCTGAACTTAATCTGTTTGTTCCTTTGCTAAACATACTTTGTAACATGGGATTATGAAATTGTATTTCTGAGTGATCGCGATTGTGACCGTTTGCATTTGTGAGTGAGATTAGCACATATTAGCCTGCTGTAATTACTCCTCGTTTGCCAACAGGTGTTGTTTAATGAAGAATTCACAGAATTCATGTTTTCAACGTATTTCCCATTTATACAGGTATGTTTTTGTATTGTGTGCAATCTTTGTGATTAATTGTGTTATTGTTATTCATTTTGTATTGTGTTGGCTAACGCTAAGAAGATTGACTCATTAATGCATGTTCATTAATGAAATCCCTCGCTCAGTTCACTTCCTTCTGAGCAGAGAGAAGGTTGTCTCGTGTTAATTGAGACATTAAACGGTGTTGTTTAATGAAGAATTCACAGAATTCATGTTTTCAACGTATTTCCCATTTATACAGAAAATAAAGACAGTGCCAAGCAGTAAGAGGTCTGAAGTTCTTTATTGGGTGACATCAACACAACGCAGAGCGGATTCCCCTCGTTTAGGGACCCGTTACAAATGCATCAACTGACTTTTCTACATCAGAAACAAGTAACATGTTCTGTTATAGTTTACCGTAATAGTTACTCATTTTGTATTTTAAATATGAAATGATGTAACATGTACTTTTTTACTCTCCTCTTTAGCCAAACAATAAAATACAAACCAAAAATCATTCATCATAACTCTGGGTTTAATTAGAACATATTTCTTAATTGAAATCATGCTTTTAAATTCTGTAGCGTGAAGATAAATAGCAGATTTTGTGTGTTTATTCTTAAGGAGCTACTGTTTTTATTTATAATTATATGGTAGTTGTGATAAAAGCACAACAAAATATATGTTACAAATAATAGTTTTTAATTATGGCTATAATTAATGGCTAAAATTAGAAGGAAATGCATTTAATAGAGACAGATCAGTAGCAGTATTTGTATGAGACTGATCTTCATTAACAATAGGCTACTTGGTGAAAAGATGCCAATAAGACACATATTTTGTTTATTTGTTGTTTTACATTCCACTTACATGGTTTAATTTGGAGATTTAATGTGAAATTGTTTAGTTTTTAATTATTTGACAGCACTAGTCTAATTGTTTTGATGTCTGTTGCTTTGTGGCATTAAACTGTTGTTAACTTACATTTTTCTTATTTCACCTCAGACCTGATGGCACTGAAAGAGGAGAGTCAAGAACTCAATGAAACAGAAGAGAACGATCAAAATGAGAAACATGATTTCAAAACTGAACCAAAATCAATTAGTTGCTCACAGAATAAAAAGACTTCATCACTAGAAATAAATAAAAAAACACAAACTTCAAACCTTAATTCTAACATGAGAATTCACACTGGAGAGAGACCTTACAGCTGCCAGCAGTGTGGGAAGAGTTTCTCACGAAATGGAGATCTTAAGAGTCACATGAAAATTCACATTGAAAAGAAGCGGTTAATATGCTCTCAGTGTGGAAAGAGTTTTACATGGAAAAAAAACCTTACTGTCCACATGAGAGTTCACACTGGAGAGAAGCCTTTCATCTGTAAACTGTGTGGGAAGAGTTTTATACATAAACATTACCTTACTGTCCACAAGAGAGTTCACTCTGAAGAGAATCGATTCCAATGTGATCAATGTGGAAAGAGTTTTACTCTGAAATATTATCTTAATATCCACATGAGAAATCATACTGGAGAGAAACCTTACTCCTGCAAACAGTGTGGGAAGAGTTTCACACGAAGTGGAGTTCTTAATACTCACATGAAAATTCACACTGGAGAGAAGCATTTCACCTGCCCTCAGTGTGGAAAGAGTTATAAATATAAAGCAAGCCTTAAGATTCACTTGAGCACTCACACTGGGGAGAAACCTTTCACCTGTGAACAGTGTGGGAAGAGATTCACACGTAAAGGAAACCTTAAGGTTCACATGATAGTTCACACTGGAGAGAAACCGTACAAGTGTCTTCAGTGTGAGAAGAGTTTCACATTTCAAAGCAGCCTGATATGTCATTTGCAAACTCATTCTGGAAAGAAACTGCCGTTTTCTTCAATGCAAGAAGGGGTTTAGAAAAAGGAGCAATTTCTACAGTCATCTACACATTCATTTTGAAATACATTCAATTGTAGTCAAAGTACTAAAACATTGTTTTTCATCTCACTTACAGAACAATCATGCAAATAAGAGACTTTGTCTGTGTTCTTTGTTCAAGAGTGTATTGAGAAAAAAAAATTGTGTGAAATCAAGACTATGTTCGCACCGGAGCTGAATGTGGATTACATCTGATCACCTTCATGCATCCTTCATATCTTTTTGAGTCACTATAAGGCTTTTTTTGTTTGTTTTTGTACTTCTGAGGCCATACCCGACCATTTGCTTTACTGTAGTTTCAAACATTGAGTGATTACAGTAGATTCCCTCAAATTGTGACTATGAAGAGTATGTCACTCAATTCCATGTGTTGATTTCTCTGAATCAAAATATTAGTCAAACATTTACCTTGCTGGGAAAGCAACAATGTAACTGGAAGATTATAAATGAATTGACATCAACTGAACAAAATTCCCAATGATTGTATGTGTATTTTAGCTTATTGTTTAGTTAATTTCATTTTAATGTCAACCTGATCTCACAGAAATGCGTGAAATGAACACAAACCCTTAATCCCGATATACGTGGTGGTGGCACGGAATGTGCTGAAAATACGTGTCGGCATCACGGAAACAACACACATACAAAGTCAATGAGGCTAATTTTTCGTCGTGGACACACGGATTCGTTCTCACTCCCAACTCGTCATATATTCACGCTTGGTCAGTGTCACATTTAGACGTGCAGGGATTCCCTATAGAATCTTTTTTTTATATATATAAAATAAAGGCTGTCTGATATCAAAGTGATGTCTGTGAAACAGCGTTCAGCGTTTAACAACGCTCCATAGAGAGCAACAACAGTGTCCTAAGCACTTTAAGTGTTTCCTAGTTTTTATCGGAGGCTTATTGATAAGCGTACTGTATGTAATGTGCTGTGATTATGTTTGCTTAATCAAAGATTAATCAGCGCAATGCGATTAATAATAATCGTTATTATTTAATTGTTTGTTTGTTTGTTTGTTTGTTTATTGGCTGACTGATTGATTATTTATATTGTATTTTTATATTTTTATTAATAAATCAATCCATCTGTGGCGCTGACGTCATTGTATGGCGCAATCCCAAGATGCATTGCGATTTTCCACTCGGTAAGTAGAACAGTTCATTCATGGGTCATTATACGAAAACGTGCCATTTTGTGTCCCTCAGGAAAAAAAAGCTCTGTAAATCTTAATAAACCATTAAACAAATAAAATATTTTATAATTTAGTTTCCATAATATGTCTCATAATATAAGGATAAATTAATTGCTGTTTCTTTTGTTTCTAAAGGATTTTAATCACATTTTTGTGCAAAGCATCTTGCAGAAATGTTGAAAATGGCCTGTCCCTCAGTATGATCTGTCTACTTCTACTTGCTATCGAGGCCAAAAAAGTCAAACTATCATAAAAAAACATATACTTGTATAAAGCCTTAAGTGTCAGTTCATTAGTCATGAATGGATTTTATTCTTAACATGTGTCAAATAAAAAAAAAAACACAATTTAGTCGGGTCCCTAGGTTCTCGTCAACCCTGTTACTTTTTATGAAAACACCTCTTTAAAGATAATGGACTCTTCCAAAAGTTGTATCATTTCCAGGAAGTGACATCATCTGCCTTTCAAGAAGTTGACGGTAGAAGACAAGTAAGTGTTCTCTTCTTTTAATGCATTTTCTTTGAGTTTATGTAATGTCTGAAAGACAGGGACACGCT
This sequence comes from Garra rufa, assembly GCF_049309525.1. NCBI lineage: Eukaryota > Metazoa > Chordata > Actinopteri > Cypriniformes > Cyprinidae > Garra > Garra rufa. The sequence continues at coordinate 50,702,109 of NC_133364.1, forward strand.
CATTGTGTCAGCCCTGTTACCAGAAAAGCATACGTTAAAAAGTGATTTGTACATATTTAAAAATGTACATATATAACAACATTTAAGCCTCTCATTAAGGCACATAATGTGGTGTCATTACCTATACCTCATGGCTAGTAATGGCCGCCAATAACATTTTTCGTCAACCCTGTTACCGTCAACCCTGTTACCATTCCATGATAACAGGGTTGACGAAAAATGTTATTGGCGGCCATTACTAGCCATGAGGTATAGGTAATGACACCACATTATGTACCTTAATGAGAGGCTTAAATGTTGTTATATATGTACATTTTTAAATATGTACAAATCACTTTTTAACGTAAGCTTTTCTGGTAACAGGGCTGACACAATGAGCGTGTCCCTGTCTTTCAGACATTACATAAACTCATGTTAAGAATAAAATCCATTCATGACTAATGAACTGACACTTAAGGCTTTATACAAGTATATGTTTTCTTATGATAGTTTGACTTTTTTGGCCTCGATAGCAAGGCCTGACAGAAGAACTTCAGATCGACTGGAATGACGACCAGATTATCGCAAAATGGTGTGTCCTGACATATGACAAGGAGATCTACCCAGGAATCATCGTGGCAAAAGATGAAGGATATGCCCAAGTGAAGTGCATGCACTGTGTTGGCCCGAATAGATATTGCTGGCCAGCCCGTGAGGACAGCATCTGGTATATACTTGATGACATTTTAAGATCGATTCCTGCTCCTCTTAATGTGACAGCACGGCACGTAGAAATACGGAAAGACATCTGGTCAAAACTTGTTGGGTAGGCAGACAGGAATGTTACATTAAGTGATCATTAGTGATCATTGACTTTTGTTTATTCTGTTAAGGCCAAACATGTTCAACAGTTAGCTTTTCCTTTACCGAGTCCTTTCCTTTACCGAGTGATCGTTAGTGGTTTTTGCTTATTCTGTTAAGGCCAAACATGTTCAATTGGTCATTTAATTGCAATGTAATGTTAATGTTTTAATAAAACAATTGGTTTACATTTACATGCGCAGAATCATCATCATTTTTCATAATTTTTATGCTAAAATATCTCACTAGAGCTGTCTACAAAATATGCTGATTAGTCATGTTGAATTAAAGGTTTATGAATGTCCAATTAAGACTCCATTACACCCATAACTGTAACTCTAACAAGCAGTATAACCAATACGGTAACTGTTGTCAACCCTGTTACTGATGTGTCAACCCTGTTACTTGTATAATATTCTAATATCATTTAAAAAATTAAAATAAAAATGTAATCAACTAATTGTAAATGTTTAGTAAGAGAGGCTAATAATCCACTCAAAATTGAATTGAGGTGTTTTATTTTTGTTTCCATACATTTTTCTTAAAACAGAAGATGCTGGGAGAGTGTAATTTGGAAATGAACGTATTCATCCACTAAAAAAAATAAAACTTTCAATATTCTCAATTCACAAAAACTCTTAATGTAACAAGGGGGGGTTTATCTTTCACAGTATATCAGATTTGTTCTATATATGTATTTAAAACCTTTTCAAAAAGTAATTAATATGTCGGTAACAGGGTTGACCAAACACACACATTTACGTTGGTTTTATTAAAATAAAATAAAAAATAAGATAGCCTGAGATGGCACGGCACATTTTCCTGAGAGGTAAGGATCTACTTCATCCAAGAAGGGACTTAAAGATTTTCAAAACAGTACTTTGAAAATCAAACATTCAAAGTGGGAAATGGCACGTTTTCGTATAATGACCCTCATATAAATACGAAAAATTACTTACATTTTCGGTACAAAAACTGTTCAGTCCGGTCAAGAAGTTGTGTTTAGAACCTTTAGAAGTGCAAGGTAGTAGTTTCGTGATGCAGTAAATGACAGCAGACATTATAAAAACATAATTAGCTGCACCAAATGTGTAGTATGCTAGCTAAGTTAGCTAATTAAATTCAAGTTTTTTTCCTCATATAATCATTCAAGGTAATATGGTAGGAGATTGTATGATTTTTATGATGTGTTTTCATATTACAGTAGCTCACAACACTTCAGCCATTTATTAATGTTGAGATGAGGAACAGTGTTGCCAGATTGGTTTGTTTTCCAGTAATTGTTAGAAATCCACACAAAAACACAAATCTTAACAATGGTACACAATACAAATGTATTCATAGCTACGACAATACTGTGGCTTATCACAATTATTTAATAAAGCAAATTAAGTGTTCTTCTCTAAAGAAAGCTACGTTGTTTCTACATGGTAAACTATTTTCCATGTCTGTCATTTGGCATAACAGAGATATCAAAGTTTCACCTATCCAAGCCCAATTTATCCCAAGTAGCACATTCAAAACCAGTCAAAAACTGCCCAATCTGCCAACACTGATGAAAAAATAACTGGTAAAATTGTAAGAAATTCAGATTTTTTTTTTCTCATATCAGGTCCTTCACATTTACCAGCTTCTCACATCTCCTTTATTTAACTTGACCGACACACACAAAACCAAAGGCACTTTTAAGAGCCACGTCCATTTTGTTAACCTGTTGTCTCTCTGTAGCTCACTCACTCTTTCTCTCTATCTGTCTGTTTACATCTGTATTTGTCATATCTGTCCATCTTTGTTGTGAGTCTTTCTGTCTGTTTGTGTTTCTGCCCATCTCCATGAGTGATTCAGAACTCCAAGAACAGTTTATGAAGCTGGATAACCTGGTAGATCATCATCAAATCAGCGATGAGCTCCAGAGTCTTGATGACTTGCTTGGGAAGCTGCAGGAACAGGAGGAAGCAGCACCAGTAAAGACACCTGAACCAAGGGTGCATTGGAGAAAAAGAGACATTGATGGAAACAAGGTCAAGCAAGAACCAGTCAAATAAAGGTCAGTATAATTGTAGATTCAATATATTACATATCTACATTGTTTAGGCCCTTATGAATGTATCAAACTCATAATAGGTCAGAGAAACAATCAAACCAGAACTGCTCACTTGATTTTTGACATGAAAATAAATTGATTACATACAGTGTTTGTGTAAAGCAGTATAAACTACGCTAAATTATTGGTCATGGTAAGGCTGTGTTTGAAGCCGTTTGTTCTGAGTGTCTTTTCAGTGGCCAACCAGCTTGTTTCTTTTTAAATCATCTGCTTTTACAGCAAGCAGTCTTATTTGCTTTTATCATCTATGACAACTTATAGACAGATAACTGCAAGTAATTGAACTGTCCACATGTGGGTTTGGGAAATAAATGTCGGACAATTTTTTTTCTCTATCTAAACGTTCAACAGTGAGCTTAGGCCATTTTATAATAAGGGAGGTAAATTTGTGCTACTAACCTTGGGACAAGTTGAAAATGTTATAAAGGTTGTTTTTTGTTGTTTTTATCTGGTACAGCTGAACCCGTTCAGAAAACTGATCCTCCCATCATTGCTCCTGACACCAACTGTGAGGTGACCTTTACTCCAGAGACTGTTGGTGTGTACTTTTTTTTGAGTAAATTACATTTTCAAAATCCAAAGGCACTCCAAGCAGTACACTTTAATATATAAGTGTTGTTTTTAAATATTCCATACTATTTTAACAGAGTGTTTTCTGCAAGATCTCCAGCACTCACTGAGCGATACCTCAGATGATGAGGCATCACCTCTTGGAAACTCAAGAGATCCTCTCCTAGCTTCCTCAAACTGGAGCATACGACAAAGTCTCTTTGCAGAGAGGTGGAGGGCAGAGAGACCCCGTCTGGTGAACACAGCTGTGGCACAAGAAAATGTGGCAACACACATCTGCCAACATTGTGGGAGCAATCCAGCTGCTGTCCGTTGTTGTGACTGTCGACCACGCCCCTTCTTCTGTGCTGATTGTGATGTCAGCATGCACACCAGGCATGTTCTCCATAACCGAGATGCCATGACTGCTGGATTCTACCAGCCATTGCCTCCAACAACTTTTGTTGTAGATAAGGCTCTTTCCCATTGTGGTAAGTCCTGGTTTATGACTGTACAACATAAATATCATTCTGAGAATCGTTAGGCCTCATAAGCTTAACTATTTAAATAATGCCTTTTTGTTTCGTATTGTTTGATATTGAATTTATGAGGACATTCCGTGTCAGTCAGCTTTTTGAGCAACTCTTGCATACTTTTTCAGCAATGTTCTTCATTACCATTGAAGCATTACAATGTATTACTCAGTCAATACAAATGATCTTAATTCACATGTTTGATCTTTTCCAGTACGGCTTGTACCTGTGGAGATTCCTGACAATATTTGCAGTTGTTCACCAGAGTCATTGAGGGTCAGCCCAGGGAAGAATGTTGCTGTGATCACAATGAATGGTAAGGGTGTAAAGATAAGTGTTATTATATGGTAAAAGAGTTGGGCTTGTAACCCGAAGGTCGCCGGTTCGATTCCCGCACCGGCAGGAATTGAAGGTGGGGATTGTGAATGAACAGTGCTCTTTCCACCTTTAATACCATGACTGAGGCACCGAACCCCAAATTGCTCCCTGGGCGCCGGAGCAATGGCTGCCCACTGTTCTGGTGTGTGTTCACAGTGTTTGTGTGTGTGTGTCTTTGTTCACTTCTCACTGCTGTGTGTGTGCACTTGGATGGGTTAAATGCAGAGGACCAATTTCAAGTGTGGGTCACCATATTTGACAATATGTCATGACTTTTACTTTCATAAACATCTATACATGCTCTTCTCTCATAGGGGAGCACAGGTCTGTTTGTAAAATCTACACACTTTTGAGTAATGTTCAAAAAGTAAATGAAATTATGTAAAAAATATTTTAAGAATCCAAACCCTTATTAATCACATAAGGTTTACATTAAAGTGGATTTGTTTTTGATTTTTCCAGGACGATATGATCTAAGCATGCCTGAGTTGAGTTGTGAGGCATGCCAAGCCACTTGGGCTGCTGGAGTGGTCGACCTAAATCGAAGCGATTACTGGCCTGCGACCCTTCACTTTTCCACAATTTATGCCACAGATGTCTTTTTTTCATTTGAAGAAATGAAGATGGCAGCACCAGGACTGTCCTGCCAAGCATTTTTAAGAATGCTGGATCAGCTAACTGTCCGCTTTGGTCGTGTGAGTATTGAATTTATTTATCCTATAGTGTTGTTAATCTCTTTGTATTGTGGGTTGAAAAGCTGTTTGATGCTAATGTATTTGTTGTACATTATTAGCCATTGTTTTCCTTACTTCTAATAGACTGGCAAGATCTTCACAGACAGTTTTCAGAAAAGTTTTTTTGAGTGGGAGGCTGTGCGATATGAGGTGGACAAAATCTGCAAGGAAGAGTGTCACGTAAATATAAAGGTCTGGGTCCAAAAGCAGGGTGAGTGATTTTAATGAAACAAATACAAATAAACAAACAAAAAGCCAACACGGCAAAATACAACATAAACTCAAAAGAACCAAAACAGGGAACAAGGTCTAAGGCCAGGAATCGCAGAAACACAAAAAAACATGAACAACAAAAGACAATGCAGACATGAATGCAGAGTGAGTAGTGGGATCTCTTATAGTCCAGATATGATTGTGAACAGGTGTGCGTGTAATCAGTGATAACGACAAGGACAGGTGAATGCTATCAGAGTGCAGTGCAGGAAAAGGAAAACAGCGACCTCAGGTGGCTGAGGGAAGCCCCACAGCCCAGATCATGACAGTACCCCCTCTCAAGGGAACGGCTTCCAGACGTTCCCAAAACAAAAACAAAAATCTGGAGGGAGGAGGAACGGTGGAAGGTGCATCAGGGGGAGGGATGGCGGGCCAGGCCCGTGCAGTGGAGGAACGTGAGTTGGCTTCGCCGCCGGAGGAACGCGAGCCGGCCTCACCGCCAGAGGAACGTCAGTCGCCAGAGGAACGCGAGCTGGCATAGCCACCAGAGGAACGCCAGCAGCCACCACCGCGTCCGGCACAGAGAAAGCGGTCACCACCGCATCAGGAACAGAGAAAGCGGCCACCGCCACGCCAGGAACAGAGAGAACGGTCACCGCCGCGCCAGGAGCAGAGAGAACGGCCACCGGCGCGTCCGGAACAGAGAGAGCGGTCACCGCCGTGCCCGGAATAGAGAGAGCGGCCACCGCCAAACAGGCGTAGATGGTCTCGAAGCGGGCGACCGACGCCGCCTCCGCCTCCTCAGAAAAAAAACTACTCCCCGCTGGACCCATCTGGGATGTCTGCATTCTGTCACGTAAATATAAAGGTCTGGGTCCAAAAGCAGGGTGAGTGATTTTAATGAAACAAATACAAATAAACAAACAAAAAGCCAACACGGCAAAATACAACATAAACTCAAAAGAACCAAAACAGGGAACAAGGTCTAAGGCCAGGAATCGCAGAAACACAAAATAACATGAACAACAAAAGACAATGCAGACATGAATGCAGAGTGAGTAGTGGGATCTCTTATAGTCCAGATATGATTGTGAACAGGTGTGCGTGTAATCAGTGATAACGACAAGGACAGGTGAATGCTATCAGAGTGCAGTGCAGGAAAAGGAAAACAGCGACCTCAGGTGGCTGAGGGAAGCCCCACAGCCCAGATCATGACAAAGAGCCCTTCATCTGTCCTGCGTGCACCCCAGATATGCTGGCAGTTTCAGTGGATGGAAACCGCAAGCATTACCGTTTCAAGAATGCAGCTAGGTACTCCAAACTGTGTATAATGTCACACTGTTGAAACAATATTAATAAGAAAAAATAGCTCTTTAATGTGCACCAAGTAAAATTATATTACAATTACAACAGATTATTATTATTATTGTTTGTTTTTTTTGTTTTTTTTTAGATCTGAGGAACAGGCCATCTTTAAAGACGTCTTTATAGCTAAGGATGAAGATGTGACAAGATTTGTGGACTATATTCACAAGACATCCAAACATGTAAAATTGTAGATGATTAGACTACATACAGGACTACATTTATCTTCTACTCAAGAGTTTGTTTAGAAGAGTCTTGTTTTTCTTCAACCCTTTTCCATATTATAGGTCAGTGGAAGAGGTGTTTGTGGAGGGGAGTGGTCAGCAGCCAGAGAGACCTCCCAAAGATCTGCCAGCAAGGTAGATGAGGAGGGACTGGAGCTTGCGGTGTGTCGGCATGGAGTGCTGCTCTGTGCTTTAAATATGTACAGGGGGGGGGGGGGGGGATTTTTGCATATCCCCTGTACCTACAAGAAAAGCTGGCCAGTAGGCAAATCACTTTTTTTTGTATGGATGTGACCTGCAAATATTGGCCCTACCTCCAAAGAGTTGCAAAAAGCTGCCCAGAGCTCCAGCACCTTCTTAACATGAAGCCCTTCCTTTCAGTATTCAATGCCAAAGCCCATGATTTTAAATGCGAGGTAGGTGAACTTTGCTATGTGATTATCAAAACTGGGCATCTGCAAATGAATGTAAAAACTTTCTCAGCATTATTTACATTATTTTTTTATTACTACTAATCAGGTGAAATGGAGTGGGGCGGATCAGGATGGGGCTGGTTTAACACTAGGGGAGGAGGTGGAACAGTGCAACTGCAATGCTTTTCTCTCTAGGATTGCAGTGACCACAAAACACATGTCCAAAGCAGGTAAAATGACCACATACAGTTCTTCACTAGTTACATCATTACATAATAAGTGGGGGGAATATAGTAACATGATATTTTCTGTGTTTGCAGGACGCACAGACATGCTGACTCTCATGGCCATGCACTGGAATCAGCAAAAGTTCAACAATTTGGCCACCGCACTGACCCGTCGATATCAGAAGGTAATGACATCAGTGGAATTTGTTTTAGATGTTCAGTAATGTATGTTATTAGTGTTTGAAGCTGTGCATTAAACATTTGGTTCTTGTTTTTGTACTATCTGTGATTATTTGTCATTGCAGACCACAAAAGCTCCATGAAAGTCCATGAAAGTCGAACTGGCAGTGACAGAGAGCCAATTGGAAAGATTGAGTCAATGATGTAAAGGAGTGGGCAGACGGTGAGGAAATGGCTAGTATTTATATATTTCTAGTAATAGATTTAGTCGTGAATAATTGTAATTGTTACTGTTATTGTAATTTCTTTTCAGCAACAACAACAACAAACACAAATGATGTTGATGCCTTGGCCAACTGAATTGAGGTGCTGTGGCAAGTATCAAGAGGCGTTCCCAGCGTCTCTATAAAGATACAGATGGCAACAAAGGTCGTGCCAGGATCCGCCGCAAGATCAGGGAGGAGAAGGGGATTCTGACATCAGTTGTAGAGAAATACAACAGAATGGTTCCAAACACAGACACTCTGTGCTTAGAAACCATTTTGTCTGGTGAGACAGCTTGGCCATGGCAGCTGCCACACAGTGGTATGTACACAATTCGTATACATACATATTTTTACACTTACACACATTACCCACAATGCCTTAAATGTCAGTTTGTCATAATTTTTTCTCATGCATTCTAGACTCTGTTGACCTAAGGACAAAAAGAAAGGCATTCGACATCATCATGTCAGTTAGGCGACTTCAGGAGGAGCAGAAGATTCTTGTTGCAGAGATGGACCACCAGTGGAAATATCTTTCAACTCGTGCTGAGACCCTCAGAGAACTGTCCTGCTTGTTTGCCTCTGAGACACTGAAAAGTATGTATTTGTAATATATAGCACAAACATAAGCATAGGGTTGCCCCCAACCAAATATTTTCCTGGAAAATTGACTCACTAAAGAGTCAGATCCAGGGCTGAGAAAGAATAAGTTATTTGAGCCATTACAACTGTCAGACTATTTTTATTTCACTGTTAGTAAGAGTCAGATTTTTTTTACTAAAGTGCATATTCCTGTAACTACATAGATGACATGTCATTAAAGTAAAAAGTAGCCTAGTAATGAAAACATATTTTATTGTACCATAAGTGGCTGTGTAAGCCTTCATTACACTTATATGTAATTACTATCTAATAATTACAGGGACCAACCATCACCATGTTCTGTGGAGTTTGTTTGTATTTTTGTTTTTTCTGCAACTACACAGTCAATCCAGTTTAGTCCAACTATGACTTTTCTAACAGACTAACATTTTTGCGTTACTATTAGGGGGCAGCCCTAATAAACATACACAACAATGATGAAAGTTTTTAAAGTTTCTAAAGGAGGCCTAATGTTATTTTGTTATATTTTTGTTCTTTCGAGATTCGCAATGTGGCCTAAGTGAAGAGGGTTTGAAAGGTCTGCAGAGCATCATCCACAGAAAGCTACATAAAATCAGAGATATGCGGGTGCAAGCAAGAGAGTGTTACCTGCAAGTTTTGTCTGGAGCAGAGAACTTCTTAAACAAGTCGTCAGCTGATGACTATGACAATTTCTGGTGACGAACTGTAATCAACAGTGACCTCTTTTTTTTTTTCTTGACCGTGGCCTTGACCTTAAACCCTGATTCTAAAGAGTGTAATAAAATATGCTTTTCATCACCTTGTGCATCAACGTGTATTCTCTTTTTTTTTTTACATACATAAAAATGTATGCATGCATGCCTCTACAACCAGTCAGTGGTGGAAATTAAGTGCATTATTGTAAGGCTGTAAGTACTGTACTGTTCTAAAGTATAGATTTGAGGTACTTGCTCTCTCAATGATTTGTTTCTTTTCATGCCACTTTTTAGTTGTACTAGGCTGCAGTTAAAAGAAAAACAAACTTTTACTGAACTTGACAGCACATGAAGGTACAAATAAATAATTGGTATAAATAAAACTACTCAGTAGTTCATACTTACAGTATAAGTACAGCCAAAACAAGTAGTCAATTGGCAAAAAAATTATTTGGCAACTAATTTGTTGATCATAAGTTGATCAAGTTTGTTGATCATTTTAATGTAAAAACATTACATAGTTCCATTGCATTTTTTTAATTTTTAGTTGCTTGACATGTTTAATCATGTTGAGGTTTGAACTGTTCACAGCATGTGTAATGGTATTCTTTTTTGGTAATGTGTAATTCTGACTATTTTCATAATACTTACAAACCAAATCAGTTGGGTAATGAAGAAAATAATTAGCAGACTAACTCATATTGAAAATAATCATTAGATACAGTAGATATCTACAAAATAGTTCAAAATGAGCTCCACCTTAATCAACTACAAGACTAAATAATCATGAGTTTTATGAGTAATAATGAAGTCAAGTCACCTTTATTTATATAGTGCTTTTAACAATACAGATTGTGTTAAAGCAACTTCACAGTATTTAAACAGGACAATAGTGTGTAAGTAACGCATTATTGTAAACAATCAATTTCCAGTTAAAGGCAGTTCATCAATGAATTCAGTGATATCATCATACAGTTCAGTTCAAATAGTATATGATATCACTGGAAAGTAAATATGATTCACAGGGGAAAATGGAATTTTAGGTCTTTAGCCCAGGGGCCTCATTTATAAAGACTTGCGTAGAAACCATCCTTGATTTTATCTAAGAACTTTTCTGATTTGATCGTAAGAGCGATTCAGAGAAAACGAACGTACCACGAAATCCATGCGTCCGCCAGTCATTCGGTTATAAATCACAAATGATCGTGGAATTGTGTGCAGCTGAATGTTCCGCCGTCGAAACGCCCCTGCTTAATTAATTAACATATAAAATGAGCTCATTCCTAAAGCAAAAACTCTGTGACAATGGCAAGTAAAAAGGAGTGCAAGAAATCAAATTATAGTGAGGCTGAACTATCAGCAATACCAGGCATTATCACAAGGAAACGGTCGTACGCCAAGCTGGAATCTGACGTGGAGATAAGTACTTTTCCACGTCAAAGACGGTTTTTATAAATCTGTACTTTGACGTGGATTTGATCGTACGAACACTCTAAGATCAAATCAGTGCGTAAGAAAGTTTTATAAATGAGGCCCCTGGGCTGAGAAAAAAACAACTATGCCCACATATGCCTGTGTCCTAGTGTAGGGTGCTGTATAACAATTGAAACTTGTTTATGGAATAAGCAGATTATAGGGACATAGACAAGCAAGACAAAGAAAACCATTATGACAAGGAGGAATCATTATTTCCCAACATTAAATGCAAGTTCATCCAAAATCATTTTGCTAAAGGAAAAAAGAAAAGAAAGAAAGAATGAAAGATATACAGAAATAATAAACATGTTGCCTTGACATGTTACGTTAAAATATTTGTGTAAATTTTTACTGTATTTCTGTATTCTGTCTTCAGAGTCTCACAGTACCATCAAAACCTAACACAAGCATGTTGTAAATATAGAAAGGGGCAAAAATAAAAAAATGTTTAGGCATAAATGTGACAACACAGTTTGTTGTCCATGGTAAAGGGAGTACATCTGTACAGGTTTTATTGCCCTTCCACCCACAGGGGACCAGTAGAGCCTCCTGGTAGAGTAACAAAACTGCACATTTCAAATGGATGTAACTTAAAGTCCGATTAACATATCAAAGAGAAAATCAGCAGGACAACTAATTATGCTGTGTTTAATATATAATGTTGGAAACAGTTTTTTCACATATACAGAAAGTTTGTAAAAAAGCGTTTTAAAAAGTGTTCTTAGTAAAATACCAAATTTCAACTTGGCTGTCAAATATATCATAAAAGCTTGCACAATAAACATATTTAGATATAACTTTATTCATTGAATATAGTATTTACTTAATTTAATTACTAAAAGATTTTTAAACTACATTACCCATAAGCCTTTTACACTCTGTCGATGGGACGGGAAAACATGGCGCTGTATATTGTAGTTCATTAAAGTTTGTACTTACGCTGTAGGGTTAGGGTTAGGATCTCGGTAAATGGGTAATTTCTTGCAACACAGCAATGCCTCATTGTTCAGTGACAGTATTACTTAAGTCATAATGACAGTAAAACGTAGTTTACAAAATGAAGCACCTTGTATTTTGGCCTAAAAGTTAGTCCAGCCACAGCTTGTCAAAATCCACGTCACACTTACTTCCAAATATGGTAATTACGGGATCTTCCGGCTGAAGGTGGGTTATAACCATATAACAGAAGGGCAGTTAAATATTTATTTCTTCTCATTAAAAATAAAATTTCACAGTTATTGATTCCTATCTGTGTCTTACCTGATGTAGATTAGATTATTGATTAGTTCAGATAAGTGAATCTTTTTTCCAAAGCAAGGGCCTATTTCCATGGTATGAACCAGAGGGTAACTAATTTTGACAGCTGTATACTGTATGAGGAATAAATACTAAACTATTTCAAAACGTCTAATTTCTGATATATATAAGCAGAAATTAGACGTTTTGAAATAGTTTAGTATTTATTCCTCATACAGTATAAAGCTGTCAAAAAAAAAAAATTTTTTTTTAAATATATATATATATATATATATATATATATATACAGTATATATATAAAGGGAACACTTTGAGTTACATTGTGTTGTTTAAGTGTTCCCTTTATTTTTTTGAGCAGTGTATATATATATATATATATATATATATGTACTTATTTCCCAAAATGTATCAATAAGTCAAAATCTAAATGTAGTGCTTAGTACAGTATCCTCTCTCAGCTAGACACTTGAAATTAAATACACGAAAATAACAGTTCAGTATAAAATTGAATGCAAATAAAGGCAATCAGTTTTAGTGAAATATAACAATTTAAATAAGCATTCTTAATAATAAACTTATTCTATTTTAGGCTACATGAAAATAAATATGTAAATGGGAAATATGTAACACTAAATATATTACTACATTTATGTTGTATTTTTTTCATGCTTGGCATAACAGACAGTTCATGTAAACTTACCTATACCAAAACTGCACTGCACAAATCTTTAAAAATAATGTAGAAACAGCATATTTGTAGCATGTCCTCTCCATGTTACACTACCTGGCTGTTACGCAGTTCATGACAAATGTAAAAGATGTTTAAAACAACAACTTTTAAAAAAATACTAGAAGAGAGTATGCACTGTGCAAAAACTTTAATGAAGAACAGCAAGCAAAACAAACAAGAACAACAACGACAAAACAGTTGGGGTTGGTTGGGGTGTGGAAACTCGGTCAAAAAATGTTGGAACTCCCTGGCAGGCTCCCATGTGTCATCCCAAGTTTTGCCACTGTAAAATATCAAAAGTGCACATATCATTAGAAGACAGGACAAAAATCAAGATCATTGACACTGGTGGATTAGCTAGAAAGGGCTTTGACTTGCAGAATGCTGACTACGTTTTAAAATTTCAGCATGTTTTCATGTTGTATTACATGTAGATCTGGCAGTTCTACAGACTCAGGGATCAGGATAGTGACTGCATCTTGCCTCCACTGCCATTCATCATTGTGCTCCTCTTCTTCATATTCAGTACTGCTCTTCTTTTGTCACTGCCCTAATCTTCCTCATGCATTTTATCACCACTACTGTCACTGTTTCCATCTTCATTGCTCAAAAATATGATGCAAATCACATGTAGAACAGCATTCTCCATCCAAGTTTAGTGTTTCAGATGCTGACAAATTATTTTATGCATGCATGATTCCCCTAGTAAAAAAGTCATAGATTTAAAATGCATTTATTTTTGCAAGTATAGTTCAAATCTATTAACATATTTACTGACATATCGCTCAAAACATACTGATATAAAAAAATAATTACATTTTATATGGAGTACTACTTGTGCACAAAGCACATTTATTAATATTAATCAAAAATATGTTTAATGTCACTATTGATGAGAATTGTATGATAATAATTAAAGTGTACACAACGTTTACTTGCAATAGTTGCACTTTAGCACAGTCAAATATATCCAAGTATATCTTTAGTTGGACTTCAGTACTACTTCTGCATTAAGTATTAAGTATTAAGCATTAAGTACAAAATGATTTGTTCCAATTTAATAGGCTTTAAATATACCAGGTTGGTATACTAAAAGTACAGAGTATTTTTTATTAAGTAAATAATAAGTAAATTTATTTGTAGTATACTTAGCATGAAATAAATATATTGTAAATATATTTTAGCATATTTATTTTTCACTAAGGTCACTTCTACTGTAACACATTACTGGTAATGCCCTAGGTCAATGTCCTGCTCAATAAATAGGCTTTAGCTAGTTGTGTATGTATAGTAGCAGCTTAAGTACTTAACTAGAAACCAAAAATTTTATCACATCAGCTCCATTTTATTTTTAATACACTGGCTGCCTGTCAACTATTTTTAAAATTGTATGAATTAGAAAGCACTGAATTGTCCAGCACCCACAATCCATTGTGTCCACTTCCAATTCATAAATTCTGTGCTCTTACTAATAACTAGATATCTAAATTGACACAAGGAGGTAGATCTTTCTCCTATCTGTATCCAAAATAATGGAATATGCTTTCAAGAACTTGGAATTTAGTCACACTTTAGTTTTTAGTCCAGACAACTGACCATCGCCCATGTCCTAGCAAAACCTTGTATCAGTTTTCTACAGACTACTTCAGAGGATGATTTCCTGCCAGGATCAATTACATGACTAGGGAGCTTTCTCTTGCCACAGACATCAATAAAATGAACTTCAATGCTGCTTTCAAGAGACCATTTAAACTTTGCCTACATCATATTGGTCATGGAATAGACTACTTCGCATTGCAATGAAATTAAATAGTTAATAAAACACGACTTACCACACAGTGCAAGGCAACCAGTGGACTTTCAATTCTGCTTTTCCCTACACACACACAAAGTAATAATTGTTTTAGCTGTTTAAGCAATCACTGAATTGTTATCTTTAAAGGCCAGAATTAGTCACTGAGACAAGCAAGCAGCCTAATAAAAGACATTTTACCTCATTCATTCTTTCCCCAGTTATTTTATCAAATAGGAAGATCTTCTGCCTACTACATTTTCGGCAACCTAAATGATTAAAAGACAAGGAAAGTTTATTAAGCAACGAATGTCAAGCTTTGTAGTTGAATCTCCAGTTAATAGTTATCATTTTACTTGTGAGGTGAACTGTGGTCCCACTTTGTCCCTGCTTATTGTCAATCAAGCAAAATATACTGTGCTGGGTTTCCAAAAGCCCTCCTAGCTTAAAGGGGTCATCGCATGCCCATTTTCCACAAGTTCATATGATTCTTCTTTAGGGTCTTAATGAAAAGTTTATAATATATTTTGGTTAAAAATTCTCAATAGTAGTGTAAAAAAACACCCTTTTACCTTGTCAAAATCAGCTCTGCAAAATATCAACTCATTTTACTGCAAGGTCCCTCTAAATGCAAATGAGCTCTGCTCGCCCCGCCCCTCTCTGCCTGGTATGATGAGTCCCAATGTTTACTTTATCTGCATTTAGCCATGTTTAGCCACATTTAGCGGCGAAACTTGCCAACGAGCACATTATTAGGAAAGGACGTTTGCAAAGATGCATAAAAAAACCCTAATACTTACTTTTGCTGTGGGTGAAGCTGTATCAGGAACAATTCGCACAAACATAGACGCATATGATCGGAGTCGGATATTACTTTTAAAGATTAAACAAATACTACTGGGTGGATTTTCATCATTGTAGGGTGGTTGTGTTCACAAAGTGCCAACACACATTAATGTTCAAACAACATGAAAAAGTTGGTTTTGCATCTGATGACCCCTTTAAAATAGTGATTGACATTAACCACAGCCCTTGGACACTGGCCACTTAAACACAGTTAAACAACTTAACCAACCAAAAACAAAAACAACCAACCAAATAAATCAAATTTGCCTGAAGTCAACTTTGTCTGAGAGCAAATTCATTAATAGTGTGGATTAAGGTTTACCACTGAAAAACAAAACTTACTTTTTCTTCTCTTCTTCACATATGGCCCCTCCTGACCCAAGGACTGGGAGATGGAAGAAGCAGCAGGTGGAGGACAAGACTGTGGAAGGGAGAGATCAGTGGTCATAAGACAGAGAAGAGACAGAGGTGGCAGAAGGGGCTGGTGTCGTCCTTTTCTTCCTGTGTCGCAAAGACTTAGAACATGGCAGTGGAGGTGAAGGAGGAGAAGAGTATGGAGGAAGAACAACAGTAGAGGAGGAAGGAGAGAGAGAAGTGGGAGAGTGTGGGAAAGAGAGAGGAACCAGGTCGAGTACAAATACAGTCTCAGACTCCTTTGTGAGACTGTCCGACTGCTCCACGGTGAGGCTCTCCGGCTGCTCCACGGTGAGGCTCTCCGACTGCTCCACGGTGAGGCTCTCCAGCTGCTCCGAGGTGAGGATCTCCGGCTGCTCCGAGGTGAGGCTCTCCGACTGCTCCACAACGGAACCGTTGCACTGCTCCTGACTGGGGCTGTTGTGCTGCTCTGCTATGGGGATGTCATTGTACATATATTTTAAATAATAATTATTATTTTTGAACAAAAATCTTGCTCTTACCCTTAGTCAAGATAAATTCGTAAGCCCTTCGCATCTTCTCCAAAAAATTTCTTGTGACAGGAGTGGGGTGCAGATGGGTTATTATGTCTGCAACCCACTTATTAGATTTTTTTTTTATCTTGTTTTCCTATAAATAAAATGGGCTTGTAACCCACTGCCTCAAGTTTCCGCACCTGAAATGAACAAAAGCAGTTACTACACATTAGTTAAACCCACTGAAATATTAGATACATTAGTACTGTATAAAGAAATTTTATTTTAAGGTCATTTAATGAAGTGCAATGTAAGAAAATGAGCCTTAATCTGTTTTGTAAAGATTATTTGAGAAAAAGCATTACCACATCTTGTATTTTATATGATCAAAGTTCAATTTCAGATAAGGCCAGAGGTACTCTTTCAGTTTCTAACATTGCCAACATGACTGAGTCATTATGTGACAGAGAACACAACTTATTGTTTCTCTTTAACACAATTTAAAGATAAAGATAGAGTCTTCCTTAAATACGTTTATAAAGGCCACATCACACTGGTACTAGTCTATGATATGTGACAAATATGTGCTTACAGTTACACTTCAAATAACACTTATGAAAAATTAGCTTTTTTTTACTTACTGCAATACGGGCAGAATCAATTATGCGGCCAACATTTCTGCTTTTCATAACAGATTTCCCCCACTCGCTGTCCAGTGACACCACTTTTTCTTTTAATTTTTGTTTATTGGACAGACTTCCAAAGCAGACATAGCAGGTTTTCCTGCTTGCCTGATTGGGAATCTGGCAAGATGGGCAGGGCCTAAATTTGGGCCTTGTCATAACTTTAAAAAAAAAAACTAAAATAATATACAGCAGAAATAAACAAAACAAACAAACAAAAAAAACAGACAGACTAAGACCTATTGAGAGGAACAGAATAATGGACAGATACAGATGTAAAGAGAGAGAGAGAGAGAGAGAGAGAGAGAGAGAGAGAGAGAGAGAGAGAGCGAGAGAGGGACAGCAATCTACAGAGAGACAAGTTAAAAAGACAGACGTGGCTCTTAAAAGTGCCTTTGGTTTGTGTGTGTGTGTGTGTGTGTGTGTGCTGGTAAATGTGAAAGACCTGGTAAGAGAAAAAAATCAGAATTTCTTACAATTTTACCAGTTATTTTTTCATCAGTGTTGGCAGATTAGGCAGTTTTTTACTGGTTTTGAGTTGTACTACATGGGATAAAATGGGCTTGGACAGGTGAAATTTTGATAACTCTGTTATGCCAAATGACAGACATGGAAAACAGTTTACAATGTCGAAACAAAGTAGCCTTCTTTAGAGAAGAACACTTAATTTGCTTTATTATGACATGTTAAATAATTGTGATAAGCCACAGTATTGTCGTAGCTATGAATACATTTGTATTGTGTACCATTGTTAAGATTTGTGTTTTTACTATATAATTTTGTGTGGATTTCTAACAATTACTGGAAAACAAACCAATCTGGCAACACTGTTCCTCATCTCAACATTTATAATTGGCTGAAGTGTTGTGAGCTACTGTAATATGAAAACACATAAAAAAAATCATGCAATCTCCTATCATATTACCTTGCATTATTATATGTGGAAAAAAATAAACAAACTTGAATTTAATTAGCTAACTTACTAGCATACTACACATATGGTGCAGCTAATTATATTTTTATAATGTCTGCTGTCATTTACTGCATCACGAAACTACTACCTTGCACTTCTAAAGGTTCTAAACACAACTTCTTGACCTGAAACTGACTTTTTTTTACCGAAAATGTAAGAAATTGTTCACATCTATATGAATGAACTGTTCTACTTACCGAGTGGAAAATCGCAATGGATCTTGGGATCGCGCCATACAATGACGTCAGCTCCACAGATTGATTGATTTATTAATAAATAAATAAAAATACAATATAAATAATAAATCAATCAACCAACCAATAAACAAACAAACAAATAATTAAATAATAATGATTATTATTATTAATCGCATTGCGCTGATTAATCATTGATTAACCAAACAAAATCACAGCACATTACATACAGTACGCTTATCAATATCAATAAACCTCCGATAAAAACTAGAAAACACCTAAAGTGCTTAGGATACTGGTGTTGCTCGCGCTATGGAGCGTTGTTAAAGTCACCGCTGAACACGTCAAATTTCAACGCCTCAGGCTCCGGTACAGATTCTATAGGGAATCCCTGCACGTCTAAATGTGACGCTGAAGGGGTACCCTGTTCGTCAATAAGTGACGCCGAGGGTTCCTGACCAAGCGTCAATATATGACGAGTTGGGAGTGAGACCATCCATCCATCCATCCACCGATAGCAGCGTCCATAGCAACCAAAACGTTGCAGTTTCACATTATTCTGGCGAGATCTGAAAAATCTTCACAACAACGAGCAAGCGAGTGATTGTGTACATTGACTGAGTGAATATTATGAAACTAATATATATATTTCTCGCTAGAAATGTAATCAAAACTTATTTTTATGCAGAAACTAATTCTAAATATTGAGTTTTTCACTAAAAATGAGAGAAATGTCCGCCATGTTTTTTGTTCTCACGGTCGGAATCTTGAAAGTCACGTGACTTGGACGTAAAACAATAGGAAAAGAATAGGCAAAAAAAACGTAACAGTCATACAATTCAAGGGCCGTTATTGTAACCCCTCTACGTTTTGCACTTTGGACCAACGTAGTCAGGGTACGTTTTTATATGAGACTGGGTTGCACAGTAAGCTGGTACAGTTGTAGTCATTTTTGCCTCAGTCTCACTCTCTCGAGTCTTTATGGTTTTTGGTTAGTGAGCTGTGCCGTAGCCTGCTTTCATTGAAAGTGTATCTCTCAGGTGCAAGACCCTTGCATATTGCATATGCAAATGCTACGCAAACAACCCACAGTTGCTGTGATTCGATTGTTGCTGCACAGCTGGTTGCACAACAGCAGTATGATCACGTTTTGGCCTTACCAGTCAGGTCAATGCATGTAGCATGCTCGGGTCCAGAGGGGCATGTGTGCTGTCATAAACAACAAGCTGAGTGTCATGGCAAATTAAATTGCTCACCGTGACCCAGTGGCACTGACGAATGTTTAGTATCTGCACAATTGTTTTTTTGTGGAGGTCCCTTCATTTATTTTTATTTTTTTTTATTGTACTAAACTGAACTGATTGAAAACCGTCAATGTCTCTATGATGTCTGAGGTTAACCAGTAATCCTGGTGAAGTATTTGCTAAAGCATATGCACTTTGGTTGAGCTTGTTAATGTTTGAGGAACAAGTTTTTCAGATGGAGTTGTGTTCCAGATTGGCCCTTCAATTTCAGATCCTATTCTTCTTCCTATTAATTTTGTCAGAATTTTAATGCATCTTTAGAGTTAAATTTGATGCAATGTGATGACAAAATGTCTTGACAACAAAATAAATCTTCTGTGTGATCTTAGTCTATTAAGTATTTTTTTTAAATGGGGAACAACAGTATCAGTTCAAACTAAAAAGCGAACAGTTCAGTTAATAAATGCATACAATACCTGGTTTACTAGAAACTCAAACTTGAGAAGTACATTCTTCAAAAAGTATAATTGTTATATTAGTGTTATGATTTTAGTGAAGTTAAATGTTTTGAAAACAAAATACCTACAATATCCAGTTACACCTGTAGTAAACTCAGAAGAGAAGAAAAGGAGACTGAGTGAATCTTCATCAGACTCTTGGTAGCGCTGGTACTGTGTGACGCTGCAGTCATTAAAGCACTCAATCACTGTAGTTTTAGACAGATTCCAGGGTCGTGATTAGAAGATTTTCAGCAACTCCAATCCAATCAGTAGAACTATAAGACTCATTATCACAGGGAAAGTCTCACCTTCGGCCTCTGCATTCATATTTAACTCAGATATTGATCAGCAGAAACAAAGACACCAATTAAAGAAATGAGGCAGAAACATCAACAGCCAATAAAGACAAAAGATGACAGTTACCATGATTTCACATTGATATTCACACACTCCTAAAGCTAAATATATTCATTTTAAAGGAACTGCTTACATCCTTTGAATACTGTGTTTAAGCTTGTGATCTGAGTGTTTTGTCTGTGTCATCTTTGTCATCTGTAAGAACAGCCTCCTGAAATCTAAATAAAACTACAGGGATTGAGTGTTTAGTCAGTCTGGATGACTGCAGCGACACACATTTTCCTGCAGGTGTATTAAAGGTATTTTGTTCTTAGAAGATTTAACTTAACTAAAGTCATAACACTAATACAACATAACATATTTAATTTTTTTCTGATGGATGTATTTATAGTTAAAGTTTCTAATTAACAGTTTTTTGTGTATTTATTACCTGAACGTTTCACTTTTAATAAAAGAAGATATGGAATAACAGCTGAATATGTTGGCATATTTTTGCCAATTAAGGAAACTTAAAAGGTAAAAATCAATGACAAATATACCTTTACACTGCAAAAATGTATTTAAAACAAAATTGCTTACAGTGTAAAAAATTTCAGACCCCCCAAACTCAAAATTATTTAGTGACTGATCACATCTAAACTTTTCAATTGGCCCAATTTGATATTCTGCTAATTGAATTTGATCAATTGTGGCAACAGTCTGTTAACATTGGCTCAATGAGAAATAATATATTGAGCCAATTGAAAAACAAATAAGTCTACTAAACGATGTTATTGGCCCAATTAAATATTTTAAATTGTGGCAGCATACATTTTTTGTTTTGCCTAATTCGAATGTGTATATCGGTAAATGTATATCGCTAAAGCAACCTTACTGAATTGTTTATTCCTGTTGTACCAAAAGAAAAGAAAAAAAAAATTAAATGATGATACACTGCCACATTTTAATCATTTTTTAAATTAAATCTCCAACATAATGTGAAAATACTGTAAAATTAAAAATACACAGTAAATTTTCTATACAGTATACATCACAAAATCATGCATTTTAATTATCATTATCAAAGATACACAAAGCTGATGAATCGTACCTTAGACATTAATACATTCACAAACATGCAAAAAATGTCATAAACATCATAAAAAAATGTAATAACTTACCTGAGGTTACTTCAACAAATGTTTAGTGTATTGCCACTGAATATTACCATCATCTCACATAAGGTACTCTGAGCTCATAAAAATGCATCTAAACTACTTAAATATTAAACATGAAATACATTCATATATTAAAATGTCAAAATTTAAGTAATGGGGAGGTTACAGTGTTCATAGTAATAGAGTAAAATTCTGTCATTAATCACCCTCATGTCGTTCCATATGAGTAAAACTGTTTAATCAAAAATTTCATCAAAAATATCTTAATTTGTTTTCTGAAGATAAAGGTTTTACGGGTTTGGAATGACATGAGTGTTAGTAATTAATGACAGAATTTACATTTTTGGGTTAACTGTCCCTTTAAGTCCTTGTTGTACTCACGATGAGTGCATACAATAATACAAAGAGTACAATAAATGCATTTCTTAAGTTGTCAAGCTCCACCTCCTCCTCCAGGACAACGGAGACATTCAATCAATGGTCACATTTATTTATTCAGGGCTTTTAACAATACGGGTTGTGTCAAAGCAACTTTATAGTATTAAATAAGACAATAATGTCAATAGTGCCAAAGTTCCTTGTTGGTTTCATATAGATTAATTTATCATAGATTATTTGTTTTTGATATAACTTACTTCATTTAAAAGCATAAATCTCAAGCTTTCAGTAGATACCACTTTTCTGTTTGTGTGCTAAATATTCACCGAGTTTGAATGATTTAAGTGACACATTTCTAAAAGCAGTTCGCGGAGACAGATATTTTATATTATATCAGAGGTGCTTTCTGTGATCCTCAAGATTGTCTTGTTCGAGTGATGTTACAGCAAAGACTTCTCTCTGGTGTTGTTGCATGACTCACGTCACACTGATAACATAAACATACAGTTCTCTCATGTGTGAAACCTCATGTGGTATTTAAGTGCTGCTTTATATCTGAAACTCTGTCCGCAGTGACCACATATAAAAGACTTCTCTCCAGTGTGAACTCTCTTGTGTCTGTTAAGAGTTCCTTTTTGGTTGAAACTTCTTCCACATTGCTGGCAGGTGAAAGGCTTCTCTCCTGTGTGAATTCTTATGTGGTTTTCTAATTGTTGTTTATAATTAAACCTCTTTCCGCACTGGGAGCATGTGTAGAGTTGCTCTCCAGAGTGAATTCTCATGTGGACTTTAATTTTTTTTTTTTGACAGAAACTCTTTCCACACTCAGAGCATGTGTAGGGTTTCTCTCTGTGAGTCCTCATATGAATTTCAAGGTTTCCATGTTCATCAAAACTCTTTCCACACTGATCACACATATAAGACTGATCTCCATTGTGAATTCTCATGTGTCTGTTAAAGATTTCTTTTTGAGTGAAACTTACTCCACACTGTTGGCAGGTGAAAAGGCCAATGTGAACTGTCATGTGGCAATGAATCTTTCCTTTCCGGTTAAAACCTCTTCCACACTGTTTGCAGGTGAAAGGCTTCTCTCCAGAGTGAACTCTCATGTGACTGTCAAGGTTTGCTTTTCGGTTGAAACCTCTTCCACATTGTTGGCAGGTGAAAGGCTTCTCTCCAGTGTGAACTCTCATGTGACTGTCAAGGTTTGCTTTTCGGTTGAAACCTCTTCCACATTGTTGGCAGGTGAAAGGCTTCTCTCCAGTGTGAACTCTTAAGTGTCCTTCAAAGCGTCCTTTACGATCAAACTTCTTTCCGCACTGAGGGCATGTGTAGGGTTGCTTAGTGTGAATTATCATATGGTCTTCATAGATTTGTTTTTGATGGAAACCCTGTCCACACTCAGGGCATGTGTAGGGATTCTCTCCAGTGTGAATTCTAACATGTCTTGTAAGACTTTCTCTACGATTGAAATGCTTTCCACACTGTTTGCAGCCATAAGGTTTCTCTCCAGTGTGAACTCTCATGTGGACTCCAAGGTATCCAGGTTTAGAATAACTCTTTTCACATTGTTGACACGCATAAGGTTTCTCTCCTGTGTGAACTCTCATGTGTCTTTCCATTTGAGTGAAACACTTTCCAGACTGCTGACGCGTGAAATAACTTCTTCCTGTCTTTTCAGTCCTTTTCCTTAAGCTAGACTTTTCAGTCTGTGAACAACTAACAGATTTTTCTCCATTTATGAAATCATGATCTTTCTCTTCCATTTCATTTAGTACTTGACTCTCCTCTTTCAGTGCCATCAGGTCTAAGGTGAAAAAAGACAAATAAAAGTTAACACCAATTTAATGACACAAAACAGACAAACAAAAATTTAAATCACAAAATATATTACATTTAACGACATTATTACAATTCAAGTATAAACAAATGAACATGGAGGACAGAGAACTTTATCAAGCAGTCTCTGGTATTTTCATAAGCATCCTTTAGCATTGTGTATAATATATTTCTCCCTTCATCATATTTCCTATTGGGTCGCAATTATAGGTTGATTTAGATGCTCATCTCTAAAAGTGAGTTTTGCCATTAAAATGGTTTTAATGTCTGAAATATTTATGCTTGTTGATAGCCTGATATGAAAAAAAAACTTTTACTTACCTCTGTCACATAAAAAATGTCACTCATTCTTAACAGTGAATATTAACATCTAAATATTGGGAGACACAAGTCTTTAAATGCTGTTTTTAAATCAGTTCACTAAAAGAGTAGAAAATGGGATTTAAGAAAAAGTGAAGCTGATATCCTTTTATAAAAGAAAGCTGCAGGAAGGCAGACAGTGTAGAAAAACACCTGCTAAAAGAAAAGGCATTGAGAAAATGTGCATAGCACAGTTGAGCCTTGAGAACGAAAACCAACCTGTTTGTTCCTCAGTATCTTCATGTTTGACAGTATGTTCATTGAGCTTCTGGCTGTCTCTTTCCGCCCCTTCTACCTCCCTAGAGAATTTCCTCAACTTTTTTTCATCCTGGTTTATATCCATCCTAAAGCCAATGCAACTACAGCTACTGAGCATATTACCAGCACTTTAAATAAAATAGAACAACTATCACCAGACTCTCCAAAGTTTATCCTGGGAGATTTTAATCACTGCTGTCCTGATAAGTTTTTAAAAGGTTTTCAGCAGTATGTCAAATGCACTACTCGCCTGGGGAAAATATTAGATAAATGCTATGGTTCACTTCCGGATGCATACAGAGCTCTCACCCTTCCTCCTCTCGGCTCTGCTGACCATCATACAGTTCTACTTGCTCCAGCATATACACCAGTTGTTAGGAGAGCAAAGAAGGTTACCAAAAGCATAAAACAGTGGACACAGGAAAGTATCCAATCTTTACAAGGATGCTTTGAATCTACTGACTGGGATAGCCTTCTCTCTACTTCTGGAAACATTAATGAGCAGGTAGATACAGTTTCATCGTATATTTCTTTTTGTGTTGATAATATTGTTCCATCAAAAACAGTCACTATCTTCCCTAACAACAAACCTTGGATCACTAAAGAGCTTAAGGAGATTCTGAATAGGAAAAAGAGGATTTTTTTTACTGGCTCTGAATTGGAGAAAAAAACCGTTAACAAAGAGGTTAAGCGGGCTATAAAAACTGCCAAATTGAAGTATAAGAATAAAGTGGAGCAGAAATTTACTGGTGGAAACCTTCACTCAGCCTGGCAGGGTCTTAAAACCATGGCCTCCATTAACACTGCTGCCAGCTACCCTAGAACCATCCGGGTGGAGGGTAGCAGTTTTACTTCTCTACCGGATGACCTTAACTCCTTTTACACCAGATTCGAGTCAGATAATTCTACTCAGCTTGAGGTGATAAGATCTGGACTAAAACCTGATAATTCCACATTTATTTTTAGCTTACAGGACGTTGTGGGAGCCTTCAGGAGAACCAGAGAGAGGAGTTCACCTGGCCCTGATAACATCAGTGGCCGCGTTTTGAGGCATTGTGCTCAGCAGTTGGGGGAAGTGTTTCGAATTTTGTTCCAGAGCTCAATGGACAGCAGCACAGTGCCCCAACTGTGGAAACATTCAACAGTTATTCCTATCCCTAAGAAAAGTAAGATAAAAGAACTGAATGACTTACGGCCTGTGGCTTTGACATCCTTAGTGATGAAATCTATGGAGAGGATCTTAAAACATCACATTATCAAAGCAACTGACCCACTGATAGATCCACTTCAGTTCGCATACCGTGCAGGCAGAGGTGTTGATGATGCAAAAATTTTTATTATAGATGGAATTCACAAACATCTGGAGCATCCTGGCACTTCAGTCAGACTTCTGTTTGCTGACTTTTCTTCAGCATTTAATACTCTGCAGCCTCACATTTTGGCCACAAAACTGTCCTCTCGTTTTCATCTGGACAACCAGCTAATCAAGTGGATATTGGACTTTTTAACCAACAGGTCACAGAGAGTTTTGGTTAATAATATATTCTCTGGTTTATGTTACACCTCTACTGGCTCCCCCCAGGGTTGTGTACTTTCACCCCTGCTTTTTAATTTGTACACCGACGATTGTCGATCCACTCTGCCTAACTGTTATCTGGTCAAATATGCTGACGACACTGTTCTTGTGTCTCTCTTGTCAGATTCTTCTCAAAATCATGGACCAGTTTTACAGGAGTTTGTAGATTGGTGTGATAGGTCACACCTTGAATTGAATGTAAGTAAAACCAAAGAGATGGTGGTGACTTTTTCCAATAAGCAGAGGGATTTGGCTACAGCAGTTACTACCTATATACATGGGAAGCCTGTGGAGTTAGTTGAGGAATATAAATATCTGGGTACTATCTTCGATTTCCAGTTGAAATTTAACTCTAATACTGAGGAGATTCTTAGGAGGTGCCAGCAGCGGCAGTATCTCCTTAGGAAACTAAGCTCTTTTGGAGTATGTAAAGACATTCTGTTGTCCTTTTATTATTCTTTTATTGAGAGTATTGTTACATTTTCCATTTCTTGTTGGTTCCATTCTATTAGTATACAGAATAGAAATCGACTACAGAGTGCTGTTACAGTGTGCTCTAGGATTATTGGTTTGCCTGTTAGATCTCTTTCATGTATATATGACCAACAGACACTCAGGTTAGCAAGTAAGATTACTAAGGATCACTCGCATATTCTTTATTCGGCATTTGAATGGCTCCCCTCTGGACGACGACTTCGCTGTCCTGCGTGTAGAACTCAGAGAAGGAGAGCCACCTTTGTTCCTAAAGCTATTTTGCTTATGAATTCCAATCTGTAACTGACTTAAAATGTAACATTTTTTTATCATGCACTTTAGACGTTTGGACTAAATTATTTATGTATTATTTGCTACTGTCATTTATACTATTGTTATTTATTATTACTTATTTGTACTTTGTACATTTTATATTCTTTGGTAATAAGGTTGTTTTGATTGCTGCTCAACATGCCTGTGAATTGCCCCTTGGGGACAAATAAAGTTTTTTGAATTGAATTGAATTGAATTGACTTTAAATACTTCATCGATCTTCATGTCTTCACTCTCTTCTTTAATAAATGACATCTCTATAATAGTGTGTCACGTGGATCTCAGTTAGTCCACTAAGATGTTTCTCTGTGTTTGGAAACTTGGTCCTGTTTAAAGATAAGAACAATTAACAGGGGGAAAAAATATCTGCGTGCGTCTCTGTCAGCTCTAGTTCAGTAGTCAGTGCACTGGTAAGGGAGTAAAAGTGATAGTTGATAGACTTAAATGATCTGATTAGACAAACACTCAAAATTTACCTGCTGAAAAAAAACAGCATATGCTGGTTAGGTATGTTTTGGTGCTGGTTTATGCTGGTCCTTTGCTGGTTTATGCTGGTCCTTTGCTGGTTTATGCTGGTCCTTTGCTAGTTTAAGCTGGTCCTTTGCTGGTTTATGCTGGTCCTTTGCTGGTTTATGCTGGTCCTTTGCTGGTTTATGCTGGTCCTTTGCTAGTTTAAGCTGGTCCTTTGCTGGTTTATGCTGGCCATTTGCTGGTTTATGGTGGTCCTTTGCTGGTTTATGCTGGTCCTTTGCTAGTTTAAGCTGGTCCTTTGCTGGTTTATGCTGGCCCTTTGCTGGTTTATCCTGGTCCTTTGCTAGTTTAAGCTGGCCCTTTGCTGGTTTATGCTGGTCCTTTGCTGGTTTAAGATGGTCCATTGCTGGTTTAAACTGGTACTTAGCTGGTTTATGCTTAGCTGGTTTGCTGGTCGAGGGCCAACTTAAACCAGCAAAGGAGCAGCTTAAACCAGCATAAACCAGCTAAGTACCAGCTTAAACCAGCAAAGGACCATCTTAAACCAGCAAAGGACCAGCACAAACCAGCAAAGGACCAGCAAAAATCAGCATAAACCAGCAAAGGATCAGCTTAAACCAGCATAAACCAGCAAAGGACCAGTTTAAACCAGCAAAAGACCAGCTTAAACCAGCAAAAACCAGAAACGGACCAGCTTAAACCAGCAAAGGACCAGCATAAACCAGCAAAAATCAGCAAAGGACCAGCAACAGACCAGCTTAAACCAGCAAAAGACCAGCATAAACCAGCTAAAACCAGCATCCCTGCACCAAAACATCCCTAACAAGTTTTTTTAAGCAGGGTTTAACTAACTATTCCGTTTTGATTAACATTTAATGATTACACATTTTTAAAAACCGCTATTGTATTTTAAGGTTGTCATTAAAACAACAAAAAACATTTGCAATTGTTTGTAAAAGTTGCCATTACTGAGGTCTGAGTTTGTTTTCGTTGCATTTTTGAGCAGCAGAGAGCGGTGAATCGAACCATTCAAAACAGTGAATCATTTTGTGAATCAAATGATTCAATTGACTCGTATTTGGAATTCATGTTTACGATTATCTGAACCACTAACAGAGAGAGAAACAAGACGCTATACGTACACAAAATAACGTTCATTATTAAATAAAATATTATAATGTTACACGCAATAATTACAAAGTTTAAATCGCTTGTAAACCATATAAAATAGACTGAACGCGTTGTATGTTTTTAAACACTTTAAATGGTTAAGACTACAAACCTTTCTTCAGCTGAAAGCAAACACTGGTGCAGGAGCGCGCCGCAGCCTTATGACGTCAAACCAGCAGATCAAACTAAAAGTCCTGTTCACGCGCTTCTGTCTACTATCCAAAAAGTGCATAGATATTTACAGGGAGATACGACTAAATAATAATACGTATGTCAGTGGTATTCTGAGTTTTATTCTTGGTGAAGTACATATTAAAATATATATAAATACATTAAAAAAATTAAAATAAAAATCTAAGTACTTATTTATTTATTATCAGATTTTCCAAATGCATTCATTCATGTATTTGTGACGTTTATGTCCACAATTGTTTCTTTCAATGTTCCTTTAAGATTTACTTAAATCTCGTATTTATTTATGCATCATGTCATATTTAGTTCCAGATTTATTTACTATGACATTTCCTTATTTCGACCGTGGTCAGCAAGGGAGAAGCTCTGAGGCCACAGTAGCACCTTGTATTGTGACCAACCAAAAAACATTTGTTTTAATGTTTTTTTGTTATTAAAAGTGCCAAGATGGAGGCAGTGTAGTTGCAACTTTTTCGTTCCTCACAAACTTTCATGCAAAACTTTAATATACATGTCAATGATTCTGTAATGATTTTACATTTGAGTTGAGAATATTCACTTTATTTTAGCTAGTTAGAACAAAACGTGTCTCATGGTCAACTGAACAAAGACAGAAAAAAAGATGCTCATTTAAGCATTTATTATATACATTTAGCTTTTTCAGGTACCCAAACTTTAAGGAACAGTGAAGGACATCCATCACCAAATGTCACCACCTGGGACACGATGGATGAAATTCAAGAGTGCTTCATGCAAGACCAGACTAGATAGATTAGGATCACTCTCTGGGATAAGGTTATACTGCAAGCACAACAAGGACATTCGTTCATGTTCACTATTCTCAAAACCAGATTTTTTAAAGATCTCATAACACACACTTCAACCAAAGTCACCACCATTACTACAATGGCATTTCCAATAGATCAAGGACCTCAAATTAAAAGTGTCACCAACCCCTAAAACACGTGGACTTAAGAGTTATTTCACAGATGTTCTACGTAGTGTTAATTTCGTCAGACGAGACGAGACGAAATATGTTCGTCAACGACCTTTTTTTCATGACTAAGACGAGACGATGACAAGACTGCACCACTGTCCAAAAACGCTGACTAAGACTAAATTAACATGCATTATTGTTGACGAAAAAAGACGAGACGAAAATGTTTTGCATAAAATAAAAACTAAGATAAAATCTCTTTTCGTCTACAATCGTCTCTGCTTTTTCATCAGCTGTTACGGCTTTAAAATATTCAAACTGCGCTTTGGCGCGCTGGCTGGCGCTGAGCCAGAGACGGACGAGCTCTGCTCTTGTCATATAATCACAACTATGCAGTGTTTTTAACCACATAACGCTTATTTTAGGTTTCAGACATTTAAATACACATAAGTACTAGTAAAAGGAGACATTTAGAGTTTGTAAAATACACACATAGGTCTATGGAAGCAGCAAATAACAATCTATTCAAATATAATTTGCCGATGTGTTTTATTCATATCACATACACAGGCTTAGTAACTAAAAAGTTCACTCTATTCCTCTTCTAGTTCACCAGCCACTTACTTGCATGTATTTCGGGAGAAACGGATGAATGTATATGTGCTGTAAATACGGCTGACAGGACTCTCTGAACAGCAACGCAAACAAACATGGCCGCGCCCATCTCACATTACAGATTACGATCCAGATCATTTATATAAGGTTTTAAACGACGAAACATACTAATTCACACATATTTGTGAATCGGAATATTAGATGGTTCATGGCATGGTAAGCAAGTGTGTGAGTATTCTGGATAAAAAAGGAAAAACGAAATAAAAGCGATCTATCTGTCATACAGTGTTATTGTGTCTGTGTTGTGTCACGTGACAAGCTTGATGCGTCGCCATGGAAACAATAAGGAGGAACGTTCTAAAATAACGGTCGCTTAAAAAAAACTCACTCTCAGGGGTCCGCTAGAATATTTTAAACTCACCACTGAAAGGGTTAATCATTTGTGAAAGTGTCTCCTAAATCAGAAATTAAAAACCAGACACGTTTAACATTTGCATTCAACAAAAATCATTCAACAAGTGTATTTTGTCAGGTAATTATGACATTTAACCAATGTTTGAGATATGTGAAACACTTTTTTTACTGAAATGTGTATCAGTAATAATCTCAGTAATAATGTGTTATTTTTAAAAAAGACTACAATTTTTTGACTAAACCTAGACTAAAATATATTGAGATCTTTTTTGACTAAAACTAGACTAAAATTAAAAGACTTTTAGTCGACTAAAACTTGACTAAGATACCTTGAGTTTTCTTTTGACTAAAACTAGACTAAAATGACGAGACTTTTAGTCGACTAAAACTTGACTAACAAAAAAAGATATGTGAATGACTAAATATGACTAAAACTAACAAGGACATTTGGCACAAGACTAAGACTAAGACTAAATTAAAAATAGGTGACGAAATTAACACTAGTTCTACGAAACAAAAGAAACTATATGACCAAATGCCATGGACTTGGAAATGGTGCTTCTGTGATCCTCAAGATTGTCTTGTTCGAGTGATGCCTCAGCAAAGACTTCTCTCTGGTGTTGTTGCATGACTCCCATTACACTGATAACATAAACATACAGTTCTCTCATGTGTGAAACCTCATGTGGTATTTAAGTTCTGCTTTATATCTGAAACTCTTTCCGCAGTGACCACATACAAACGACTTCTCTCCAGAGTGAACTCCCATGTGTCTCTTAAGGGATGCTTCTAGGTTGAAACTTCTTCCACATTGCTGGCAGGTGAAAGGCTTCTCTCCAGTATGGAGTATATCCTCTTATGTGGTTTTCTAAGTGCCGTTTATCATTAAACATCTTTCTGCACTGAAGGCATGTGTAGGGTAGCTTTCCAGAGTGAATTCTCATGTGGTCTTCAAGGTGCCGTTTTCGACTAAAACTCTTTCCACATTCAGAGCATGTGTAGGGTTTCTCTCTATGAGTTCTCATGTGGATTTTAAGGTTTCCATGTTGATCAAAACTCTTTCCACACTGATCACACATATAAGACTGATCTCCATTGTGAATTCTAATGTGTCTGGTAAAGATTTATTTTTGAGTGAAACTTACTCCACACTGTTGGCAGGTGTAAAGCTTCTCTCCAGTGTGAACCCTCATGTGGCTGTTAAGGTTTTCTTTTAGGTTGAAACCTCTTCAACATTGTTTGCAGGAGAAAGGCTTCTCTCCAGTGTGCACTCAAACGTGATCTTCAAAACGTGCTTTATGATTAAAGCTCTGTCCGCACTGAGGGCATGTGTAGGGTTGCTTAGTGTGAATTCTCATATGGTCTTCAAAGAGTTGATTTTAATGGAAACTCTGTCCACACTCAGGGCGTGTGTAGGGATTCTCTCCAGTGTAAATTCTAACATGTCTTTTAAGACTTTCTCTACAATTGAAATGCTTTCCACACTTGACATGCATAAGGTTTCTCTCCTGTGTGAACTCTCACGTGTCTTTCCATTTGAGTGAAACACTTTCCAGACTGCTGAGGAGTGAAATAACTTCTTCCTGTCCCATACAGAAATGTAATATATGACATATATGTCCCTATATCAGAAGTGCTACTCTCACATATGTTAAATATAGGGCAATATATTATTATCACATATACCCATCTTTCCCATAATACAATTTGTATATAAACATATATTGAAAGTATATATATGGTCAACTTTTATATGGTATTGCATGTTATGACCATACATGTTTACTATATATATTAAAATTGTATATTGTATTAAATGGTATGTCCATATATGTTTACAATATATATCAAAATTATATATGGTGCTCTATGTTTTGACCATTTGTTTCCAATGTATATATTGAATTTATGCAAGTTTATTAACCATTTATGCCTAAAAGATTCTGCTTATTGTAAATCACATAACAAAATTTTTTGCTTAACTTTATTAATTGTTTCAGTTCAGTTTTCTGGGGAAAAAAGAGAGATGAATGTATAACCTGTTAAAAAATATATATAACCTGTTCAGAAAACACTTATAACTGTTTGTCCATATGTGCTCTCATCATCAATGAACTAAAACGCATTTCATTAAAATACATGAGCGATTGTGTGCGAATGTCACAACACCACTACTGCGCATGCGCCAAAATTCAAACACACCCGCGCTAACGGCAGAGTCTGAGCAATGGCTGGGGCTAAACAAGTCATCGCCGGTAAGATGTTTTTCTTAGCAAGTGGAAGGATAACAAATGTGCCAATACCTTCACATAATAAACGACAATGATTTTATAGACGGGCACGAAGACAGACCGACATCACTGAGAGGAAAGGATGAAACGCCTTTGAATGTGGCAGCGGTGCAGGTAATGTATGCTAATTTACTCAACGCTTTATTCCTACGCTAATATTACATAGAAACGTACTCGGCTACTGACGTAACCTCGGTTCTCTCTAGAGAGGGAACGAGTACTGCGTAAGAAATATCTAATATCTAATATCTAAAATATCTTACGCTAGGGGAAAATCCTTTTCTGCGAGATATTGAAGCCAAAAATTATCCTTAATTTTGAAATAACGTAAAGCGCGTTGCAGCAGCATACAGACATAGGCGAAACAGCTTGCGCGCCTATTGGCAGCTCTGCTGCAACTGCAGCAGCCTATAGAGCGAGGCCTGGCGCGACACCAGATCCAATGGGGGCATTTCGCGCCCTTTGCTTCGCTTCTTGTCGTAGCTTCCCGCCTAAAAGGGCGTGGTCTAGACCTATAAAGACCGCTCATAGGCAGCTATTATCTGGTTTTTCATCATTGAAGCAACCAGAGCATGTGCATGCACGGCAAGATACGCAGTACTGGTTCCCTCTCTAGAGAGAGCCGAGGCTACGTCAGTAACCGATTACGTTCTCTTACGAGAGGTCTCTCGTACTGCGTAAGAAATATCTTACGCTAGGGGACCCAGTGTAAAACGCCGTGCATGCTGAGATCTGACACCAAAGACCCAAGGGCGAAAACTCGGGGTTCATACAGTTCATAATCACCTATAGAACTCACAGGGAGTCCGGGGAAGAGGGAGGGGCAACGCCGCACTCTTCCACATAGTGCAGCGTCACTCAGACGCTAAGTAAACGTACATACAGGGCGGGGTTACGGCCTGAGCTGACGTAAGAATAAGGGTCCCCACACATCAGGTCAGACAACACTGAACATCTAGACTGACAGCAATCTGGCCTGTAAGGCGGGAACCTCCAGGTTGTAAAACCTTATAAATGTAGACGGAGAGGCCCAGCCCGCAGCCGTACAAATATCTTGCAAGGCAATCCCACTCAACCAAGCCCACGATGAGGCCACGCCCCTCATGGAATGTGCTCTGACCCCTAGCGGGCACTGCATGCCCTTGGAAGCATATGCCAATGATAATCTCTCTTTGGGCATGCCTTATTTTACGTGGCCTATAAAGATAGCCTTAGGTGTGGTAGGAAGGTGCGTCTCCATAAGGTGTGTTCGACTTCATGCGGCGCTGCGCAGACCGATCGGCGGCTGACTTGAAGTAGTGTGTGCCGGTTAGAAATTTTGTCCGACTTGAACCGACGCCGATGCCACGTGGGGTTCACGTGTGGCATCAAAGTAACACGAGAGCGTTTCGAGAACAGCCGGCTTGCTCAGCCAGCGCAGCATTTCAGAAGGGATGACGTCACAGCTTCTCATGATTGGCCACATTCACCACATGACGATGATCACGCGTGTTTCCTGCATAACAAGTCAATTTGCATGCCATTTCGTAAATAGTTTACGATCTTTTGACTGCAGTACATTTTATTCCCTTAAATTCTTTATATTGGATTTGTGCATAAGTTTATTATTGTACTTTTTTCATACAGACCACTTATAGTATTAGCTGCATATTTAAGTAATATTTTTTTATGGAATAACTAAAATGTCACAGACATTTAATCTAATGTGGTCAACATTGATTGATGCTGAAATCTGTAGTTGCTGCTTTACTCGCATGTGCTGCATTTCTTCCAACAAAAAAAGGTATTTCTATAGCTTCGTTAATCTGCAATAAAGTAGGCAAACGCCACGTGATCTGCCATGTTTGAGGGAGCAACGAGATCTCCAATTTGTCCGACTTCACGGCTCCGTTTTCAGCTCCTCCCCGACTGCTTTCGGCTAATCTCACCGATTGGTCTGCGCAGCGCAGCATGAGCTCGAACACACCTATAGTCACGGGTGACGTCATCCATTTCCGGTGTGTCGCAGGAGTGTTTTGTCTGTGGGTACTAGGGTTGCCACCCGTCCCTTAAAATACGGAATCGTCCCGTATTTGAGAATGAAATTGCGCGTCCCGTTTTGAATCAATACGGGACGGGTTTTGTCCCGTATTTTTTATAATTTTTTCTAAAGCAGCGTCTCATGCAAATAATCACTGCGGTAAAGCCAGCCGCGGTTCAGAATAACACGGTCAAGCCAGCCAGGATTGATTTTAAGTGTGCGCGCATATTACAGCGATTATGGTAGTTTCAGAAACAACAGAGAGAACGTGCTTGCAGAGTGCTTTTCATTTAGACGCCCAGGACTGAGAGATAGTAGGTGTGTTCGAGATGCACTACACTAGCCTGCCGCCGGCTGGCGAGAGCAGCCGCTTGCAGTCGGGGGAGGAGTAAAGAGACGGCCGTCAGGTCGGACACTTATAAGGTGCGTTCGACTTCATGCAGCGCTGCGCAGACCGATCGGCGGCTGACTTGAAGTAGTGCATGCCGGTTAGAAATTTTGTCCGACTTGAACCGGCGCCGACGCCACGTGACGTTCACGTGTGGCATCAAAGTAACGTGAGAGCCTTTCGAGAACAGCCGGCTTGCTCAGCCAGCGCAGCATTTCAAAGGGGACTGCGCCAGGCTGTGATGACATCACAGCTTCTCATGATTGGCCACATTCACCACATGACGATGATCACGCGTGTTTCCTGCATAACAAATCAATTTGCATGCCATTTCGTAAATAGTTTACGATCTTTTGACTGCAGTACATTTTATTCCCTTAAATTCTTTATATTGGATTTGTGCATAAGTTTATTATTGTACTTTTTTCATACAGACCACTTATAGTATTCAGCTGCATATTTAAGTAATATTTTTTATGGAATAACTAAAATGTCACAGACATTTAATGTAATGTGGTCAACATTGATTGATGCTGAAATCTGTAGTTGCTGCTTCACTTGCATGTGCTGCATTGTGCTAGTGTGCATTGTCAATTGAAAAATACAACATTCAGATCACTTTTATACACTGGTATAAATTATAATAAAGACAAATACATTGTGTTTGTGCATCTATGATTTTTCTTGGTGGTTTGTCTAACCTGCCCTTAGCTAACTGAAGGTAAGAGTTAAATGTAAAAAAAAAAAAAAAAAATACATACCACAAAACACAACATAACTACAAAATTATACTACACAACTACAATCTAAATCAAACTACAAAAAAAAACAAAAAAACAGCCTAATTCCTCATAATGTGCAGGTCATTCATGTTCAATGTTTTTAGTTTACTAAAACTTGTTTATGCCATAAATATCACATACATTCTAAACCACAAAAATCTACAAACAGACAACCACTTAAATCAGACAAATTGAAATCTGTTAAGTGTTATTGCATTAATTAGCTTTTATTAGACATAACGAGTCACACACCTTGAGTATAGTCCCATGGCCTCTCACTTCGCATATATAAAGACCATGCATTACCAAGTGCAAGAAAAAACAAAATGAATAATATAACAATGAATGTGAAGGACAGCAAAGGAAGAACCTTTACTCTTAAGGTTTCCAAGGAAATTGCAGAAAGAATGAAAACTGGTAAGTAAATTGAAGAACTGGAATAAATACAAGTTAACAATGATTTGTGTGATAGTTTAGAGTATTTCCTCAGATGCAAAGTTCCTCTCTGATGTCATGGCAAAAGTCACAGCCGTTGAAACAAAACAAGGTAAACACTTGTGATGAACAAACACATACTGGACACATAAGTGACAACTAAATTTTCAGCTTTCTCTCTAAACAGCTCCTATCAGTGATCTAGCTTGTGCTGCAGTCTTTCCCCAACCTCCTTCTCCATGTCCCTCTACCTCCACTGAGTCACCTGTACCCCTAAATCTCAGTTTTGTGAAACCACCAACCAGCCAGTGCCCTGTGCAACAGACACCCATTAGCCAGGACCTACCGACTACCACCTTAAAAACCGATGTAGTGGGTGGTAACCCTTCAGAAGCCAGAAACCCATCCTCTATCCAGATAGACCGCCCTGAATCACAAGGTATGGCACCTAAGACTGGAAAAAAGATGCATGTGTTTGCAGTGGTAAAAAACTTATTTTTTTCAGAAATCACACACAAAATGACGTTGCTACTTTTGGACCTTACAAAAACTTATCAGCAACTCTACTTCCGCAACAAAACTGCTTTTTATAAAAAGTTACAAACTACTTTTTCACAAAAAGGATACACCTTGTCAAGTGAAAAAATTAGAAAAAAGTTAACCAACATGTTAACTACTTACAAAAGAGTTAAGGATCGCCGCCGTGCAACTGGGGAGGGAAAGCAAACCTGGGAGTACTACACAGTAAGTCTAAGACTGCACTGTATAAGACAATTTTGCATATAATTACAAAGTCACTTTCGTATTACACTGTGCTTTTTCTGCAGCAAATGGATGAGTTATTTGGGTCCTCTGGGATAGGAACTGCACCACCTGGAACTATCTGCTCTACTCCTCTATGTTTGGAAGATCCACCTTCTCAAAACAGGCCTCCATCAATCTCTCTTCCTCAAGCTCAGGCAGCAGGTGCTTCTGTAGACGAGCAGCCTGGGACCTCTGCCAGTACAAGCATGTCCAGGAGGCAGAGATCCTCACAACCCTCAACAATTTTTTGAGGCATATGAAGAGCATGCAGAACGAAGAACAGCTGTGCTTGAGTCTCTTGTAAGGCCAGACCTGGAGAGATGGCGTCGACTGAAAGAGAGACGCAGACGATCTTTTGAAAAAAAGATGTTGACCAGTTTGGGAGCTGTTGTGGAGGAGCTTAAGAAAATCGGAAGACAACAAGAGCAAATTATACAGTTACTAAAACCTTCTTGAAAACATGGCAAATAAAGCTTATTCTGTTTCAAGCAAATGTCTATGTACTTTTATTGTCATCTTTCCAATGTTATAAATTGCCTCTTATTTTCAGTTACAATTTCAAAATGCACTTTGAGGTGACACTTCAGAGCAATTTAGCAATTTTACTAGTAAGTCTTACAGACTAAATTATATTAACTGTCTACAATTTTTACATTTAACATGTTAGTACTGCAACATGCAATTTATGGTTTTTCTAAGCTACAGAAGTAAAAATCTGTTTCAAAGGAAAGGTCATTGAAAAACTAAATATCTCACCCCCATTCACTGCAATAGTACAGAAAAGAAATACTATGGAAGTCTGTGGAGGATAACATTGTTCCAAATATCTTTGTAATTTTCTGAAAGCTACTTTCACCCAACTGTTACAGAAATGCTACAGGTGTCAACACACTTCTATATTATGTATTGTGTCATGTAAGCATCCACCCAACAGGTGTGAAGTGAATTTTAGATTAGGAAATGAGGTTATGCCACATGGAATTAAGTGTTTAGTATTGACCTTTCTGCATTGTTTTCAACACTAATTAGCATTTTCACCCAATTAATCTCAACTCCTTAATAAACTTCTATATAATAATTCTCAATGATCACATATCCATATGACATGCTGAGTCCATGTTTTTTAAATCACCCCATTACTATGGAATTCACCTAAGAAATTCAGAAAGTCTTGAGATACATTCAATTCTTATTTAATAAACAAAAAATATTTTTTTGGAGAAAAAAAGGATACACAATGAAGCAGTGAACAAATTATATGCCCTTACTACAAAAAATGTACATACAAAGTTTTGGTCCAGATGTTTAGTCTAGATGTTGTTGCAAATCAGGTCTCTGCTATGGCATGCATCAAGGTTGTGGGGTTGTGGGAGGTGTGGCTCATCATGAAAATGATCATCTACCTCAACATATTGGTCACAGGGCTTTAAACAAACATTATGCAGAATGCAGCATGCTGAGACAGCAGAACTGATATTTGAAATGCTTTGCATTTGTAGGTACTGGAGTCTCCTGAACTTAGACTTCAAAATGCCAAATGCATGTTCAATGACTACACGGGCACCATTTAGCTTTATGTTAAAGTGCATATTGCAGGTTAAAAAAAAATCGAGATAAACATATATTCGTGAATGAAAATACTATACGAACCGTTAATGCACTATTTGAAAATATTTTACAAGACCTAAGGGCAGAAATTTAGAAGACAAAGTGACGATTTCCTTGACCGCTCTCAAAAACAACTTTTTTTTCCACACCGCGTCATATGACGTCACGAGAGGGAGTCGTTCGCCAAGCTCTGTTGCTATTCAGTAGGAGCAGTCGTGAGTTAGTGTGTTTTCGGTAGTTATTTTTAATTTCAATTGATCATCGTCATGGTAAATTATTGTGTTTATGGAGGCTGCACAAACTCCAGCCTGTCAGGACATCGTGTCCACGGGTTTACTTACAATAAAAAGAACGGTGCTATCTTCCGTATATGGGTGCGTTTGTGCGGATGAAGTGACGGGCCTATACTAATGCATCTGCTTCGAAAAACGCGTTCACTTTACACTGGAGGATTATCATCCCGGCGATATGATGCAGTTCAACATGAGATGCTGAAGCAAGAACCAAGTGAGGCTCAGAGCCGGTGCAGTTCCTTCGGTGCACACAGCACCTTCATCGGGTCCGCTGTCAGACTGTGGTTCGTCCGAAGCCGTCAGAGATGCAGCTCGACGAAAACGTGAACTGCACCGTAAGTCTTGTTTTTCTTCTCATAACTTCTCATAAATACCAAATCCGTGAACATATTTATTTAAATAATGAGACAACGAGATGTGTGTAAGTTTTTGTAAAGCACCGTAGCTAGCTTGTAAGCATTAGCAATATCATTTTAAGAACCGTGTAAAAACGGTACCATAGGAGAAGGCATTACTGGTCAGTTATCCTCAGTTTGTTAATATTATAATCATCAAGTCTAGTTACAGCTTGGTCACATTGTTTGCACAGCTAATTTGTAATTTATTGTCATGTGTTGTGTTTATAGGGCTTTGGGAGACATTGCAAGACATGAGGCTGTGTGAAGATCTGAAGCAGTGGAGCCAGCTGTTATTAACCTTCTCTAATATAACACATTAGTGTGATACCCACACTGAAAATATTTTTCTTTCAGTAGTATATGTTTTGTACATCTACATGTATATATTAACAGTTGCAATGTTGTGTTTTAAGTTGGGTATTAACAGTACTATGAAATAATATTTATGATTTATTGCTGTATAAATTAAACTGAATTGAATTAGCCATAAATGCAGATCTGCTTGATATATATGTTGTAAACTTCATAAAAAATGTTATACAGTAAGACAATTTGTGATTGTGATTATTTTTTTATTGTTTGTCACCAAAATGTGGCCATTCAAAACCTTTATAAAGTAATCCTTCCTCTGTAAACTGTCTAATAGCTGACACAACACATGCAGGTAAGGGCTTCCTGATGAATACCAGCAGACAACTTGACTGTATGCTGTCAATATTAATTGTCTTATACCAATGGCATCAAAAAGTTTTACTTTACATGTATTTGTCACCTAAATATAGTCAAACTGTAATTGAGATTAAATTTAACTGTTTATTTGTACGTACAAGTATTTAGCTCAGAGTAATAAATGATCTCTACCATAAACATACTCATGTCTGCTGGCCTGGAGTTGTCCATGCCCCTGCCTAAAATGCATTTAAGCTATATGTAGAACCTATTTTGATTTCAGACAGCAAGCCTCAAAGCCTGGGTGCAGAGTCAGAGACAGCACATCAAGTTTGGGGGTATTTCCCATATAAGCATATAATAAAACAAAAAGGTGTTTATCTCTCTCGCGCGCGCGGTAATAAAAACCCGCTATATCACGTAACATTAGCGTCGGATATTAATGAGTATGACACGCTTGATCAACGATCATTAGTTTGTGTTACTGGTAAGTAGAATCAATACTTCTAGATGACAAATGCTATAATTTTGCCCGATTAGATATCGTCAGCTAACACTGATCTCTCACAGACACCTGCCTTGTTCTCCTCACACCACAACTTAATTTGTCTCTGACCGCTGTTCTGTTTAATCCTGGCATGTCCCTGCCCTCTTGGCCACATAGCAGGCTCATATTTGTGTGTGTGGTTCGTCATACAAGTGTAAATAAACATTTTAAATGTTCTCTGTGTCCGAACAGTCATTGCGATCCATTGTTTTCCTATGGTTTACATTGACCGCTCTCCCTCTCGTTACGTCACTACCGGTTTGCCAGTTTTTCAGACGCGGAAGTAAAATTCTTTCACAAAAACGACTCTAGAAGCCTTAATAGCGTATTTTGAAGTATATTTTAAAGAAAATCTGGTTCCTACATTATTTTTCTATACATCAATTCACCGGAGTCTCTAACCTGCAATATGCACTTTAAAGCGTCTTTGCCCAGCAGTCAAGTGTCCATTGTCTCTGTAAGGCCTCATAAGTTGAGGCAACAGAGGATAAGCAGAGTCTCCAATTATATGCATTCCCTGTGGAACAAGAGAATGAGGATCTTCTTCAAGAACTCGTCCAACCTCTGTTAGACGAAATGCTCTGGCGTCATGCCAACTCCCAGGGTGACCCACACTGATGTGACAGAAGCGCCGCTCACTGTCACAAAATCCAGTTAAAATTACAGAATAGAATTGCTTCCTATTCAGGTAGGCAAGGGGATTATCACAGTGGGGTCTCCTTATAGGAATGTGACACCCATCCACCGCACATACAGTGTTGGGGAAACCTGCTAAATCGAATTTCAACTTTGACATTTCCAGCCTTTGGCCTCTGGGCCAGGAGATGTGATGGGCCATGTATGTATTAACATAACAACAAAACTCATGGAGATGTTTAGCAAGAGTAGATTCTGAGATGTTGAATCTGTCTGCTACCCCACGGTATGACTCCTGATTGGCCAATGTCCAAAGGCAGAAAAGAACACCGTGTGACTGGCAGTTTGCTTTGCTGTAAATTCATATAAACAGGTCCAAGGGTAGTAATGACATCCTGTATAGGTAGAACATAAGGTTTCAGGAGAATATACCAAATTGTAGTTAAATTATGTTGACTTTATGTATTTCGCACCTCCACTTGTTCTTTGGAAAGCCGGAAATGACTGCAAAATTCTGAGGGACTGTATAGGGGGACAACCTCCTCCACAAATTTTAGTACTTTTGGAACTAATCTATACAATAAAAAAGTACTTATTATTACTGTACTTATTATATACACATGTATTGTAACTCAAAAGTATTGTCATTCAGTGTTTTTTGTAGAACTGGGATAGATTCCAACAATTAAGGTTTGCACAACTGTTGAACATGCAATATAAAAACTTATTTGTATTTGTACTATAAACACAAATGAAGTAGCTTACTCTCCAACAGCAATTACAGATAACTATTTATTGTTTACAGAAGCCTAACATAACACCACTAAACAAAACATAATTTGATTAAGTATAAGCTTGATTTGTAAAACAGTATTTGTTCAGTTACTTTAAAATTAAATAATTTACACATGCACATATATTATTTATAAACTTACCGTCGTTGTTCATTCTGCTGCATTTCTTCCAACAAAAAAGGTATTTCTATAGCTTCCAGTTCATCTGCGACAAAGAAGGCAAACGCCACGTGATCTGCCATGTTTCAGGAAGCAACGAGATCCCCAACGTGTCCGACTTGACGGCTCCGTTTTCAGCTCCTCCCCGACTGCTTTCGGCTAATCTCGTCGATCGGTCTGCGCAGCGCAGCATGAGCTCGAACACACCTATACTTTTCTCAATTATAATCCTACCCAATAAATGAGTTTATAATAATTCAAATGAAAAAAAAGAAAATAACCTATGAATATAAATTTCAATAGAATTTTGAAAAAAAAAAAAAAAAATTACATAGAAAACATTCAGATCAGTTACAAAAAAGGAGAAAAATCCAGTTCTCCATTTAAACCTGGGAATTGAGTTGCTTTCAATGTATAAACCCAAAAGGACTCTCACCCATAATTCTATCTCCTCTCCTAATTGACCTCGAAACATGCTCAATACCCACTATTTTCAATGTCCCGGGATTACCATGATTTTTATCTCTTTAAAGTAAGGCCATGGGGTAATGTGGATTGCAGATTCGTATAGCATTTTTCCTTCAATTTCCTTTTGTCATCCCCATGTAGAAACAACCACAAGGACATTCTTACCGATACACCACAAATGAAGTACTACAATTAATGAATGAATTTATCTTAAACTCACGTCCTGATGTTACATCAATGAATGTGTTTATCTTCACCATATTCTCGCAATGATCTGTAATTTCCTCCATTTGGACCTAACCAAGTATTTAACCTTCTAGAGGAAAGATGACTTCTCACCAGTTTATCATTAAGAGTTGGAGCTCTTTTAAACACAATAGAAGGAGATGTAGGTAGAACTTCCCTGAGGTGGCGATCACTCATCAAGATTTCCCAATTATTTTTTACAATTTTCTTGATTTTATTAGCCTCCGTACTATATTGTGTACCGAAACATACAGAATTCTCAGAATTACTTGATTTTTGCCTCTACTAACATATTTTTATTTATTGTATGCTTTATATATGACACTATTTGTATATCCTCGTTCTTGAAATCTTTGGATCATATCTTGGGCCTTGATTTCAAAATCCTCTTCTTTATCACAAATTCTTTTTAACCACTGAAATTGGCCAAAAGGGATGTTATCTGTCAACCATGGGGGATGGAAGCTATCTGCTCTTAAGATAGTATTTCTATCAGTTTCTTTTCTAAAAA
Source organism: Garra rufa (assembly GCF_049309525.1). Classification (NCBI taxonomy): domain Eukaryota; kingdom Metazoa; phylum Chordata; class Actinopteri; order Cypriniformes; family Cyprinidae; genus Garra; species Garra rufa. Next base: position 50,745,619 of record NC_133364.1, read on the forward strand.
TAGTGGTATGCAATTTCCCTTTGTTATCCTTAAATATATTTAAATCCAAAAAATTTGAGTAAATGAAAAATCCAAACTCTGCTTCAAATGTACATTGGTAGTATTTAAGTATGAATGAAAAGCTAACAAATCTACTTCTGAGCCTGACCAAATCAAAATGACATCATCTATAAATCTTCGCAAGATATGGACTGGAATCCGAAAATACAAATCTTTTTTTCCAAAGTCCTAGAAATAAATTAGCATAATTAGGGGGCAAAACAATTAAGCACCCATTGCTGTACCCCTAATTTGTTTATACAGTCAGGTCCATATATATTGGGACACTGACACACTTTTTATAATTTCGGCTCTGTAAGCCACTAGAATAGTTTTAAAATGATACAATCAAGATGAAATTAAAGTGCAGACTTTAAGTATTAATTCAATACAAAAACATAACAGAAAATGCTAAGGAATTACAACCATTTTTATACACAGACCCCCCATTTTCAGGGGCTCAAAAGTAATTGGACAAATAAATATAATCATAAATAAAATGTTCATTTTTAATGTTTTGTTGAGAATCCTTTGCAGGCAATGACTGTCTTAAGTCTGGAACTCATGGACATCACCAGAAACTGGGTTTCCACCTTTGTGGTGCTTTGCCAGGCCTTTACTGCAGCTGACTTCAGTTGTTGTTGGTTTGTGGGTCACACACAAGGAATTGGACTTTAAGACAGGAGTTTCCAGTACAGACACAGTGTTGACATTAAACAATGCATTATATACAGAAGTAGAAATATAGAGGCGAAAAAAAATGTGCTTTGTTTGAAGCGAGAATGGTCTGAGTGTGAATTTTCCTCATTCTGGAGATGTGAAGATCTTGGCGATTGGGCAGGAGAGCACAAATAATCCTCTCAGCAGTCCTAACTGTCCATTGTAGTCTATTCTGCCCTCCAAAGGCAAAGTGCAGTAACTACGTTTAAATTTTTTACATCAGCTAGTCAAACATGTTAATACTCTTTTCTCTGAAACGGGACACAATTTAACCAGGAGAATTTGTCACATTTTAAGCCTTAACTCAGTTTTGACCAAATGTGTAGTTACTGCGCTTTGCCTTTGGAGGGCAGTATTGATGTCAGATTTAGTAGCTTAACCAGACAGTTATGGACGTACACAGGACAGACTCAATGATGGCCATTTATCAAGTGTTTTACAGAGAAAACTGTCTATGAATGGTTTTGTTTACAGTGTGATTCTGTTTGTTTCCTCAGATAAGGTGCTGGTCCACTGCCTTCAAGACGTCAGCCGCTCCTCAACACTTTTTCTGGCATATCTGATGATCCACCATGACATGACGGTGGAGGACGCCATTGATCGTGTGATACACGAAAGACAGATTCAACCCAAAATAGGCTTTTTGAATCACTCCTCAATTTAAAACTCGTGAGGCAGCGAAAATTACAGTCAAGAGTGGAGTTCAACATAGAAAACATAGCGATGCTAGTTCTAGTATCAGAATCTCAAGTGACGTTAAAAAAGCACATCGTCATATCATGACCCACGTGATGCAACTCCTGCAGAAATGCACACTGGACTGGACACCAGTCACTGAGGTCTGGCCCAATGTCTTCATAGCAAATCAGTAAGTCTACAATTGAAATAAAATATTATACTAATAAATGTGGTGAAGTAATAATGTAATACAGTAATCACACATAATGCAGTTGTGTCCTCTTTAGTGAAAGACTAATGGAGGCTGTGGTGTTTTTGTGCAGACAGACAGCAATGGACCGAGTCAGACTGAAGGAGATGGGTGTTACTCACATCCTGAACGCTGCGGCTGTAAAGAAGAGTCTGAAGATATCGTTAGGAAAGCCAAGCAAGGAAGACCTGCTAGAAAAGGTCAATACAGAGGCGAAATATTACGAAGGCATAAACATCACTTACTATGGTGTGTCTGTAATGGACGAGCACTTCGTCCCAGCTGCGAAATTCATTCACAAGGCCCTCAGTAACCCAGAGAGTAAGAGCTGAAACACACTATTTATCATCTATCACTTCATCAAGTGTGCTATAGTGACAAAGTGTCTAGGAATGAGTTTGTTTTGAGTATCTTGTCTTTATTTCCTCAGATAAGGTGTTACACTCTCCAGCACTTTTTCTGGCGTATCTGATGATCCAACATAATTTAATGCTGGAGGACGCTATTGTCCGCATCATAAAGGTGAGACATGTCAGACTCAGCATTGGCTTCGTGAAGCAGATAATAATCCTCAACTCAAAGCTGGTGTCAGCAAAAACTATAGTTAAAATCCAGAGCACAGATTCAAAAAAAAAAAAAAAAAAGTCATTAAACAATTACAAATACAAACCCCTTTTTGTCCAAAATTTTGGTTAAAACTAAATCTTTAAAAAATATATATATTTGTATTTTTTTTTATGTTTTTCCAGCTCTTCCTCATCCATACTAAAAAAATAAAATAACTTTCATTAAATGTCTGCTTTCTCTTTCCCTGTGAGAAGTGTGTCTCTGAAGACAACCTAAATATTCAAGATAACATTACAGTGTTCTTACTTTTTATACCTCTGTTTTGTTTTTTAATCATTCAATTAAAATAATTGTCTAGAATAACTAGTATACATTTTGCTCAAGCAAAACGTTCTGATGAAGGACTTTACATTGTATGAGAGCACATCTAGCACAGATAGATTCAGACAGACGAGGGCGGTGGGAGGGAAGTCTATACAGGTCAGTGGCTCAGAGAAAAAGTCAATTAAGTCACATGAGTTGTCTTGGGCAAGATCCGAGAAGAAGTCTATTAAATCCCCAGAATTAGATCCAAGCTCACCCTCAGCGGTGGTGCACTGGGCAGGGCTCTCTGTCGCCCTCTCTTGCTCCACGTGACCATCCACCGTCACGGATGTTGATGCCGGCTCTCGCACCTGGTCAGATGGGTCAGGCTCTGTCGCTCTCGGCTCTGGCACTCCATCTGCGGTGGGCTCAGGCTGTAACTCCGCATGTCGGGGTGATGTTTGGCTGGGTTCTGGGTCGTGAGTGGGGTTGACGTCCTCCTCGATGACGCCAACAGTCCAGGAAGATTGGCAGGACGCCAACACCCACTCAATGTAGTCCGGCAGGCTCTCCTGAGGACCCTCCCCGGATAGCAGCGCCTTGGTGGTGGGATTCAGTCCTACGTAATAGTAGATGCATAGGCTGCTATCCGGGAAGTGGGAATGTTCTGCCAGGGAGATGAACTCACGTGTATGGTCCTCAAGAGAGCGTTCCTCCTGCCTCAGGAGGATGAGACGAACAGTAGGGTCCATAATCGATCAAACAATAAAAAAACAAAACACTGAGGGGAAAAAGACGGAAAATAAACGCAGGGGAAAGTGCCGGGTAAACTTTTTCGGTCAGTCGTTCCTGTAACGATACGTGTTGGATGGACGAGATGAGAGACGAGGTAAACAATAAACATTAATATAATTTTCAGAATAAACAGGCTGGAACACTCAGGAAATGGCAAGATAATCCACACACAATTGTCAACATTTAACGACCGACATTGAACTCAAGAAACAAACAGACTTATAAAGACAGACTAATTACTAAACACAGGTGAAGGTGATCAGGGCTGACGAGGGAAAAACCAAATCACACAGAATCAACAGGGGGAGACAATGGGCGAAACCAAAGACATAAACAGACAGAACTGTGACAATGCTAAGCAGAATTTTTTTCTTTGCTTATTAGATTCTTGGGTGTGTCAGTGAAGAACAACATTAATTTTGAGGCATTTATATTTATATGTAGCGTTAGATTTTTTTTAAATGTATATGCCAAATTCTAAAAAAATGGCACAATCTAGTAAAAAATGGTTAAAATGTAAAATTTGAAGCCTTGCCGATAAAATGAATGCCTAGTAGCAAATATTGCATCATTTTATAGTTAAATGGCTCTGGATTAAAAATTGCAGTTTTAATGGGTTTCAATGTGGACATTTTTGTCCTTAAGGTCCTGAGTGAGAGTATTTTTTTGTACAGAGGATAGAATTTTATTTTTTTATTTTTAAGGAAATGAGGGTGAAATATTAAAATGTCAATAAAAATGAACACCTGAGCCAAAATGTATGCAGTTGGCATTAACATAGACACACCTATAACAAAAAACAAAACTGAAATGGACAAAAATTTCCATAAGGTCGCACAAGGGTTAAGCAAATGTTATTATGTTAATGAAAGTTAATACTAACATTTAATACATTAAAAACAAAACTATGTGTGTTTGTGTGTGTGTGTGTGTGTGTGTGTGTGTGTGTGTGTACCTGGTATTCATCACGTTGTGGGGACCAAATGTCCCCGCAAGGATAGGAATACCAGTAGATTTTGACCTTGTGGGGACATTTCTCAGGTCCCCATGAGGAAACAGGCTTATAAATCATGCACAATGAGTTTTTTTGAGGAAGGAAAAGTGTGCACAATCTCCTGTGAGGGCTACGTTTAGGTGTAGGGTAGGTGTAGAGTGATAGAAAATACGGTTTGTGTACAGTATGAAAACCATTACGCCTATGGAATGAAATTCGGGACGGGGGGGGTTCATAAAGATAATGAATTTCAAACGAAAGTGACTGAACCAATCATGTTTTTATTAATATAAGTAGCCTACATATACATATAATTTTATATAGCCTAATATAGAAGTAACGTTAGGCTATTTTTATACTTCAAACTGAAGTTATCAATCATTTTTTATTAACAAGTACATGCATATAAATTGATACGTAGGCTATAGAATTATTATTTGGAACAGGATGCCTCGCCCTCCACCGGTCTGACTTCTTCGCGCGACTTCTGCCTGCACTTTCACTGTCCTAACGGCTGCTGCAACTTGCGCTCTCTTCATCTACTCTATAAAGCAAAAAGGGGACAAAAAGGTCGTATTGTCTTTGTGCATATAGCCTAGATGAATTAGATAAATTAATAGAAACAATATAACTTGAAATTCACACTTGAGCTATATAGCCTACCGAGGTTGTGGAGGCTCGACATCAGCATATTTTGCAGAGCTTTTCACTGCTGCCAGCACTCCCTGCTTCCCAGGATGTATTTATGGAACTCTGCACAAGTCATCATTATATTCATTTTTACTTTGATCTCGCTGCGAAACAGGTTAAATGAGCACCTGTTTCTCACATCGCACCTTTCATTATTGAAAACACTCGCTCCGAGTAAGCATTGCTCACGGGGATGCTCAAAATGAAAGACAGTAGCTTGGCATACAGTGGGAACGCGGACGTGCTCCTGAGTGCTTGGGCCCAAAGGGCACCTACAGGGTGACTGTGTATTTCCAGATGAGGCAGAAACACAGCTCTCGTTGTAGAGCTCATCCAGGTCGAGTTCATCGTGCATCTGAAGGATGCGGCGGCCGTTAATTCCCTGTAGCTGATTTCTTGCTTTTCCTTAAGATTGAAACACTGGATGTTGAACAGGTGCCCGGATTCTGAGAAGTTGAACCATTTCTCAAGGTATTGCTCCGCGATATCATAAAAATTTGTGAATTCTCTCTTGAGCCTATCAACCCTAAGATTAACGGAGGAGAGGAGGACGCGGTCAACTTTTGCTCCGAAAAAAGCATCTTTTTTGCGCTGCTGGAGTTTGGTTCGGAGGCCACTCATAAGTGCGTATACTTCAACTGAGGTGAGACTGTCGCTCTCAAGACTCAGCACAGCACCAGTAAAAAGCTTCAAAGTGTTTTGCAAGAAGAAGAGTGTGACCTCCAGCTCACTGCATTCATCTTCCTCTCCATGCTTGTTAACCTGGAGCGCATCCCAGAGGACACGGGGGCACTCCTCCTGTCCCAGTGACAAGAAGTAGCTGCGCACCGCTGGCCAGGTGTTGACAAGTCTGTCAATTGCAGGAAGCAGGCTCAACCAGCGTGTCGGGACGTGACGCAACAGTGTTTGGTACTCCATGTCAGCAAATTCAAACATTTCTTTGAGGGTGGAAACTATCTTCGCAGAACAGCTGAAATGGTTAAATGATTTTATGACGATAGTCTCCACCATCTATTTGCAGTGCATTGCTGGCACGTTTTACTGCATTGTGTATTATGTGAGCTGGGCAGTTTGCAGGAAGGATCTTGCTGTTGATTTTTTTTAGATTTTGGTAAATGGAGTGATTTCTGCCGAAATTCACTGCCGCATTGTCAGCCGAGTAAGCCGAGATGTTATTGATGCTGAGTTTGTGTTCCTTTAATTTATTCAGTAAAGTGTCAGTGACGGCATCTGCGCTCTCGGCTGCTTGTTCAAAGAAATCAAGAACTCTGTTCTGGATGCCCTGCTCAGGAGTCCAGAATCTCACAGAGATCGGGAAATTTTTCACATTGCCTTTATTAGAGGCATCGGTTGAAATGGAAAAGAATATATCTTTTGACTCGAGGCATTGGGAGAAGTCAGATGCGAGGGGTGCCAGGACGTTTGTGACCAGTGCTTCAGCTTTTGTGCGACCGCAGCTAACGAGTTTAGCTATGCCCGAATCCGAGTACAGTTTTGGTTTTAACTTCATCGCACAGTCAAGCGATCTGTATGATTGTTGGTGGGTCACACAGTGGAACACGGAGGTCAGCTCAGCAGCAGCTATTTTATTATACATGGAATCATCCTGCTTCTTAAAGAAGGACGAGACCAACGTGTTGGTCTGTACTGTCGCGATGTTGGTAAAGTGTAATTTGCTGCTAGCATGCAGCCTAACATCTGCCTCCCCCCCGTGAGAGACACCAAACTCTTTCCTACACACTTTGCAGAACGCTTTACTTTCATCATGTAGGGCTTTTGCAATCCATGGATACCTGCCCACCCACTCCTCCCGGTACCTGCAGAGACGTTTTAATTTTTTTGCAGCATGTTGGGGTTCCGGTACACCAGCCATGTCAATTTCATGAATGAAAATTTGCTTATCAGTGTGTAGCGAGGCCACAGGAGGCAAATCAAAAATCACACTATAAATACAAAACCCTTTAAATGGGGTATTAATGCTGACTACGCCACCCCTTTAAAGTAAGGGGAACTAACTATTTGATGGAGAACAGGTTTGTTACCATGAAGGGCAGAGACATAAAATATCAGTATACAAAATATATTTATTAAGTTCACAATTGAATAAAATATTTAAAACAGCTCAAACAAAATATGACTCATTGTCACACAGAACAAAGCACTAATTTAAGGCTCACCCGTAGTAGGGTAGGCTAGCTGCAAAGTGATTATTTGTAACCACACGCCACACACACACACACACACACACACACACACACACACACACACACACACACACACACACACACACACACACACACACACACACACACACACACACACACACACACACACACACACAGTGAGGTGAGTGACTGTAACGGCAATCCACACTCCGTGCTGCAAACACCACCACCAGGATAATAGAGCAGCTAGCCACCCAACTCAGGGGCCTAAAACACAGAAAACAAAACAATTAATCAAAATACAAACAACATCGTACGGAAAAAGACAATTTCCAAATGGTTAAAATATGTGCAGCACAACTGACAATTGTTGCTATATAGGTAATGAAAAGACAAATTCGAATAAAAGTTAGACAATCTGAAGTTTGTCAGATTCAACCTGAATAAAAAACATTAATAAAGAAAAACATACAATAAATGAAATAAATTGTTCGATAACAACCAAACCTAAGAATGAATTTCAACAGTAACAAAAGACAACTAAACTCCTAAACAAAAAGAAAATCACAAGAGCAAATTTACACGCAGCCGGTAGTTCGTTTGACTAAAAGGCAGATCAGAGCACGCACCCTGACACATAGACGATCAGAAAATCAGGACAGCTACTGCCACAACCACCGGCTTTAGCGTGGAAAAAGAAAGAAACAAAAAGAAACAAAACAGCAAAACAGCAGCGCCGTCTTAATCCTGTTCTATGCAGGATGCGATCACCCAAACACGCAAAAAGACGAAGCGCTCCCAAAGAAATTGTTTGTCCTAACAAAAAAACAAATTGTTAACTTAAATCCGGACAATTATTTTTATTAAAAATGTACTATACATACCAAATGTCAGTCACAGAGACACACAAGTCATACAATTGCTCACAGCACAAATCTCAGCAGTTTATAGGAGGATGAGTGGAATCAACCCAACTGGAATAAAAGAACGCAAATTATGGTAAACACGAATGCTATGCAAACGATTAATAAAACTCAACCTACCGAGGGATAGTGACAGCCTGCACACCAACGCGAAGCCGTGGATAAGATGCTATTCCAGCTACAATGAATAGATTTTATTAACTGATATGCCCAACTCGCTGCAACATTAGCCAAACAGCTAAAACGTACCTTTCAGGTGGAAGTCTGCACGCACCAAGGGGCGGAGCTAGCCATGACGCATCCCAGGTAACCCAATTACAGCCTTTATATAACAAATCCCCGGCTCTAAAAGGCTGTCAATCACAAGTGCAGGGGAGGGAACTTGCCCACTCTGCCACAAGTGCATATCTTAATGCGCGCCAACGGTATATCTAAAAAAAAAAAAAAAAAAAAAAAAAAAAAAAAAAAAAAAAAGATGCTGCAGCCAATGAGCAGCCGGCGGGGGCTGGTTGCCAGGCTGCAGGATGACTCAACCTCGCTCCACGGACAGTTTTTTTTATGTTTTATCAGACAATAACTATTTAAGATTTTGCTTCAGTATAATTTTCGGGACAATTAGAGCGGGATTCGGGATTCGGGACAGCAGCTTAGATTTCGGGACTGTTCCGAATTTTTCGGGACGTCTGGTCACCCTAGTGTGTGTGTGTTTAGTGCTGCTATGATCTTAATGCTACAAATATGTTAAACATAAATAGTATCATTAATCAATTCCAATTTAAACATTGAATTACTAGTCGTTAAGTATAGGTTTGTAAATGTACTTTTAATTTAACAAACGAAAATATAATTGATTCTAGATTTAACATGCTAATAATTGTGGAAATGCAGATAAAACACATCAGTGTGCAAAAGGGACTTTTATTTTGGTGATGTGACGTCATAAAGCGGCGCCCCAGTCCTGCATTTGTTGTGATTCGACTGAAGAAAGGTTTGTGCTTTTTAAGTTTTATTAATCAATGCAAACTGTTGTCAATTTAAACGTTTTTACAAGCTATGCTCAATCAATCTTAAATATAACATTGCAATGCTTTGTTATTTTTGAGAGTAAAGTGTACCTTCATATTAATAACAGCTAATGCGCAACACGTTTTGCTCCTTATATGTGAATCAGTGCATCGTTACAAGTACTAGAAAGTGAGAGAAAATGCGAATCCGAATCATCTGAACCAAATCAGTGGTGAAATGATTCAGTGATTTGAATCGTTTGAATCGACTCATTCAGTGACAACAAACTAGAACAAACACAAACAATGTTTTCATGAAAGTGTAATCTATTAAATGTTATGCACAAATAATTGAATGCCAAAAATAAATAATAAATGCCTAATATCTATTTTAGTCAGGACATTTCCCGTTAACTATTACTCTGACCACTGTATCAAAGAGTATAGAATACCAAGAGGCGAAACTCTGATGCTTTTTTGGTAACAGCCACTAGGTGTCGCTTCAGTTGCGCGGACCACAGCACAGAAGCAGTGGAAACCATTCATTATACATTTGAGGCAGCATTTTATTTTATGCAACTTTACACATTTACTGTTACTATTATAGGTCTGAAATATATATTGTATTTATACATTATATTGTACGGTTTAAACCCAAGGAACAGACTACAAACATGATCTTACAGAACATGATGCATTGCTGTCTGTCATAACTGAATAATTAAATAATTTTGGAGATTTTGGAGTTTTTAGTCATGCTTTAACGGACATTAATATAAGTCAATACTGAAAAAACAGTTTACTGTGAAGCTGTTATATTCCTGTTATATATTTATTGTCAAACTGGGCGCAGCTGTTGCAATGGAACGTTCTATTGACTTTCACTTCTTTGACTGTAGTGAGCACATAGAGATTTATTTTGCATTTATTTTAGAGAATAATTTACTTTGTTATTTATTCTAAACAAAATTGTCCAAAGACACAGAAAAACCCCTCCTGAATCAACTGAGATCCACGTGACACACTATTATAAAGATGGTGTTTATTAAAGAGGAGAGTGAAGACATGAAGATTGAAGAAACATTCAGAGTCAAACAAGAAGAAACTGAGGAACAAATGAAGATGGATTTTATTAAAAAGGAGAGTGAAGACACAAAGATTGAAGAAGCATTTAGAGTCAAACATGAAGATACTGAGGAACAAACAGGTTGGTTTCATTCTCAAAGCTGAACTCAATCATTTGATCCTTATTAAAATGTCCAGCTCTAAAAATAAATAAATGATATTTTTGAAGAATGTCTTATCAGTGTTGTAATAAATAGTTCTATTATAAGATTATACAATTGCTCTTTTTATCATTATCTCTTTGAATAATGGGAATAGGTTTTGTGATTACATTTAACTCAACATTTAATAGTTTAGTGTGTATAGTTTAGTGTGTATAAGATCTAAATGTTGCTGGGTTTGATGTTTGCTTTGAGCAATTAAAAATGGTGTTAATTTGGATTTGTCTTTTTTGCATTAGACCTGATGACACTGAAAGAGGAGAGTCAAGAACTCAATGAAAAGGAAGATGAGCTCCAGCAGGAGAAACATGATTTCATGAATGGAGAAAAATCATATAGCTGCTCACATATTGAAACAAAAGCACAAAAGACAGCAAAAAGAAGTGTTTTTGTCTGCCAACAGTGTGGAAATACTTTCAACGGAAAGGATTACCTTAAAGTCCACATGAGAATCCACTCTGGAGAAAGACCTTTCAGCTGCCAACAGTGTGGAAGGAGTTTTGCTAAAAGAGGAAGCCTTAATGTTCACATGAGAATCCACTCTGGAGAAAGACCTTTCAGCTGCCAACAGTGTGGAAGGAGTTTTGCTAAAAGAGGAAGCCTTAATGTTCACATGAGAATCCACTCTGGAGAAAGACCTTTCAGCTGCCAACAGTGTGGAAGGAGTTTTGCTAAAAGAGGAAGCCTTAATGTTCACATGAGAATCCACTCTGGAGAAAGACCTTTCAGCTGCCAACAGTGTGGAAGGAGTTTTGCTAAAAGAGGAAGCCTTAATGTTCACATGAGAATCCACTCTGGAGAAAGACCTTACAGCTGTCAACAGTGTGGAAAGAGTTTTGCTAAAAGAGGAAGCCTTAATGTTCACATGAGAATCCACTCTGGAGAAAGACCTTTCAGCTGCCAACAGTGTGGAAGGAGTTTCACTCAAAAAGTCAAACTTCAAAACCACATGAGAATTCACACTGCAGAGAAGCCTTACGCATGCTCTCAATGTGAAAGAAGTTTTGCTCATAAACACAACCTTGATGACCACATCAGAATTCACACTGGAGAAAAGCCTTACACCTGCAACCTATGCGGAAAGAGCTTCAATCTTAAATCAAACCTTAAAAAACACACAAACATTCACAGTGAAGAAAAGCCTTACACCTGCACACTATGTGGAAAGAGCTTCAAAAATAAATCAAACCTTAAAAAACACATGAACATTCACAGTGGAGAAAAAACATTCATATGTTCTCAATGTCCAATGAGTTTTATACAGAAATATTACCTTGATGCCCACATGAAAACTCATGCTGGAGAGAAACCTTTCACCTGTCAACAATGTGGAAAGAGTTTCACTCAAAAAAGAACACTTCAAACACACATGAAGACTCACTCTGGAGAAAAGCCTGATCAGAGATTTGACAGACATTGAGTAGCTCTTTAACATGTGCACATTGTACACAATCACATCGGAGTGATTAGTCTTGAGTTTGTCATTTGATTAACTGATTTAAAAAAAACAACTGCTAAATTCAAATATGCTTTTGTGCTTTGGCTGGTGCTGAGCCAGAGATGTAACAGATTGAAAATGTGCTTCCACTTGCTATACTTATTTTTCTCTCTGGCCCACATCTTGACGTATAGTGAACTGGTTCCTGTAGGGTCAATAGGTTACATTTACACTGCAGGCTAATGTGGCCCAAATCCTGTTTTTTGCTCACATGTGACTAGGCATGGGCCGGTATAAGATTCTGACGGTATGATAACCTTGGATAAAAATATCACGGTATTGTAATTACTGCTCTACAATGTTATATTTAAATGTCTGGTAAAAAAAAACTTTTTTTTTTTTTTTAACTGAACACAGTAAATTTTATTTTAGGAAACATATAGAACATTTTGTAACATGGAACATCAGGCAAAATAATTAAAATAAATAACTGAATCTTCTTAATTAAATTAAATTTCAGTCACTTGTGTGAGCCTAAGCCTGCAGCTCAACAATAATCAACAAAATAAAATTTTCAAAAACAAATCCTTCTTAATAGAAAAAATGCAGTCATTAATCAAAGCAAAAATATGACCATTAGTGACAGTTCCAAAAATAAACAAACACTCAAAGACATGTGAGAGCCAGCGAGTTTTTTTTTTTTTTTTTTAATGTTAAAGGTGCACTGTGTAATATTTAAGATGATCTCTAGACAGAGGTGCAATAACTATGTTTTCAGGGATGCATAAAGACCTTAATGAACCATTATGTTTTCATTAACTTAGAATTATCAGCTTACGAAAAAAAACACTGACACAATGATGAACAAGTAACAGTAATATTCACAATAACAAAGTTTTATTGAATGATTAAGTAAATAGAATTCCTTAAATTACGTTTTAAAAGAAGTCTCACTATTCGTTGCTGTCAAAAAAGGTGAGATTTTAATCCTGTATGGGCTTCCGTAGTTCTCCTAAGGGAGGGGTGAGCGGTGGACTGTTGCAATTCACAATCTCGCCACTAGATGCCGCAAAAACCTACACACTGCACCTTTAACGTGGCAGAAGGCTTAAAAGCAAAGACGTGATTTCACTTTAACTTAATTGTTGTACTAATGCTCAATCACAGAAACGTAAGGTAAGTACATATAGTCTACTATTCCCCGCTTTGTGTTGTGGGGGTTCACCTCCTTCAGCCATCCTGAACTTATATTACTGCTGAGTCTCACTGACTGCGGATCACGTGTACAATCACAGACACGTGCCTGAGCACTAACCGCTGGGGGAGGGGATGCATTGTTTTCGCTGCAGGTACGCACACACACAACCTAGTAGCGAGTCCTGCGCTTTCACACAGAAAATGCACATATCGTAAGAAGGGTATAACTTTTTTTGTTTGCGGTTTTGAAACCGTGACTTTTTCAAACCGCGGTAAACCTTGAAACCGGTTATCATCCCATGCCTACATGTGACTCAGATCTGTTTTTATCATGACAGTGTGAACAACACAAACCGCATGGAATCTGATCTTTTCAATTCCGATTTCTGCCAGTGGATATTGTACGTATCCAACCTCTCGAATATGACTTTTACCTCCCCGAATGTAGTTGGGCTAGCTTCAGAGTAGTTTGAGAAGCAATTGGGCAGATTTAAAATCTTGGAAATCCTGTTTGTATCATTCTGTTGTGCATACAGGCCAGTTCAGAACCATGATCTGTTCACGCTGGAAAATATTGGTCACATTCAAATCAACAGCTATGCAAAAAAATCTGAAATTGAGCACTAAGGGTTGCAGTGTGAATGTAGATGGACTGAAAGAGACCATATGATTAAAAATATATTAATATAAATAATCATTTTTGTTTGTAACTTAAAAATCTTTCATATATTCTAGATTCATTACATATAAAGTAAAACATTTTAAACATTTTTTTGTTTTAATTTTTATGATTAGAGATTACAGCTCATGAATGTCAAAAATCCAGTATCTCAAAATATTAGTTAGGCATATTGGCTGGCCAATCAAGCACAGTAATATCATATTCAGCAAACAACTTGGAAGTGGTTATGGCACTGTGGGCAGGTGCTAAAGTTCTACTGGAAAAGGAAATCAGCATCTCTATAAAGCCAGTCAGCAGACGGAAGCACTGACTGTAGACTTGATAAAACACAATGGACCAACACCAGCAGACGTCATGGCCCCCCAAATCATTACTGACTTCAGAAACTTCTTGCCTCTCCAGTCTTCCTTTAGACTCTGGGATCATGATTTCAACAAGAAGTGCAAAATGTACTTTTATCTGAAAAGAGGACTTTGGACCACTGAGCAACAGTCCAGTTGTTTCTCCTTAGCCCTGTGGTAAGATGCTTCAGAATTGGCTTGGTAGTCCTTCTAGACGTCTGAGCGTGGTGACTTTTGATGCTCTGACTCCGGCTTCAGTCCACTCATAGTGAAACTCTCCCAAGTGTTTGTATTGTCTTTGCTTGACAGTATTTTTAAGCTGGCTGTCATCCCTGTTGCTTGTGCACCTTTTCCTACACACTTTCTTCCTTCCAGTCAACTTAGCATTTATTATGCTTTGATACAGCACTCTGTAAACAGCCACTCCTTTCAGTAATGACCTTCTGTGACTTACTCTCTTTGTGGAGGGTGTCAATGATTGTCTTCTGGACTATTGCAAAGTCAGCAGTCTTCCCCATTATTGTGGTTTCAAAACACAAGAGATACAGTACCTTGAATTTATACTGGAGGAATGGTAATTTAATGAAACTCAAATGTAAATATTCTAATATCTGGAGATATTGTTTTTTTGCCTTTCATGAGCTGTAAGCTCTAATCATCAAAATGAAACCAAAATTTTGAAATGTTTTACTGTATATGTAGTGAATCTACAATTTATGAAAGTTTCAGTTTTTCAAATAAGTTACAAACAAAAAAATTACTCTCTTAGATATTCCAAGTTTTTGAGATGGACCTGTATGTCACTCTTTAATGTGTACATGCATTTTATTTGGCATTTGATAGCACACACTGTGTGGTTATCTTCCCCATTTTTTTTTTTTTTTTTTTTTGTCAGGACATGCCAAGCCTATGATTTTAATAAAGAGTACTCACCGGATCAGAGTCTGCTGGCTCCAGAAGTGTAAGTGTGTTACCAGACACTTCAAGGTAAGGCAAAGTCAGACAGTCCCCATAGCAAAATCTAAATATTTGATTGTTTTCATGTCCAGTAGTACAGCAATAATGTACCTTGTGTGAAGAGGTCAGTTTCTCCTGCTGGACCAGAGTCAGTGGATCTCCCTCCCTGGATCTCTTCCATCACTGGCTTCTCTTTATTCAACTCCTCTGCTGTGATGAAGTCTTTGGTTGGGGGGCCAGATATATGAGCCTTTTTAAATCCTAAAATCAGTACAGACAATAAAATATGTCAGCAAACACTATTCACCTAATTCATACATTTTTCAGCAATCAAGTCACTTACCAGCCTGCAATGTGTTCTTGTTCTTAATCTTGATTTGCTGCCAGGTCCTTTTTTGGCCAGACATGTTTGTTCTTTAAGAAGGATAGATATAAGGTTAGAACTATCAGATAGATGAAATTAGATCAAATTACAGATTAGATAAAATCAATAAGACACATTTTTTTTTTTTTTTTTTTATAAAAGAGTAGATAGATAAAATGAACTAAATAGATGTGCAAAGTGGGTAAGTGTTTGCAAATAATCTTCATGATAAATTTCCTGAGTAACATGCAAGTCCACTGCTCGCATTTAAGGCAAAGTGTACAACTGTTCATTTGTGGAAATGACAAGTAACTCCTTGAATTGTAATTATGATGCATTCAGTGGGGCACTGGTTATTTGGACTACTTACGCATTAAATCGGTCTGCTATTGTCTAAAAGGCTTTTTTCTTTGTTTTATTATATCAGGCGTTGTTACGGTCCTATGAGTTTGCCGTTGTGTTATGCTCCTTTTTTTTGTGTTCTCTTTCTTACTATCAAAACTCATTGGGTTACTCCCCTGGGTTCCCATTCGACCAGGCTGATGTCCATAATCGTTAACTTGCATTTATTTTGGATAGATAGTATAGTTTATTTAGGGTGCTTTAAGGCTGAAGACTTTTCTTTTCCTTTTTATTTAGAGTTCGGTTAGAGGTTTAATAAAAAGTTAGTTTGGGTTTCGTTATATAATTTTTTACCTTTAATACACAGCCACGTCCAACTGTCCTGAGGACGAGCTTGTTGCACGTCTTTCTTCTGGGAGAATTCTTTTTGGATAGACGCGACAGTTTGGAGAATTTGAGCACATCTCTCTGAGTTGCCTGAGTTAATGTTAACGTTACACACTGGATCAACAAAGACAAATGGTCCATGTGGCACGGTATAAATGAACACCACTGTCTCATTTAACATTAGCCGTTTTATATATAAATGTGATAATCAGTAGTGCGACCAAACAAACTGTAACGTTAATGTTAGTTACAATAGGTGTGGAACCCTCTTTTAATTGTAAATAATAGCGCCAAAAATTTAAACCTTAAGTAACGTTATTGGTAACTTAGATGGTGATTTCAGTAAGTTAGCTACATTTTGCCACTGATTATTAACTTTAGGTTACTGTAATGCATCTCTAAACAGTTTCACCAGTCTTTTTTGATAATTTTTATTTACTTTATTAATGCTAGTGAGCCAACAGCTAATAATAAGTTAGGTTATTCATTTACAAACGAGCTCTTTCTCCGGAGTAAAGTTATTTACAATAATACGCTGAACCATAACTTTGTAAAAAATAAAATAAAATAAACAATCAATTTTTGCATTTCACGTTTCTTTTATAAGTATAATGTTACAAGAGTTATCAAAACCCTTACCTCAAACTGATGGAGCAGCAGCAGCTTCTTCTGTCGTCTGTCAGTCACTTGTCATCCGTTAAAGGTCCCATATTGTCAGAATCGAAACTTCCTGGCTTTTTTCATGATAACTGAGGTCTAGGGGCTATGTAACTACCATATGAGTTTCAAAACAGTCAATCGACAGTAACCTGCACACAGCCTGCTTAAAGTCTTTTCTTCTATGTCGTCCTCAGACGAGCCTTCCATCGTTGCCTCCAGTCGTCCCGATTCTCCATGCATCTGGCCAGTTCGTTGGTGCTCTGGGCTCCTGCATCCCTCTTGAGTATGTCCACGTATGTTAGCGTGGGACGTCCTCTTGACCGGTGGCCATGTGTTGGTTCCCATAGCACCAGCTTGCTAGCTGGCAACTCTCGATGTCTTAGGCAATGTCCTGCAAGTCTCATTCTCCTCACAGCAATCTTGTTACTCACGCTTGGTACTCCCTCATACAGTGATTTGTTGGTTACATGCGCACTCTTGCTGATGTTAAGCCTACACGCAGCATCCTGGTGTAGCACCCATCCAGGGACTTCTCTAGGGTTGGATTGAGGGTCCAGCATTCACTACCCTAAGGCCACCCTTTGTGCACTCTAGCTCTACCCTGTGTAGTAGTTCTTGTGCTTGTTCCATGTTGTCGGAGAGCAGACTGATGTCATCCGCTTAGTCAAGGCCTGTCAGGACTACTGCCAGGTGTCGACTTGACTTCCTTGGTGTCAGCGTGAAGCCAAGTTCCTGCTCTCGCCCACTGATTGCCTTCTTGAGCGCATAATCAAGGACTATAATGAAAAGGAAGGGGGGTAGTGTATCCCCTTGCATAACTCCAGCCAGGATGTCAAACTCCTCGCTATTGCCATCTGGGGTCACCACCCTGGCCCTTGTTCCTGAGTACATGGACTCTATTGCCCGGAGTAGGTTCGGAGGAATTCTGTATGCCTTCAGAATCTTCACCATCGTGCCTCGGTAAATCGAGTCAAATGCCTTTTTGAAGTCTATGAAACATAGGACTGCTGTCAGGTTGTCCTTCCTCACCTCCTCTATCAATCTCCTGAGTGCTAAAATCTGGGCTGTAGCAGTTCGCCCTTCTCGAAAGCCGTTCTGATTTGCTCTCAAATGAGGGTCGATTGCTTGCCGGACCCTGTTTAGAATCATGCGGTTGTAGATTTTTGCAGTGATACAGGTCAGGCTGATGCCTCGGTAATTGTCCGGCTTTGAGAGGTCTCCGGATTTAGGCACTGGCACGATGTTTGATAGAGACCACATATCAGGCAGCCGATTGTGCAGCAGAGCAAGGTTGCAGAACTCTAAAATGATGTCATCAAGATCACAGTTCTTCAGCACCTCTGGGGGTATGCCATCCGGACCAGCGCTTTTTCCCACTCTTACTGTGGCTATTGCCCTGGCGAGCTCTCCGAGTGTGAAGGGACCATCGTTGATGTTCAGGTTTGGGAGGTCTGATAGTATTTCCTCTTCCTCAGCTGCGTCGGCTGTTTCTCCCAGCAGCCTTTTGAAGTGGCTTAACCAGGTCGTCACCCTCTCCTCCGGGCTGTGTCCCTCCACCTGTCCCTCCTTGGTCCTCTTCCGCCCCGTCATTTCATTGATGACCCTCCAGGCCTCCCCATACTGCTGTTCCCCTTGCGCCGCCTGCAGCCTGTGCACTCTTTCCATCAGTTCTTCCCCTTTGATGGTATCATAGGTTCTGAAAAGAAACTGTTTGGCTTCGTTCAGCTCATTACGCCTCTCCGCAGTTGGTTCCCGCTCAAAGATGAAGCGGGCTTCCTCCACCCTCCCACGTGCTGCTATAACCTCTGGGTGTTTTGATCGCAGGGAGGTTCTGACTTTCTCCATCTTAGGCACGCACAGTCTGGTTGCCTCCTTGTTCGCAGTGACGAATCTCCTGTATTCGCCGCTTGCCTCCGCTCCCCTTTCCAGCTGCTGGAATCATCTCCTCACCTCCTCTGTGTATCTGGTTAGAAGGCCAGGGTCACTTGAGAAAGCTTTCCAGTTATACCGGATTTTGGGACTTGGTTTGGGGACCCTGAGGCTCAGGTGAACTCTCATTGAGACCACGCGGTGGTCTGAGCCCACAGAACTAAAAGTGCTGTATGGCTCAGCATT
This sequence comes from Garra rufa, assembly GCF_049309525.1. NCBI lineage: Eukaryota > Metazoa > Chordata > Actinopteri > Cypriniformes > Cyprinidae > Garra > Garra rufa. The sequence goes on from NC_133364.1 coordinate 50,764,516, forward strand.
CATGATGGAGTTCCTCCACTTCTTCCTTACTAGGATGTAATCTAGCTGCCGTAGCGTTCCTGAGGCTCGGTCCTGGAAGGTCCACCTCTTTCCTGTTCTCTTCCGGAAGATGGTATTTGCCGCTAGTAACTCGTGCTCCGTGAGAAAAGCAGTGAGGTAGGTGTCGTTGCGGTTGGTAGATTCGTGGTAGGGGAAGGGTATGTCCTCTGTCCTCTGTGCGCTGGGACGCCGCGGACCGCTCTTACAAGGTCCTCAAAGAACTTCTCCACCTCGTCAGATGGTGCCACGTTGGTGGGTGAGTACGCGACTATGACAGTTGTTACTGGGTTACCCGAGAACTCTGCGCACAGAATCCTGTCGGTGTGGGGGTAAACCCGACGGAGAGCCTTACGTGCCCGCGGGCCCAGCATCAACTCTACACCGCCTGTTGCGGCTTGGGCATCATTCCTCCATGCTGATGCGGAAATGAACGTGCATCTCTCCACTCTGCGGTAAAGTATCGGGTCATCAGTGTGCACTCTCCTGTGTTCTTGGACCCCCAGGATCTCCACTCCCCGTTCCTCCGCACAATGTGCAAGTTCTATCAACCTCGCTTCTTCGCTCGCTGTGCATGCGTTGAAGGTTCCCATAACAACTGGTCTCCGACAGCGCATGAATGCATTGGACAGGGTGATGTTGTCGGACAGGACCCTCCCTGGGACAATCCCAGGGTTTGAGGTCCTGTCGTCATGGTGTCCCCCAAGAGGAGGACCAGCACCACCGTCCGCCGTGATGTTCCTGTGGACTCCCGCCGCTGGAAGTATAGGATTTGAGATGACTTTGTGTTCCATGTTTGGCTTTACTATGCTGATAGCGGACTGTGGGGCGTAACTCCTCACAGTCCCGATTTTATTTCAGAGTGATCCTCTCTTAGACAGGTTGCCATCCAAGGCTATGAGCCCTATCTGCCAATGCTATTTGACCCCTAGCTGGGACAGTGGTTGGCAGATGCCAGGGCATGTCCACACGCCGGTGGGCCTGCACGTCATGCCTCTGGGGCCCACTGCTGCTCCGAGATCCCCTACAGATTAGCCTGGGACCTCGCGGAACCCAGTATCCGTGTGTGGCCACGTGGAGGCACTGCAGGAGTCTTGGTGGTAGAGAGGCTATGTACCGGCAGGAGGAGGCTTACGCACTCGGCTCCTCTTTTCACCTCCTCTAGGGGGGCTAGCCGATGGCAGTAGCTGAAAGCAGAGAGTAGCAAGCAGGAGCGACATGCAGCACACAACATGCAACATGCACTGACTACAAGTACTTCCACGCACTACTGCACGTGACGCATCACACACACCCTGTGCAAGCGAATACACACACACACAACTGTAAAGTAGCTGTTCATTTTCACGAGCCGCTGTGACTTCCGTAACGATGTGACGTCCGATCTACTCAGTCGCCGCCCCGAGCGCCAACCACCGTCCCACCCTCCTTTTGTCAAACCCAGACAACAACGCATCCGTTCATTGTTGAGCAACAACAACACGAAAACAAGTCCCCTGTTCAGTCGATAGATGTCGAAACTACATCATTGCACAGGCTTCAGAACAACGTTAATATAAGAGACCAGAGGCACGTCAACTTCAGCCTCTTTCACACAGCGATTCCGGTAAATACACGGATAATGTTTCCCATGATTTGTTCCGGAATTGTTAATTTGGTTCATTCACAGTTGTTTTCCGGAATCTGTGCGTGCTTTACACACAACCCATAAAGACATGTGACGTTTGGATGTGAGATGTAATGTGACGCGTACGTTTCACGAAACTGAAACTAACCTGAACAAACTGTGCTTAAGCGCGGATAGTGCGGAGGTGGCTCTGCCCGATCGCCGCTTCATTCCACTTTGCACATATTTTTCCGTCATGAAGAGTCGCAGGGTAATGTGCATCACTACAACACTGCCTTTATGGTTCTGGCTTTTGTTCACACAGCGCTCGTTCCCGTAATTTTCCAGAATCAGCGCGCATTGTGAAAGGGGCTTTACTGAAGCAACAGTTATGTAGCTTACTGCATTCGGTGTTTGAAAAAGAAAAAACATTAATTCTGAAATATCTTGTTGAGTATCAGCAGGCTAGGCTCTCTCTATTGCTCTGAGCTCGCTTACAGCATACATGACCGTAGTCACCTGTGATTGGTCTGGCTGTGCGTCACTCAGAAAACAACAGGCCAATCAGAAGAGAGGCTCATGAATATTAATTAGATGAGCCAAAATCGACCTGTTTTTGACAGAGCTCCTAAAAAAGGATCTGTAAAAATATATTGAGATGGATTTTGGCACTTATGCCGCAAATATATATTCTTAAGGACATCCACAACTAAAATAAACCTTTTGTTGGCTTTGAGGCCTCTGCCATTTTGGACCAGCTTGGGAGGATCCGCTCAGTGACCGAGACGTTCAGAATGAAGGTAATCCAGGCCTGATCTCCATCTTTTCTTTCTTTTGTCATTGGCTGATCACAAGCCTAGTAGTATGCTTGATATTCTTTTTCTTTTTGCTTTGTTTGTCTATTTTGGTCTAAGGGTCAAAGAGTAGTACAATTTTCTTCCCTATGAGCAATTCTACTGGGCTGACCTGACCCCTGTACAGGAGGTAGGAGCAGCTCAAAAACACATTAGTGCAAACAACAGGTCCTCTTGTTTTAGTATGCACTTTGCAGTCTGAAATGGGAACACTTTAAGCATATTCTGGCCATCCTTTTGTTACAATTTTTTCACAATTTTGTTTGGAACTGCTCATCCTTTTGTGTTTCCTTTGGTGTCTGTGTCAGCTTCCACTGTGACACAAGCAGACAGCCAATAATTGTGTTCAGATGGCAACTCACGGGCTGCAGGACAGTGTGAGCCCGTTTCCATGTTGTCCACTCTGTAAGGCGATCAAAACTGAAATTTTCTGACAGGATGAACTGTGACATCTTTACGCTTCTGACACCATGTCTAATAGGTATTCTCAGGGAGGCATTAATCACATAGATTACATTGATGAGCTGTGGACAATATACTGTTTACATTTTCATATGTGACAGAAAGTACAGCAAATAAATTACAGTGGTCTTTTCTGAGTTCAAAGGCACCCAATCTCTACCTTTGTGGTGAAGGAACATAGTAATATTTACAATATTGACAATGAAATCAAAGGACAACATGCTAAACAAATGACTAAAATATACAAATAAGAAATTAACAAATAAAGAATTTATTAAAAACGGAATGAACAAATAAAAAATCAGTCCATACCAGAATATTACAGCGCAATAACAAATACACCAATTCAACACTTCCTCATTCTCCAGGAATATATGGAATATTTCAAAGGACGCCAGTCTTCAGGTGATAAATCAGCAGGTGCGCCTGTGTATATCCACTTAGGGAGTCATAAATCAAAGAAAGAACATGTTTTGGACAACTTGAGGGTCAACAATTTTTTGAGTGAACTGTCCCTTTCAGACAAATGAACAGCTTGTCTTCAATGTGATGCTTCATGTGACTTCAAACCAGATCCACACTGTTGGCAGGTTAAAGATAAGTGGATAAGTGAATTTCAGCCCTCAGACGCGGACAGGACAACAGCGCGTAAGTGAGTACTTAAATGCTGTAGAGTTTAAATAGGCGGTTGTTCCATTTGTTGCTGCTAGAGAATCACGTCCTTGTTTTCTAAACTATTTGATTAATTCGTTTCGATTTGATTCTGTTGTTGCTAGACTTCAATTATTCGTTTCTGTTTAATTGTTTTCCTGGTGATTTTGTTGTAAATTGTAGTTTTGATTGCTCTCATTCGGCCAAGGGAAGCTTTTGTTTGAGAGATCGCTCCCTTCCTTGAGCGCGCTTAAAGTGCAAAGGGTGTTATTTTTTCGTTTCGGTCTGACCCATTTGCGCACCATCCATTTGGGATTGAGTCAGCCCAGGGGGCGTCCCCAGCTGCTATCACCTAAGTATTGATTGGTGGTGTATTTAACTGTGTTGTATCAGCTGACGCTGAAGCGTCAGCGGAAGCGTTCAGCCTCCTCGCGTGAAGACCGACAAGAGTAAAGACTTGCGACTTTTCCTGCGCGACTTAGCCGAGCAACGACACCGACAACGCACTTAAGTACTCCTTTCCTTTTCTCACTCTTCTTTCTGTCCTTCTCTATCATGTGTTTCCAAATCATTCCGGTGCTCTCTACACACCGAACTAACATCACACGCACACGCCGACGCAATCTCTCTAACCTGTGTCCAATACACACCTCTTCCACTGAACCTTTCTCTTTCACGGTTGGACTTTGGAACTGCTAATCAGCCGTCAACAAAGCTGACTTCATTTCGGCATTTTCTTTGCAATCTGGCCTGAGCATCCTAGGTTTGACTGAGACCTGGATACGTCCAGAAGACTCTGTAACCCCAGCCGCTCTATCTAATAAATTCTCCTTCTCTCACACCCCTCGTCAGACTGGAAGGGGTGGGGGTACGGGACTTCTAATTTCCAACAACTGGAAATACTCAACCCATTCTCCTCTATGCAATTATAACTCATTTGAATCTCATACAATCACTATAACATCTCCTATCAAACTCCATGTTGTGGTCATTTACCGCCCTCCTAGTCAACTTGGCATCTTCTTAGAAGAGCTGGATGGGCTGCTATCCTCTTTTCCAGAAGATGGCAGCCCACTTCTAGTCTTTGGAGATTTTAACATTCATCTGGACAAACCATATGCTGCAGACTTCCATTCACTCCTTGCTTCATTTGACCTAAAACGCACTACCACTGCATACACTCATAAATCCGGCAACCAACTTGATCTCATTTACACACGAAATTGTACTTCAGACGACATTATGGTCAAACCCCTACACATCTCTGACCACTTCTTCATTACACTAAACCTACATCTTGCTACTTGCACCCCCATCCCCCCTACCTGTTACTTTTAGAAGAAACCTACGCTCTCTCTCAACCTCCCATCTTTCTTCCTCAAAATCCTCCTCTCTTCCCTCTCCTACCCACTTCACATCCCTGGATACTAATGCAGCAACCGACACGTTATGCTCCACTCTTACTTCTTGCCTAGATGATATATGCCCTCTCTCCTCCAGGCCAGCACGGGCTGCTCCTTCCAACCCTTGGCTATCCGATGTTCTTTGTGAGCATCGGTCCAAACTTAGGGCAGCTGAGAGAAAATGGCACAAATCTAAAGATCCATCTGACTTGAGTATGTATCAGTCTCTGCTTTCATCCTTCTCTACCCAAGTCCATAATGCCAAATCTTCATACTTCCACAACAAGATCAACAATGCTCCGGACACACGCAACCTTTTCAAAACTTTTAATTCACTGCTCTGTCCCCCTCCACCACCTCCCACCACTTCTATAACAGCTGATGATTTTGCCACATTTTTTACAGACAAAACTACATCTATCAGTAATAAGTTCCCAGCTCCACATATACAGGAACTAAAACTGACCACACCCATGGCTGAATTTCCCCTCTTCTCCTTCCATCCCCATTCTGAGGCAGAAGTAACCAAACTTCTCCTCTCCAGCCATCCGACGACATGTCCTTTAGACCCCATCCCCTCACACCTTCTCCAAGCAATCTCCCCTACATTTCATTTCATTTCATTTCATTTCATTTTATTTAAGTGTCATACACAAGATTTGTGCCCAGCCCACATGGGCTTATAAGACACTGACATTTCAAATAAGAAGATGACCATATACCATTATAAACAATATCATTACATCTTGGGATAGAGCGTTCTTTGCCTTAAAATCCAAGCTTTCTCCACAAATGTTGCGACACTAAACCACTCATTATCAAACAACCAGCCCAACATATCCCCTTCAGACAACCAAAATAAATCAGGATTCTTACATTGAATCTTTTCAAACAAAACATTTCTCAAATCATTATACAAAGGACAGTAAAACATAAAATGAAATTCATCCTCAACTAAACTCAAATCACAGACAGCACAAAGCCGGTCTTCCTCAGGAACCCCTTTATACCGACCCACCTCCACCTCCAAAGGCAACACTCCTACTCTGAGCTGCGCACACAGAGATCTCTGTCTCCTTTTCATATTACAATTCACATAGGGCTCTGTAGACAAGCAGTCCTTAAATTGCACATAAATTCTCAATTTAGGTTTCTTTAACACTTCTAACTCCCACTGCTTTTTATAAATGTCAAATAATGTTTCTTTAATAGTAGATATCTTAAATTGTAAATTATTCTGAAATAGAGTTTGAGAGTTTACTTCATATGAAATCTCATGAACCTCTTTAGTCCAGGGGTACCCACTGGCTTTATCCCAGTTAAAAACTTTCCTGGTAAGTCTATAATCAGGTAGGCTCACCAGGCGGTTCCACAGTCTAATCATTTCCACCCGTTGCTTCACCACACAGGGCTCCCAACCCATATCTCCCTCTACAGCTACCTTAGGGGCAAACCTATGAACACCGAGAAAACAACGTAAAGCTCTATACTGAACAGAATTACACTCAGTACCCTCCATAAATCCCCACACCCCAGCAGCATAAAACAACACAGGTGCAACCATAGAATCATATAGCCGCGTGAATATAGGGAAACTCAATTCAGGACATACCATTAATTTATTAATCACTGACCCCAATGCCCTTCCAGCAGATTCCCCTAAAACTCTCCTACCCACAGAAAACCTCATATTTTCTTGAAAAACAAAGCCAAGGTACTTATATGTTGCAGAATAGTTCAACAATGTTTGACCAAAATAAAATGCATAATCACTTTGGCAAGTAGATGGCTTTCTAAAATGCACAATTTGAGTTTTCTCTGAATTAATAGAAAGTCTCCATTTGGTACACCAATCATTCATAATATTTAACATTTTTTGCAACTCAATTTCTTTTTCTGCAATCAACACAATATCGTCAGCATATAAAAGAATACTAAGATTAAGGTCTTCAATAATTATTCCCAAATTTGCCATTTTAATTTCTTGAGCCAAATCATTAACATAAAGAGCAAATAACGTTGGAGAAAGAACATCTCCTACAATCCTACCAGTGCTCACACACATCATCAACACATCTCTTCTCACAGGCACTTTCCCCACTACATTTAAGCAGGCCCGGGTAACCCCACTGCTCAAAAAACCTACACTTAACACTTCACTCATAGACAACTATAGACCTGTCTCTCTCCTTCCGTTCATAGCAAAAACATTGGAACGAGCTGTTTTCAACCAGCTATCTTTATTTCTCGCACAGAACAAACTATTGGATGCTAACCAGTCAGGGTTCAGGAGTGGCCATTCAACTGAGACGGCACTACTGTCTGTCACTGAAGCCTTGCGGATTGCAAAAGCTGATTCCAAATCATCAGTACTCATCTTGCTGGACCTATCTGCAGCATTTGACACGGTAAATCACCAGATTCTTCTGTCTACCCTCTCATCGTTGGGCATCACAGGGACTTCACTTCGCTGGTTCAAATCCTATCTCTCTGGCAGGTCTTTCAGAGTGGCCTGGGGAGGGGAGGTTTCCAAAACTCATCAACTGGTCACTGGGGATCCTCAGGGATCAGTTCTTGGACCCCTCATCTTCTCCATATATACCACATCTCTGGGCCCCATCATACAGGCACATGGCTTTTCCTACCATTGCTATGCTGATGACACACAGCTCTATCTTTCTTTCAAACCAGATGATCCATCAGTAGCTGCAAGGATCTCTGGCTGCCTGGCGGATATCTCTGCATGGATGAAGGAACACCATCTTCAGCTCAATCTAGCTAAAACTGAGCTCCTTGTCTTTCCTGCCACTCTAACTTTACAACATGACTTCTCCATCCAGTTAGGTTCATCAACAATTACCCCATCGACTTCAGCCAGAAATCTTGGTGTAATCTTTGATGACCAATTGACTTTTAAAGACCACATAGCTAAAACTGCTCGATCCTGCAGGTTTGCATTGCACAACATCAGAAAGATCAGGCCCTTCCTAACAGAGCATGCTGCACAACTCCTCGTACAGGCCCTGGTCATTTCCAGGCTGGACTACTGCAATGCTCTACTAGCTGGTCTTCCAGCATGTACAATCAGGCCTCTACAAATGATTCAGAATGCAGCAGCACGGCTCGTCTTCAATGAGCCCAAGAAGGCCCATGTCACACCTCTCTTCATATCCCTGCACTGGCTACCGGTTACGGCTCACATCAAATTCAAGACACTGATGCTGGCCTATAGGACAGCCACCGGATCACCACCTGCCTACCTCCATTCACTACTACGCATCTACACTCCCTCCAGAAGTCTGAGATCCTCTAGTGAAAGACGTCTTATTGTACCACCACAGAGAGGCACGAAATCACTTTCCAAAACATTCTCCTTCAACGTCCCTACCTGGTGGAATGATCTTCCCACCCCCATCCAGAATGCAGACTCCATTACTGTCTTCAAGCGACTGCTGAAAACCCATCTTTTTCGACACTATCTGACTCAATAAAAAAATTAAATAAAATAAAAAATAAAAAATTTCCTCTCTTTCCTGATCTTCCCTTTCTAGCCCGTACTCATCTAACAACGCCTGTCATACGGTATTTTTGAGCACTTCCTATGTTGATCTGCCTCCTTAGGATGAATCACTTGTTGTATTCCCAATTGTAAGTCGCTTTGGATAAAAGCGTCTGCTAAATGAATAAATGTAAATGTAAATGTAAAGGCCAACGGATCCTGAGGATTTTGAAGTTTTCTTGTTGAGGCGAGCTCTTCCCACACCATTGTCAGGTGGAAGGCTTTTCTTCTCTGTGAATTCTCATGTGGTCTGTAAGGTTTCCTTGTTGCTTTAAATCCTTTCCACACTAAGGGCATATACATTTTTTATAATGTTAAGTTTTATCTCCACTGTGAATTCTCATATGGACATTGAGGTTTCCTTGTTGGCTGAAACTCTTTCCACACTGTTGACAGATGTAAGGCTTCTCTCCAGTGTGAATTCTCATGTGGTATTTAAGGCCTCCTTTTTGTACAAAACTATTTCCACACAGTTTGCAGGTGTAAGGTTTCTCTCCGGTGTCAACTCTCATGTGTCTGTTAAAGGTCCACTGAAGTGCCTTGAAACACGCAGCGTTATTCGATGTGGTGACGTACTTTTAACTGAAACAAAAACATATCACCCAGCCCCGCCCACTTATTTTGAATAGCCAATAGCGTTCCATTTATATCTGCTCGGGCCAGAGCCGTGAGCTCGGTAAAGCCGCATTTGAAAGCTTATGACAGCCACAGACTAATAAATTACCTCACAGATTCAATATGAAACTCTTGCTAAAACAAAATAGTGATCATTATCATGCTGACGCTGTGTAGTTTAATAGATGCCTATCGCACATATGAGCGCATATGATCTCCTCCGTGTATTGCGTCTCTGTGCAGGGGGCGGGACAATACGGACTCTAGAGAGCATTTGATTGGACAGAACGTTTGATGAGAAGCTGAAGTGCACGGTGATATCATCAAAATCGTTTATTCATATTGGCGGAGGTGACGAGACTGTAAGTTTTGAATGCCCATATCTTGTAAATGCGAATTTTGTCTTTGTTTTGAAGCACACTAGCTTATAGATAATCTTAAGGATAATATTTTCATACTAAAAGCCAAAAAACTTTAATTTTGATTTCAGGGGGACTTTAAGGACTCCTATTTGACTGAAACTTATTCCACATTGAGAGCAGGTGTAAGGTTTCTCTCCAGTGTGAATCCTCATGTGCCTTTTAAGGGTTCCTTTCATAATGAATCTTCTTCCACATTGTTTGCAGGTGTAATGCTTTTCTCCGATGTGAATTCTCACGTGGATTTTCAGGTTTTGTTTTTTAGTGAAACTCTTTCCACATTGTTGGCAGGTGAAATTAGTTCCAGATTCTGTCTTTCGAGCCCTTCTTTTTGAAGACGTCTTTTTAGTCTGTGAGCAACTAAAATTTTCTCCAGTAAAATCAAGCTTGTCATACTGTACTTTGTCTTCCATTTCATTTAGTTCTTCACTTTTCTCTTTCAGCAGCATCATGTCTAAAGCAAAAAGACCAATACAAGGTAAAAATTACTTTCTGCCAACATGTAACATACTACTAAGCAACTGAAAGAGGTGTTGCCTGTAATCCACCAATACATCAAACCCCTAAGGATCAAGTACAACTTATGACAATATAGATTATAACACTGGTAATGTTTGTCCACAAATGCCAAATTAATTCTCAAACTATCTAAGAGAATGTTAAAGTCTTGTATATCTGACTGCTACCAATTTGGTTGTTTGATGAGTTGTCTCTTCATTTACAGAAGTATGAAGTGCCACAGGGCTCATCTGTCAAATGTTCTCAGCTTCAGAGCAGATTGTGAGGAGCTCCCTGGTCTCTGCAGACATTTTGTTGTGAACACTGATCTGCATTTAAAACACCTGGTAAAAGAGCTGCACAATAACATGCGTCCTCACTACAACACACCCCTTAGAGCATTGGTCCTGCCTTTAAAACAGGATCCAATGGCACTACGAGTTTTATTCACAAAATCTTTGAAATGCTTTTGATTGGTTAAATATTTGTAAAATCCACAAAAAGACTTAAAGGTGCACTGTCTAATATTTAAGATGATCTCTAGATAGAGGTGCAATATAATATACATAACTATGATTTCAGGGGTGTATAAAGACCTTACTTAAAGAACCATTATGTTTTTATTAACTTAGAATTATCAGTTTATATCTACATACACCGCGGGTCCCCTCACATGGAAGTCGCCGTATTGTTTCTACAGTAGCCCTAAACGGACAAACTACTTATCATCACTGTTGTTCTTGCGAAAAAACACTGACACAATGATGAACAAGTAACTGCAATATTCACAATAACATCGTTTTATTGAATGATTAAGTAAATATAATTCCTTTAAATTACGTTTTTTTTTTAATCTCACTATTCGTTGCTGTCAAAAACGGCAAGATTTTAATCCTGTATTGGCTTCCATAGTTCTGTAAAGGGAGGGGTGAGCAGTGGACTGTTGCAATTCACAAAAATCTACACACTGCACCTTTAATGGTGACTAATATTTTTCTAATCCAACTTGTATACGTTCACATCAAGCCATCAGTCTTGCCTATGTTGACCCAGTAGTGCAAAACACTATGCAAATAACAAAAGCAAACATAAGCTCACAACACAACGGAAATGCTCCGGACCACTAGGGGGAACTCTGGCATGCGCATTTCACAAGTATTCGTGGGCACTGCCTGGCGATCTGAACATATACAGTAGTTTTATAGTTTTAATGCTGATGTTATATCATTTCGCAATGTATTATCCATTTTGTGGTGCTACGCTCAAAAGCTGCCCTTCTTTTTGCAGCACATGTGGAAAAAGCGTACAGTTTCTCAAAGACAAAGCTCCCGATCTGTATCAGTGTTTCACTGCCCTCTAGTGGTCGGGTGTATTTCTGTTGTGTTGTGAGCTTATGTTTGCTTTTTTGAACCCTTGTGCGTAAAAGAAAAAAAGTTACGCATTGGTGCAATATGGACACAAATTTCCATGTCAAAAAACTGATGATTAAAAAAAATTTGATTTATTAATATTTTTTTCCACTTTCACTGATGTCGATTTTTTTTAACCAGCATCTGTTCTATCCATAGATACCAAACATTCATTAATTTTCAGAATTGTAACCCTTTAAATGCTGGTTTGTTTACATAATGCCACAGGTGGGGGTTTTTTTTAATGAAAAAATGAAAAATATTAGTTAACTTCCATATACTAAATGTTAAGCAGATTTTTTTTTTCTTTGCTTATTAGATTCTTGGGTGTGTCAATGAAGAACAACAACATTAATTTTGAGGCATTTATATTTTTTTATGTAGAATTAGATTTTTTTTAACTATATGCCAAATTTAAAAAAAAAATGGCACAATCTAGTAAAAAAATTTAAAAATGTGAAATTTGAAGCCTTGCTGATAGAATGAATGCCTATTAGCAAATATTTTTGTACTTAAGGTCCTGAGTGTGAGTATTTTTTGTACGGAGGGTAAATTTGGTTTTTTGAAGGAAATGAGGGTGAAATATTAAAATTTCACCCTTAAAAAACAAAACAAAAAAACACCTGAGCCAAAATTTATGCAGTTGGCATTAACACAGGCACACTTATAACAAAAAAAAAAAAAAACTGAAATGAACAAAAATGTCCACTGTCAGAATGAAACACATCTCCCACCGCACTGCACATGTGTTGAAAAATCTGATCCAACAGCTCAAATTAAAAATCATTATTATAAACTTATTAATGTGAAACAAGCAAGTTGACAATTTTATGTACTTGCTAACTATAATTGACTTTTGTCCATCCCTTCCAAAAAAAAAAAAAAAAACTTCCATAATGCACCTTTTAAAATAGTCAACACCATGAAATTTATGACACATAACTAGTTTCGGGAATCAGAAAGTGCCCACAAGGGAAGTCAGAGACTGTTCACTTACAAAATATACTTTAATAAATGGACAAATGAACAAGTAATTGTAAAGAATGAATGAATGTAAAGAAATGAAGAGAGACATTTAATTAACATTCAGGATATAGGTATTTATTTAGGCAGAAAATTTGTTTCTTATTACTTACAAAGATATTCTACCATATCTGTGATTACAAAGTGGTTATTAAGATGTATTAGTCATGTACATATATGTACTTGTATATCTTCTACTAAATGTTGCTTAAATCCTATTACAAGTTAAAAAACCAAAATGCACATAAAAATGTAAAACCCATTACGCTAGTTAAAATAATCAAGAAATACACCAGAAAAAACAAACAGTAGTATTAAGTAGCGTAATAATCCCTCCAGCAGAATGTCCATAGACTGCCCCTCATTTTCCAGATAGCAGGCATCTGTGAGGACACCTTTACACTTCCTTAAACAGTATTCCATAAGGACGAATTGACTTCTCCACAATCTCTCTCTCTTTATCAGATGGGGTTCCTGCAGGAATCTTAATCATCCAGTAATCACTTCTGGCACACACTGTTCTCATTTTTGGATTGATTCTGTTCTGAAGAAGGACGTTGTATTTTTTTCTGGTTTTTTCACATGTAACTGTGTGGCTGTATTTAGTAGCCTCCTTTATGTCAAACGTTGAATAGATTCCTCTGCCGTACACTTCTCCACGGCCTGGTATGTAATGAGACACAATGATGGCTTTAGCACTATTCATGCTGGTTCCATGATAAGAGACAGGCCACTCACCAGCCACAGAGTTACTCCTCCATCCATCTGTGCCTAGCCAGGCATTTCCATCTGGATACTTATCCAGGACCTTGACAGCAGTCCGTGTCCACCCACAAGGGCGTGTGTACGGCTCATTTCCACGCATGCATGTTGAGTTGTCCGTTAAATGTGTGAAATCATAATCAAACCTTGGGTCTAGAAATTTGTTTATGTCCACAAACAGGTTGGGACAAGAAGCTTGTAACGAGTCAACTTCATCAACAGCTTGCGTCCTAGCAAAGGTGGTTGGCAAAAAATTAAATACATTCAGCTCCTTACCATCAGTTGTATCTGCTGTCAAAGACTTGACAGTAGAACCTGTGAAGATGGAGAGAGCCTGGAGAACAACATTGCTGTGCACTGAAGACATGCTTTAGTTTTGCTCCGGTGTCTCAGTGATCAAGAATAAGGACAAAAAATCTGCTCTGACAGAAAGCACTCAGACAGCCATATTTATACTGACTCAATAATGATAGAATGAGGAAGTGTTTTTTTTTTTTTTTTTTGCATTGTTTGCGGATAAACTTGAATGTATTCATGTTGCCTCCAGCAAATATTCAAGTCATCCTTCTTCAAATTATATGTCAACATTTTTAAAACAAAGGACATTTTGAACATGAAACTAACTGGGACAAAACTGTTGGTGGGGGGTTAAATGACTTTATTTGAAAGTGGTTTCAGCAGTAGTCGCTTTATAAAATATGGGAAAAAATTTGATTGGTGCAGAATCTTCCCACTTTAGACCAGTACAATCAAAAATAACTGTCAAATCAAATCAAATATCTGTGTTAGACTAAACAAGACCTATGCTGGTGGGAGAATCCTAAGGTTTTGAGATGTGTTGTTATTGGACCAGATGTTTGGTTGGTTTTTTGTGAGACAAAGTGTGATGATTTTAAAGTGGAAATCCATCCATATCTTAAAGAATTTCACAAAACAGGTATTTTTTACAGAACAAGTATCTTTTTGAGAATTGCTTCCTTGTTCCACTGAATAGGGAAATTTTTATTAATAAAATATTTAATCGCGATTAATCGCATGATTGTCATGAGTTAACTTGTGATTAATCTCACATTTTTATCTGTTCTAAATATACCTTTAATACTTTTCAAGTTTTTAATACTCTAATCAACATGGGTATGGATGAATATGGATGCTTTTTTTAAGCAAATGTATGTTTATTATTAGTGAATCCATACTCGACATGAAGACTAGACATGTTTCAAAGGTCAGAGATGTTTTTCAAATAACTTGTTCATGTCTATTAGACACATGAAAAAAAAGAACAGAAATAGCAGGTTTCAGGCTCCTTCTTTGCACTAAGCTGAAAAGAATAATTTACTAGCATCTGGACATAAGTCTATGGAGGATGAGAAATGACTTATGTATCAAAAAATAAATGAATAAATAAATATATGTGGAAATACATAAATAAAAAACAAACATATAAATAAATGTAGATATGCATAAATGAATGAATAAATATATCTGTGAAAAGTGTAATTTTTTTATTTGTGCTATTTTTGTACCATTTGTTTTATACTATATGTAGTCTATGATTTAGTTCAGCTCAGTGCTGATATGGATGTAGACCTTGATCTAGCTGTGTTCACCGGTGTTACGTAGCAAACTGACGTGATATTGCTTTCTAATAAAGGCAGACTTTCTCATTACGTGATTTGGTATTCTTGTTAAGATACAAATTATTGGTATGATCATCAACAATACCAAACAAGAGAACCCAGGACAGACTACACTCTAAATACTATTGCATAGAAAGATAATTAATGACACACACCTGAACCAAATGACACAAATCAAATCACAGGGCTGTACTATAAATATATAAAAAAAACTTGGCTACTTGTCCTCATCACCTGCACACATATTTGCTGGCTTTCACAGCACATCACCTTTTAAATTAATGCGTAAATATATCCTTGTTTGCACACTGGACAGACAATATTACAGACATTATTAATTGTATCTCAATTTTTATGTGGCATCTGTACCTTGTATTCCTGTAACATCTTTATTTTGGCAACAAGGGTTATTTGAAACATGTATCTTGCTATGTTTGCTATTAAATTAACTGAATGTTAAAATTACTTAATAAAAACATACAGTACATCTTACTTATAAAAACAGTACCAAAGTGAGTTGAAAATTTGTATTACTGTATATTTTCTGCTCTGTAAATAAATTGGTCCTTGCACAACAATGCTGTGGTGGGTAGAGCCATCCAGAAATACTGGTACACTGTTTCTTTGCGAGTTACCTAGAAAAAGGGTTGGACGGTTTTGACAAGAACTGAAAGTACTACATTCTTGAGAGTTTGCCCTGTTCACTTGAAAAAGGGTGTGAGACAATGACTAAAGGCTCATTCCGATACTTTTCACACTGATAACATTTAAAACGGTTCTCTCTTGAATGAAGCCTCATGTGATTATTAAGGTTAACATTATTTCTGAAACACCTTCCACACTGATTGCATGTGAACGGTTTCTCTCCAGTGTGAATTCTCATGTGGACATTAAGGGTTTTTCTATGTATGAAACTCATTCCACACTGATCACAATTATGCGGTCTCTTTCCAGAGTGAGTTTTCATGTGGACGTTAAGGGTTTTTTCTGTGTAAAACTCTTTGCACACTGAGTGCATATGAAAGGCTTCTTTTCAATGTGAGTTTTCATGTGGATTTTAAGGCTTTCTTTTTGATTGAAAATTTCTCCACACAGTTGGCAGGTGAAAGAGCTCTCTCCAATATGAGTTACCAAGTGGGATTGAGGTTTGTAGTTGGTGTTTTTTGAGGGTTTTTTGGTGAGGAATTCTCTTCAGTTTGAAAGCAACTAATTGTTTTTTCTTCGATTTTGAAATCGTGATATTTCTCATTTTGATCTTTCTCTTCTGTTTCATTCAGTTCTTCACTCTCCTCTTTCAGTGCCATCAGGTCTGAGGTGAAAATAGAAAAATATGTTAACACCCGTTCAATGGCACAAAGCAACAGACATTCAAATATTTAGACTAGTGCTGACAATAGACTAAAAAATTACCAATTAATTGTACATTTTCAGTAATTAATTACATATTGATATAATATATTTATGTTGTCAGAATTTCACAACAAATGTTAGACCAGACAACACAGAAGGAAACAAACAGGAGCTTATAACTTATAAAGGATAATAAATACAACAGGTATGAGAAATCAAACAATCAAACTAAACAAGAACAGAAAGTGACCATTTATGGAAAAAGTATTGTTCAATGGCATATTTTTTTTTTTACCAGGTAGCCTAATTAAGGCTAGTATTATTGCTACAAATACTACTTGCTGTCTTTATAAAAATGCATTTTCCCCTCAAATTACGCCAATAATTTTAGACATTCAGGATTACAGCATCATTGAAAGGCATGATTTTTAACATTTATTAGGCTTTTAAAAAAAGTGAAGTTCAAACAATCTTTACATTAAGTAAAATTTGTGTATGCAGAAACTTAGTTTCTTTTTAATGCTGTATTCCCAGCCTGCTCTCATTGTTTATAAAACATAAATTTTTTTCAATGTTTTGACTGATGCTAAAACATGCAATTTGCACATTTTACACGGTTTAAAACATAATATTACTGAATATTAACAGCTAAAAAAACATTAAATATTTATTAATCTTTTATATCATAAGTATGTGTACTCATTTTTAATCTTTTATTGATAAATGAATTACATTTTTAGACCCATTAACCTAACTCCAAACCTAAACATAGCCATTTTATAATGAATATAAAAAAGATCTAAAAAAAAATAATAGACCGAAATATGCAGGGAAATCTGTATTTTAGTAAAAAAATATGTACAGTGTAAAGAAAAAACATGACAGACAAGTGCGATCACCTTAACTTCTTGTAAAAATGTCAAAAGCACCAAATATTCCAAATGACAATGCATTGCAGTCGCAGTCTTCTCTGACACAATAGTTTAGTAATTTCTGTATTCTGTGGTGTTGGACATTTTAATAAGGATCAAATGAGAGAGTTCAGCTTTGAGAATGAAAACCAACCTGTTTGTTCCTCAGTATCTTCATGTTTGACTCTGAATACTTCTTCAATCCTCATGTCTTCACTCTCCTCTTAAATAAATGCCATCTTTATAATAGTGTGTCACGTGGATCTCAGCTTCTTCAGGTTTTTTTTTTTTTCTTGTGTCTTTGGACACTTTGTCCTGTTTAAGGTTAGATTAATTAACAGAGAAATCAAATATAAACTGCATTTTTAAATGCAGAAATAATCTCTGGTTGTGTCTCAATCAGCTCTTGTTCAGTTGTCAACACACTGGTAAGGAGTCAGTCAGAGTGAGAGTTAATAGTCTTAAATGGCCTGATACAAAAACCCTAGCATTCAAATTAAGAGGACTCAAATTATATAGCCCTTAATGTTACCGTTTGTATTAGTATATACTGCTATGTACGTTACATTTAATAAATTCACGTTCATGAAAACATTTGCTATTGATTTATAAAAGTTGTCATTACAGGTGTTACATGTTCGCTGTTTTGAGCAGCAGGAGTCGTCAGTGAGCTCTGATTCGATGCAATTTACCATATGCACGAAATACTTCCTTGTTTAGCCAAGCCAGCTGAGTCATTTCTGGTCAACTGTACTGTGCTGTAATATGAGCATACTTTGTTTGTTTTATCTTCATAATCCATTCACAATCGAAGAAAACGTCTCTAGGTTACGTATGTAACCCTAGTTCCCTGAGAAGGGAACGAGACACCGCGTCCCCTAGGGGTCGCTATTGGGGAACGCTGCAGCGTGACTCGTGTCTGAAGAATGCATAGAAAAACTCCATGAAATGGCCGGCGACAGCGTATGACGTCACTGCGGCGCGCACGTCGCTGCTGGTGCGTCACTACCGGGCGACACAGTATAAAGAGTCGCCGAAGTAAACATACACCCGCTTCACTGTCTGAAGCTTCTCGTCCGAGGCATGGTAAGAAGCGTAGGGGACGCGGTGTCTCGTTCCCTTCTCAGGGAACTAGGGTTACATACGTAACCTAGAGACGTTCCCTTCCGAGGGAACTCTCACCGCGTCCCCTAGGGGTCGCTATTGGGGAACGGTATACCAACGTCTCCATGCTGAGGGGAGTGCATAGTAGCGAGCACTAAGTGTAAATTCTGTGAGGAATTATCCCTATAGGACGAGGTGACAGCTGTCAGAACGTAACCTCCCCGGCCAAAGCCTGAACTGTTACTCACTTACCTGAATGGGTCAAAGGACCCAGAGCACAGCTCAGGTTGGAATCGGAGATTCCTTCGGAGGAACGGCTAAGTTAATACTTAGACTTAACTAGAACAGGAACTGCCAGTACTACTGAGTCTAGTTCCCTCAGTGAACTGACTCAGAAATAGCGACTAACAGGCCTGTCCCAAGACAGAGACCGTTCTAGCAGGGGTTATCCTCAGATAACGCACCCTGGATAACAGATGGTCAGGAGATATCTGAGGTGATATCGAGTGAAGTTGGGCCCAGGGAGACCGGGGTTTTAAACCAACTCAAAAAATGGGAACGAATATCCGCGTAACCCATACCATATAGGATTTTAGAAAAGAACCCAAAAACTTGGTGGGAACTTACCACTTATGTGGATTTTAGGAAGTGCACAAAGATTCCGTGCGCACTTACCACTATTGTGGATTTCAGAAAGTGCCCAGGGTTTAGCGTGGGACACTTACCCTAGTAAAATGGGATTTGGAGACTGTGTTTTCCCCCATTTTGGGGGTTTCATATTAAAGCTCCATATTTGTCATAGGATGACAAGAATTAAAATAGGGGAGGAACCCTCCCTGATTAGAGAGGGGAGCAATGCTACACCCCAATCAGGACAGACAGTCCGCAAACTGTTAGTCGACTGATGAAATCATGGAGCTACTGACCATCATATAGTGGACGCAGACAGCGGACAGACCCCTAACCCCGACTTGCAGGGAGGAACATCCGTCCTTAAAAAGGGCAATGCTCTGAAGGGACCCTTTAGTGTAAAGGGGAGCATACTAGACCCAGTCCACATGGATGCCTACTAGGAGAAGGTGGTGCTCAGAAATTACCCTTCCTTGTAAGGGGAGCATACTCATCCCACTAGGAGCCGTGCTCTAAACGGGACCCTTGCGAAGGGGAGCGAACGTGCTCAAATCAGGACCTTGAGAAAGATAGAGGTTATTTCTTCCTTAGCCAAGGGAGAAAAATTCACCATGCGGCAGTGGCGCTGCTTTGAGGGAACCCTAAAAGGTGAGCTGCCAGCAGCCTGAGGAGGCTTCAATCGTAGGAGCCTTCGCTTCTAGCATGTTAAGGGTAGGTTTCAAAACCCTGAGAAGCAGGGAGAAATGCCAACACCCGCCAGAAGGTGGTGCTCTAGTAGGACCCTTTCCGCAGAAAGGGGAGCAGCCAAGGTCATTTCAAGGTCCTGAAAAAGGGGGGGAACTCCTAGTTAGTCATAAAGCCTGAAGGGGAGGTGACACTCGACCCGGAAGTCAGGCGCAAGCAGGCTCCTAACCCTGATTAACAGAGAGGAAAACCCGCCTGCCAGGAGGCAGCGCTCGGATTTCACCCTTCATCAGAAGGGGAGCTTACTCCTCCTGCCAGGAGCAGCACTCGAGAGGAACCCTTTTCTCAAAACCTGACTCAGGAAGCCTGATGACAGATTCTACCCAAATAAAGGGGAATTTGTCCACACGACAGTGGTGCTACTGACGAACCTTGAATTAAGGTGAGCTGCTGTCATTGAAGAGCTCTGAGAGGACCCTTTCCGTGGAAAGGGGAGCTACTAAAGTTACTTCAAGTTCCTGAGAAGGGAGCTCCTGGATAGTCATGGTGACAGACTCCTAACCCTGAAGGCCAGGGAGGAACGCCCGTCCCGGCGAGGGGCGCTCATTGGGGACCCTTTCCTCGGAAAGGGGAGAGCCCAGCTCGTGCGTGAGGCCTGAATAGTGAGAATCAGCCTGGTCAAGAAGGACAGGCCCCTAACCCAGATGAACCGGGAGGAGAACCTGGCTCTGTCAACGAGAAACAGTACTCTAAATAAACCCCTTCTGCAGAAAGGGGAGTACTACCTCGGTTGAATCGACCCTGCCCTCGGGCTAACAGGGGGATCGACAGACCCCAGTCTAGGTGGACTTATGTTCCTGTCTCAACGGGACATAAATCCCCCGGAGCAGGAACTTATGAGGATAGACTCCTAACCCTGAAGGCCAGGGAGGAACGCCCATCCCGTCGAGGGGGCGCTTGTTAGGGACCCTTCCCTTGGGAAGGGGAGAGCCCAGCTCGAGTGTGAGCCTGAAGAGTGAGAATCAGCCTGGACAAGAGGGACAGGCTCCTAACCCAGATGAACCGGGGAGAAAGCCTGGCTTGTCAGCGAGAAGCGGTACTCTGAATAAACCCTTTCCGCGGAAAGGGGAGTACTACTTTAGTTACTGGAGAACTGAGAAATTGCTCCTTGGAGACAAAACTCAGGAGGTGCTGGAAAGAACCTTCGGCTGATGAGATCACTTCACAGGATCTAAAGTCCACAGAGAGAGTCTGGAAGAGGGATTCTCAGAAAAAGGCCTGCAAAGGACAAATGTTAAACATGCCAAGGGCAATCCTAAGAAAGAAACTTAGGGAGCTTACCTTGAAGAGGACATAAGTCCTATGTCTAACATATGCTGGGAGGGTGGTTTACTGCACGACCTGTGGCGTGGATAGGACGAACACTGCCGTAACCATAACCCGTAGGATCAGAGGGGGAGCATCCGCCGTGAACTCGTCGTGTTTTTCTCTGAAAACAAAAAACACAACACACAGGCCTGAGACAGTATTAAGTTCTTTTTCTTTATTAAAAGAAAAATATGGATCGTACTCACCCATGAGTGACCTGCATTTAACTCAAACTTAAACAAAACCTGTTTAAGGAGTTAAAATCCAGACCATCGGTTAATGGAGGTTCTTATGGGACATAAGAACCGCTGCATGCAGGGAGCTCATGTTGTAGGGCTCGGACATGGGCCTTCATGGAGTGAAGGACTCAAAGGCAGTGATCTACCTAGCCCAAATCACATAAATCCAGAAAGGCCAATGAGCCTGGGAAAAACTAACAGATCAGTGAAAGACCTCCGGTTAGTCCTCCTGAAAACAGCCCGACCCAGCAGAGTGGGCTGTCTATTTAAACCCTAGCAGGGGAGACAGCACCATCTAGGCAAGAGCTTAAAAGAACTACTTTTCTGTTTCCAAACAAAAAGTAATCAGTAAGCCCACACACAGATATCCGCAGATATCTGTATGTGTAGGAAGGACTACCAGAGGTAAAACTGACTGAAAGCCTCCAGCCCTAAAGTAGGAAGAGTTAACATACAGCTAGCCTCAGACAGCTGTAGTTAATAAGACTGTTCTGCCATGATCTGCATAATCATGGTCGAACTAGTCTAGGAAAATCTCTCCCCTTTATATGTACACATATAAGCATACATAACATACATATGTATATACATATACATGCACACACATTTTATGGCAGTTAATTAACTCCACAATCGCGACGCGCAGCACATATTCGGCTCCCGCGGGAGCTAAACAAACTCCGCCCAGACGCCAAATTCCCTCGGGAATAAAACGAGCAAGGAGCCGCTGGCGACGCCGCGAATGCGTCTGTTAATGCCGCGAGAGGCAAAC
The DNA here is from genome assembly GCF_049309525.1 of Garra rufa. Lineage (NCBI taxonomy): Eukaryota > Metazoa > Chordata > Actinopteri > Cypriniformes > Cyprinidae > Garra > Garra rufa. The sequence goes on from NC_133364.1 coordinate 50,786,511, forward strand.
ACACTCATGCAAAATGAGGAACAGAGAAACTCACCTCCCTCTTTTGCGTACTGCGTTTTCGCGATAAGCCCATTAATCCCTCGGGAGCTGGACGAGCTGTAATTCATCACACCCACGTAGCAGAGAGTCGTAGCAAGTGGGTATGAGAGCGTGCCTCTCGTTACAAACAAGCAATGAATGCGCCGATCGCATTCTACTCTCTCAAGAGGTAATCTTGCTTGCGTTCTCCCCTCACAGCTCGGGCGGTGTGAAAGTGCGGGTATCAGATTACCACACACGTCACAAGCAGGCCTCCGGTGAGAGAATATGCACTCCTAGACAAAGAGAAGCTGAAGACAGCGAAGAGGGTGTATGTTTACTTCGGCGACTCTTTATACTGTGTCGCCCGGTAGTGACGCACCAGCAGCGACGTGCGCGCCGCAGTGACGTCATACGCTGTCGCCGGCCATTTCATGGAGTTTTTCTATGCATTCTTCAGACACGAGTCACGCTGCAGCGTTCCCCAATAGCGACCCCTAGGGGACGCGGTGAGAGTTCCCTCGGAAGGGAAGTGTTGTTTGTCTAAGAGGACCAAACGTCCATGTATACCGTTTCAAGAATGACAAATGCCAGTTTAAAAATAATCGTGAGTAAATCGGCTAAATATGCGCGATACATTGCTATGATTGACAGTAATAATCGGACGAAATATCTGACAAGCTGATTAAAAAAAAAAAAGAGCTTAAATGATTCAGACTAAAATCAGAGTAACAAAACTACAGCAGTAACAAGTTTGTGTTGGTTAAATATATGCTATTTAATAGATTTTACAGTTCAAGATAAAACTTAAAAGTAGTTATTAAATTTTATAAAATATTTCAAATTCCTATCAATTCATATTGAGTGCATTATTTAATTATTATACCATAAATATTTAATGTATTTGTAGTGAACCATATTAGTATTTAAATAATTCACCCTTGTAGGCTGTTTGTGTGTGAGCTTAATGACTTTCTGCACTTGCTATACTATATAGGCTACTTAAGGGCAGTATTTATTACTACAATTTATTATACTAGTAATTTTATAATAAATCGAAAAGCAAGACGTCTTGAAAAATATAGGGAGAGGCAGCTGCATAATAAATAATCCTCTGCTGCCATCTATTGGTTATATGGGGTAATCACATATTATTTTAGCCAAAATAGACGTTGTTTTCCATGAAAAGTCATTTTTTTCCGATGCCTTTTTTATGAATGAAAAGTGAGTCCTTGAAGTACATTTTATTTAACAGCTGTAGAGTTAGAAAATAATCAAGGCTTTAAAATATTGCAAGATTTTAAAAATGTGTTCATGACTATAAAGGCAAGTTAGTGATTATCAAGAATACGATTAAGATGTCCTTGAAGAGAAGTATTGCTAGCTAGCTAACGTTAGCCTAAAAACGTTATGATAGTGTTTAGCTGTCAGCATTTAAATGTACAACTATGCAGATACAGAGAGTACGGGATTGCCAGGCTCCGCATTTAAATTATATGTTGTTAAATAATATGAAATTGAATGTTCATGCCGCTAACATTGTCTATAATGTTGCAATTATAATTTTTCTCAGTTTCTGATAAGAACGAGGCACTAGATCAGTCTCAAGAGTGTCCACCTAATATATAGCACATATAAAATGTGCTTCAGGAAGTTTACAAACTGCTTATCTTTATGCGGAAGTTCTAAAGAAAGCTGCGTGCATACGGTCAATTGATTCAGCTCCTGAGCGAATGAAACACAACGTTTCTGTTACTCCTGTGCACATGCGGTTTACATAAACTTCATTAATATCACTACAGTGTTACATTGGTTAAAATTCAGTACACATCTATATCTAAATCTTTGAATGAGTTTTATTTATTTAAACACCATAAAGGGATAAAAGCACACACCTTCATTAAACCGAAACACAGAAGCAGGGGTGCGGCACAGCCTTATGACGTCACATCGCCAGACCACAATAAAAGTCTTGAAGCGTTTCTCCCTTGCTGAGAAAAAACAAACAAAAAAACAATAGAAACCATCACATAATTTGTAGATTCAGGAGGCAAATAAAATGTGGAAAATTGATCTTTTAATTTAAATGCAGAATGCTTTATAAATGTATTTACAAAGAAGAAAACAAAAGAAAAAAGTGAGATTGTCATTATGTAATGAAAGTATAGAAAAGGTTAAGGAATTTAAATATTTGGGATTGTGGATGGATGAAAAAAAAAAACATACAGAAAGAAAAGGACTCAGAATTTGTGCTCTGCATTTCACCCATCCAAGTGCACACACACAGTAGTGAACACACACCTGGAGCAGTGGGCAGCCATATTGCTATCATTGTGGCGCCCGGGGAGCAGTTGGGGGTTCGGTGCCTCAAGGGACTCACCTCAGTCATGGTATTGAGGGTGGAGGGAGCACCGTACATTCACTCCCCCCACCTACAATCCCTGCCGGACCTGAGACTCAAACCCGCAACCTTCAGGTTACAAGTCCCACTCTCTAACTATTAGGCCACGGCTGCCCCGTACATTGTCCAACCCCACTCATACTGTGTTTATTTTACTTGCTCAGATCTTGAAAAGGGTCATAAATTGCCTTAAATTAATATTTAAAAACTCTGCAGATACCCTGTAAATAGATAAATATCAAGGAAGGAATTTTATTTATGTATTGAAAATCTTCACAATAGTCACAAGGATTATTTATATAGAGAGCTGAGGCAATGAACTTATCAGTAACCAGGGCAACTAACAAGGAAATGGGTGTGGTTCAATGAGTGTCCATGACAACAAACAAGGGAGCAGGGGGGTATTGCACAAAACCAAGATAAGGGATTAAGCTGGGATTTTCCATTATCTGGGCTGAATTTAGCCCTGACTCGGTTGCATGAAGGGAGGCTAAATTAATCTACATTAAGTTACTATGGAGATTTACACTTTGCAGCTAGCCTGCTCCGGAGCAGGCTAACAACCAGGCTAAGATTAATCCTAGTGATTTATCGGCTAGTTCCTCCCTAAATCCTACTAGATATTAATGTGTTTTAGTCATTTCATGGTCCTGCATTAAAAAACTAGATATACTGTCATTCATCTATTTATGCGTACTGTTATTTTAGTTATTATTGAAAACTGCTGTTCATTTCACTGTCAGAGGTTTGATGAATATATATATTATTCGAGATTTAAAGAGATTTAAAACACCCAGTGAGGAAAGCAGATTTTCCTGAGCAATTATTACTTTGCTGTCCACAATGAATGCCAACACAGTGCAAAAGAACTATACTATACAATATGAGAAATAGAATATAGACTATGTATATCTATATATGCAAGTATAGAGTAGAAATGTACTGTTGAATGATAAAAAATATCAATATATTATATTTTATTGCAGTTGATGAGATAATAAGAAATGGCTCATGAATTTGCAAATGTGGTTTCAATTAAGTCCGTAACGAGGTCAATATGTAGCATATATAGACTAAAGATTTGTGTGTTTTTTCTATCCACAATGGCTTGCCCTTTGTTGAATGATGTAGTTGATGAGGAAGTTTTAATACTCAGACGAGCATTCAGGCATGAAAGAGTCTTCCGAGATAGGGCAGACCCATTGGCCTTTTCAGACGAATATCTGACTGAGAGGTACAGATTCTCAAGTGATGGCATCAGATATTTGTGTAGGCTGCTGGGTCCAAACATACAGCACAGGACCGCACGGAGCCATGCTCTCACTGTCCCACAGATGGTCTGCATAGCACTGCGATTCTTTGCAAGTGGCATGTTTCTGTATTCTGTCGGTGATGCAGAAAACCTCAATAAAGCCACTATTTGCCGCACAATAAGAAAAGTAAGTCTGGCATTGAAATCTCTTGTGCACATATTTATCACCTTCCCTGGCCACAGAAGATTCATCCACATCAAGGAGGAGTTCTACAAGATTGCAGGTAACATGAATAATAACAGATTACAACAAAATGTTACATTAGCACAGTCACAGTATGACACTCATTGTTTTGTGTTACAGCTTTTCCTAATGTAATTGGTACAGTGGATTGCACCATTATTCGTATCCAACGCCCCTCAGGGGCACATGAGGGAGATTATGTGAACAGGAAATCCTTCCACAGTGTCAATGTTCAGGTAAGAATAAGTAATGGTTACTGTCAGCTACATAATTATTCTGTGCATTAAATTACCTTATACTACAGGGCCGTTGAATGCTTGAATCTGATTGGCTGATGAACGTTCCAGAGGTATGCATTATATTCAGGGATACGCACGGCGAACGTAGTTCCAGGCAGCTTTAGACCGCAGTGCATGTCTATATCACTTCGCCATACGATTTCAGTTATTTCAAAGGTCCTTACAGCCCAAAACAGCAAAATAACTAAAACCCACAATAACACTGGCCAAGCTAATAAATACAGTAAACATCAGGATAAAAACGACACATTATTTCCATGTTTTTTTCCACATTATATTACGTTTTATCATGTACGGAAAGCACAAACTCTTTTTTTCTCGCCCTCTCTCACTCACCTCACAGACGCACACACATAACGTAACAGTTTGCACTCGCGTTAGCATTCGCGCTAATGTTGTTAGCGCTGCTCTGACGATTAACAACTTAACAACGACATGACAGCTCCCAAACGCGAGGAGACAACGGTGTGGTCTGGAAGAAAATGAACTTAAAGTTTAACTGTTAGTAGAGACGATGCTGCCAGTCACCCTTGAGAGACACAGACGTGAGAGAGGTAAAGTCATACACTTAGTTTCTCTCCCTCACTCTTTCCGTCTGTCTGCTTGTCTTTCGGTCTGTCTAAACTTCATTATTAACGGCATTATTTTGCTATTAACAGCCCAAGCGTCGTTACTAGTTCTAAAATGACGTTTTGGAACTAGCAACGAAGCTGTTGAATGATCTGCGTAAGAAATTAATCCTACTCACAATAGCGTTTTAAGGATGAAAACGGGACGAATGTCTTGAAATATATCATTTGATCGATGTCTTGAGGTGTGGTAACTGTAGTATAAGCGGAATAATTGACTTCGGGCCGTAGAATTCTACGAAAATAATGCACACCCGAGGTGTAACGGCCACTCCGCTTCGCGTCGTGACCGCATCACCACCTCGGGTGTGCATTATTTTCTAAGAATTCTACGGCCCGTCGTCAATTATTCCTTACTTAATAGGCTATATATTTTTACAGATGATCTGTGATGCTGACTGCCTTACCACAAATTTAGAGGCAAAGTGGCCTGGCTCAGTCCACGACTCCAGAATCTTTCGGGCCAGTAGAATTTACCAGAGACTCTCTCTAGGTAAACCACCACATTTTTTTTAAGCACCTTGAACATCAAGAGTACAGTGCTTGTAAGAATTATGTTTTGTATTCACAGGTGAGTTCTCTGGTGTGCTGCTGGGGGACAAAGGTTATGCCTGTGAGACATTTCTGATGACTCCCCTTACAGACCCCCAAACCCCAGCACAGCAAGCTTACAACCATGCCCATGCCAAAACCAGGGCTCGAATTGAAATGACCTTCGGCCTCCTGAAATCCCGATTTCAGTGCCTGCACCACCTGAGGGTCTTCCCAGACAGAGCATGCGACGTGACTGTTGCCTGCACAGTGCTGCACAATATTGCCAGCCTAAGAAAAGAAAGGGCTCCCAGAGTTGCTTTGGATGTTGATTGGGACAATGCTGCCATAATCCCAGATAACAGAAATGGTAGACTTGTTAGAGAACAATACATTGCAAATTATTTCAGTTAATTTAGTTTTGATTTAGCCCATCCCTTAATAAAGGATAATGTAGGCTATATAACTTTTTCATGTGTACATGCATTTTATTTGGCATCAGTAGCACACACTGTGGTTATCTTCCCAAATTCTAGTTCCACTTCACTGGATCAATAACTATAAAGTGTACTTGACATTCATAAATTTTACAAGACCACAATGGTTTTGGAATATTTTTCTTTTATTATTTTGCTGTTATCACTTGTCAGCTTGGAGCTTTGGAGAGAAGAAATTATGATGATTAATACATTGTGTTACAGTCATGGTTACAGTATGAACTGAAGTCACTTACTTCTGTTTCTAGTTTCTGGATTTCCAGTTCTAGTTTCCTCAGTGTCTTGCGTTTTATTTGCATGTCAAGGTCCATGTCCTGCAGCTTTCTTTTGTTCACATCAATCTTGACTTCTGTCAGCTCGATCTGTCTCTTAAGATGTGTTGTGTAGAGATATCTGACAGTTTGTGAATTCTGTGAACACCTTTTAGTTAGCATAGCAGAATTTTTGCATAATGTAAATTTACTTTAGGCAATACTCACTATGTTACCAGGCTGCTTATCAGGCTGCCCAATGTCAGGATCCTTTAACAAATGATATTTTCTATTAGTACCACTTCCCTGACTTCTTATCTATTATAAACGTAAAAAATGTGTCCATTTCCACAAAATTGACATGATACCTCGAGCCTTCTAGAGTCCAGCGACACGGTCTCATCATCGGCAGAAGTGCCCTCCACTGCTGTAGATGTGGCTTCCCTCTGCCATATTCATTACTGGTATTGATATTTTTGACAGAACACGCAAAGCCAATGATTTAATAAAGAATACTCACCGGCAAATCATAGTCTGGTGGCTCCAAAAGTGTAAGGGTGTTACCAGCCACTGCAAGGTAAGGCAAAGTCACACAGTCCACATAACAAAATATAAATGGATTTCAATATTTTCCATGCGCAGTAGTATGCCAATAATGTACATTGTATGAAGAGGCCAGTATCCCTTGCTGGGCCAGAGTCAGTGGCTGTCCCTCCCTGGATCCCTTCAATCACTGGCTTCCCTTTATTTAAGTCCAGGGCCAGCTCCTCTGCTGGGGTGAAGTCTTGGGTTGGAGGGCCACCCCCCGTACCAGTAATATGACTTTTTTTTTTTATGGCTAAAATCAGCACAGATAATAAAATGTCAGCAAACATGTCACCTATGTTCTCAGCAAACAAGTCACTTACCAGCCTGCAAAATATTCTTGTATTTAATCTTGACTTGCTGCCAAGTCCTTTTTTGGCCAGACATGTTCGTTCTTTAAGAGGAATAGATAGATACAAATGATAAAATAGATTAGAGGGATAAAAATAGAGCAAATTATCTGATTATAGATTACATCAAATCAATTAGAAACAAAACCTACATACAAATAGATAAGAGTAAAAGGATTAAACAGATTAGAGACAAAATAAACTAAATATATCAAATAGATGCACATAGTGGGTTAGTGTTTGCAATTATTCTTCATGTTAAATGCATGTCCACTGGACACATTTAAGGCAAAGTATACAATTATTTTTTTAAAATGACAAGTAACTCCTTGAATTGTAATTATGAGGGTTTCAGTGGAGCACTGGTTATTTGGACTACTTACGCATTCAATCGGTCCGCTATTGTTTGCCAGGCATTCTCTCTTTGCTTTATTACAGCAGCTGTATTGCCTTTTTTACATATTATATGTTTCACTTCTTCATAAGTTTCCATAAGAAGCTGTTGCTCATTAGGCGAAAAGTATGCCGCACGGGTTTTGTCCATTTTTGCATCGGTGATTCTGTGATCGATTTTGTGATCTTTTTAAGAATACCATGAACGCACATTTATCCAAACTATATACACCTGGCTTAACATATCCGCGCGTTCTCATCCTGGCTCAGCAAACGTGCAACGGATTAAGCCAGGATGCACTGATTAAACTAGGTCAAGCCGCGACTGTTCTGTTATCCTGGCTTTCTTAATTCTACTTTTGTGCAATACCCCCCAGGAAGAGGACAAATGAATAATAATAATAATAATAATAATAATAATAATAATAATAATAATAATATTAATAATAAGAAGAAGAAGAAGAAGAAGAAAAAGGAAAGAGCAGCAAAAAAAAAAAAAAAATTAGAAAAAAGGAACAAAGAGTAGAAATAGAAGTAGAAGAGGAGGAAGGGGAAAAAACATAAGACGCTAAAGGAAAATAATATTAATAATGATATTAATAATAATAAAAATAAAAAAAAGAGTGGAAAGAAATATTACAATAATAATAATAATAGTGGTGATAATAAGATTGAAAGAGGTAAATAGTGATAATTATAATATACTCATATTGATAGTAATAATAAAACAACATTAATAATTATATGAGGAGGTGGAAGTTATATGATCAGTGCATAGTGTGTGTCAGTTGCTTTGTGATGCATTAAAAAGGTATGATGTTTAGCATGGAACAGTCCAGTGCAATGCCCAGGCTGCCGTGCCCACATCACCCTTGCCCTGCGAATGTTTTTTTTTTTTTCCTTCCTTCTCACCTCCCTCCTATTTTTTTTTTCTCTTTCAATGTTTTTTTTTTCTTTTTTTTCATTTTTTTCTCCCTTTTCCCCTTCCCTTCCTTTCTTTCCCTTCTTTTCTTTTTTTTCTTTTCTCTTCCTTCACTTATAAATAAAAGAACTGAACTAAAAAAAAAAAAAAAAGGATAATAGATATACAAATTAAGAGAAACAGCAGAAATAGAACGAATAGAGTAAATAGAACAAGAGGGGAAATAAAGCAGTACGTAAAGGGTTTTTTTTTCTTTCTTTTTTTTCCCTCCCTCCCCCTTTCTCCTTCTCCCCTCCCTCCCCTCTCCCTTCCCTTGGATATTTAATTTGATTAAGTATTAGACACCGTTTCTATCTCTTCCTAACCCCCTCTCCCCCGCCCCCACCTCTTGTTTAAGTACTGATGAAGGTGTTGTTGGGGAATGACTCCAGACAAAGAGGATCTTCAATAGAGATGTATTCTGTTAAGTTTTTCCAGGATGAAATATAAATGGTATTTCTTGATTTCCAGTTCATGAGGATAGTTTTCTTGGCAATAGTTAAGAACACCAACAGCAGTTGACCATTTGAATTATTTATATCTATTGTGGATATGTCACCTAGTATGCAGAGGGAGGGAGACAATGGGATGTGACATCCCATAAGGTTGGAGAGTGAGTCAGTAACCTTTTCCCAAAATGTTTTAATTGAAGTGCAATGCCATAAGGCGTGAAGATAAGTGTCAGGGGTGTTTTGCGTGCAATGTGAACATGTCTCTGAGGTGAAACCCATTTTAAATAATTTCTGCCCAGTTAGATGAGTTCTGTGAAGTACTTTATACTGTATGAGTTGTAAGTTAGCATTTTTAGTCATGGAGTATATGTTTTTGCAAATTTGAGTACAGAAATCAGCATTGGGAGTAATGGATAGGTCTGATTCCCATTTGGTGGTTGGTAAAACTAATGCATTGTCTGATTTTGATATCATTTTGTATATTTTGGAGAGTAATTTTTTGGAGGAAGATATATTAATAAACTCGGAGATTTGAGGGGAAAGGTCTAGATTGATTGGTTGGTTAAGTAATTTTGATTTAATTGACGATTTGATTTGTAAATATTCTAAGAAGCAATTACTCCCAATGCTGTATGTCTGGGCTATATGGGAAAATGGTGCCAGGTTGTTGTTATTAATAATATGCTGTAGTTGTGTGATTCCCTTATCTGCCCATGTGCGGAAGTTAAGTGGCTTCTTGTTAGCTAAAAAATCAGGGTTATTCCAAATTGGGGTGTATTTACATGGTATGAGTGGGGAATTTGTGATCTGATGGAACTTCCACCAGGCTGTCAGAGTTGCTTCTATTGTTGGCATTTTAAAACAGTGATGTTTTTTGATTGTTTGACTGTGAAAAGGTAATTCTGAGATGCTAATGTCTTTGCAGATTGATTGTTCAATATCTTGCCATGTGTATTCTGATGAGTTAGGTTGAATCCATTTGTATATGTTTTGGAGTTGATTTGCCAGAAAATAATTATAAAAATGTGGTGCTTCTAATCCACCTTGTGATTTTGGTTTCTGTAGGGTTGTTAATTTAATTCTTGGGGTCTTGTTTTTCCAGTAGAATTTTGTAATAATTGAATCTAAAGATTTGAACCAGATACGAGTGGGCTGTGTTGGAATCATTGAAAATAAGTAGTTTATTTTTGGGAGTATAGACATTTTTATTACTGATATTCTGCCCATGATTGATAATGGTAATTTCATCCAACGTTGAAGATCATCATCTATTCTTTTTAGTAATGGGGTATAATTGAGTGCAAACAACTCTGACAGCTTGGCGGAAACATTGATACCCAAATATGTGATGTAATTGGTGCACAAAGGGATTTGTGATGTTTGGGATGTCACATCCACACTGGTGGAATTTAATGGAAGTATAGCCGATTTATTCCAGTTAATTGAGTATTCAGAAATGTTTGAAAAGTTATCAATGAGTTTTATTGTTTCTTGTAATGATTTTTGGGGGTTTTGTAAGTATAATAATATATCATCAGCGTAAAGACTTATTTTATGGTGTATGTTTAATGTTTGAATTCCTTCGATGTAGTTGTTTTGACGGATAGCTGCTGCAAGCGGTTCGATGAATATGGTGAATAGAGATGGAGAGAGTGGGCATCCTTGTCTAGTTCCCTGGTGTAGAGTGAAGCTGCGTGATGTTAGTCCGTTAGTAATGACAGTGGCTGAGGGTGATGTGTAGAGAATTTTAATCCAGTTAATAAATGACTCCCCAAAACCAAACCTCTCTAATGTGGAAAACAGGAATTTCCAGTTTACTTTATCAAAAGCTTTTTCCGCATCAAGAGTGATTATGACAGATTTGTTTTTGTTTATTGATGAGTGGTGAATTAGGTTTATGAGTCTGCGGGTATTGTTTGATGCTTGTCTACCTTTAATGAAACCGGTTTGGTCGGGATGGATTATAGTTGGCATGATTCTTTCTATTCTATGGGAAAGAGCTTTAGCAATTATTTTAGTGTCTACGTTAATTAGTGAGATTGGGCGATAACTTGACGGTAATGTTGGATCTTTATTGGGCTTGAGGAGGAGTGCAATTGTGGCTGTGTTCATGGTGTCTGGAAGTTTTGATTTTTGTTTTGATTCGCATATCAACCGGATGAAAAGTGGTGATAAAATAGACCAAAAGTGTTTGTAGAACTCAGCAGGGAAGCCATCAGGACCTGGTGATTTATTGTTGGGCATGTGTTTAAGAGCATTAGATAGTTCTTGTTCTGATAAAGGCGATTCTAGAGTATCTATTTGCTGTTTGTTAAGTTGGGGTAAATTAATATTGCTAAGAAACAGATTTATGTCATCCTGGGATGGATTCTTTTCAGGGGAATATAGTTTACTGTAAAATTTTTGAAAGATTTGATTTATTTCTTCTGGTGAGTTGGTGGGTGTCCCTGCTGAGTCCTTAATGACTGATATAGTTGTTTTTTCTTTGTTGTGTTTGATTTGATTAGCCAGGTATTTACCAGATTTATTACTATGATGGAAGTGTTCTTGTCGTAGTCTCTGAATAAGGAATTGAGTATGCATATTAATTAGTTTATTTAATTGTGATTTATATTTTCTTAGCATATCCTGTGTTTCTTCTGTTGGGTTATTTATGTTGATGTCTTCTAGTTCTTTAATTTTCTGTTCTAGTTCGTCTTGTTGTTCTTTCTCTTTCTTTTTTTTGTAAGTGGAATATGAAATTATTTTGCCTCTTAATACTGCTTTTCCTGTTTCCCACAGAAGAGATGGGGATATTTCCGGGGAGTCATTTATCTCTAGAAAGCATGCCCACTCTCTTTCAAAGTAACTGTTGAAATCGTGGTCTTGTAGAAGTGAGGTATTAAATCGCCATCTAGAAATGGGTTTATGTGCAGTGGTTATATTCAATTTTAATGTTAATGGAGCATGATCACTAATGATTATTGGGTGTATCTTTGATTCGGAAATATTGGAGATAATAGAATTACTGGTGAGAAAAAAGTCAATGCGAGAATATGAATGATGAACTGGTGAAAAAAATGAGAATGCTTTAATGTCCGGATGCTGGAGGCGCCAACTATCGCCAAGACCAAGATCACACATGAACTGTTTTATGGTTTCTGCAGATTTCCAGATGCGTTTATTGTCAGTGTTGTTACATCTATCTGTAGTTGGATCTAAAACTGTGTTGAAATCACCTGCTATTATGATTGAACAATTAGAAATATTTGAAATGGAAGAAAAAAAATTCTGAAAAAAAGATGGGTCATCTGTATTTGGGCCATATACGTTTCCTATTGTGAGTGAGTTATTGTTAATTGAAATATTAATTATGATAAAACGTCCCTCTGGGTCTGTAATTGTGCTGTTATGAACAAATGATATTTTTTTATTTATTAAAATACATACTCCTCTCTGTTTCGTGTTGTAGTGGGCAGAATATAAATGATACTGTGATGATTTGATTTTGTTTTGATCGGATTCAGATAAATGTGTTTCTTGGAGAAGACATATGTCTGCTTGTAATTTGTTTAAATGATTAAAAATTTTGATCCTCTTTGTCTGGGAGCCAAGTCCACGGACATTCCAGGATAAAAAAGTGATTGGTGACATTTCTCAGAAAAATACAAAAAGAATAAGTAAATGATATGTATGTATATTAATATATGGGCTTGTTAGTACTGCATATGTATATATGTGAGTGTATGTATTTGAAAAGGTGTGGTAGTGTACCTGTGTGTGTGTGTGTGTGTGTATGACAACGCAATGTTATTGTTATACTGAAAGACGTACAATTTAGACATGGAGTTAACAAAACGTACATAATAGAACAATGACCAAACAAAAAAAAACTTGAAGACCGACATAATGTTTAAAGAGGTGGGAGGATGAGACCTAAGTGCAATTGCAAAAACATAACTCAGTTATATGAGGGAGATGAGTAAAGAGATAATGTGGAGTAATGTGTTCAAAAAAGCCAGGGGGTAATGTCCTTGTCACGATATAATTGTCCATCTATGTATAATTTGTCCACTGTTATGATTGCACGTTTTCCTTCATTCATTTTCTGTTTTCGGATTGGGAAGAGTTGTTTTCGACGTTCGAGGATGACCTTTGGATATTGTTCGTTGAGACCGTAAGCTGTACCTTTAAGTTGTCTGCCTTGTTTTTGAACCAGTTCTTTGTGTTTGTAGTGTTCAAATTTTGCGATGATAGGTTGCGGTCGGTTGTTGTTTTGTTGAGAACGGATGCGATGGACACGGTGAAAGGTAATGCTTTGTACAGTTTCAGCTGGTAGTTTGAGTTGTCTTGTCATAAAGTCCTTGATTAATTTTTCGGGGTCGTCTGGCGTTTGATCCGGGATGCCTGTGAACACTAGATTGTCTCTCATACTGCGTGCTTGTAAATCCAGAATGTTTTCTTTCATCGATTTGTTTTCTGTGACAACGGAGGTGAGCTGAGCGGAAAGTGCGTGAACTGTGTCCTTTAGAAAGTTATTTTCTTTGGTGAGCGTGTCTATCTGTTCTTGGCTGAACTCTAAACTGTGACGTAATTCTTGGAATTCCTGGTGAATAACTTCTATTATTGCGATTCTTGCGTCGAGTCCGGAAAGTTTGTTTTCAATTGAGCGTAATATATCGCTTACCTCGGTACAGCAAGATGGTGAGGATGGTGTTGAAGGTGAATCAGAACGGGGTCTCTTGGAGATTGAATCGGGATTACCTTTGTTATTTGACGTGTTCATGTTGCAGCAGAGTGTGTTGTAGTGAGCGTCGATGTATTCTTCGATTTGATCCAGGGTGAACAATGGAGAGAAAATAGTCCAGTTGTATTGATTTAGTCCAATTTTCGATGCGTGGAAGAAGAGAAAACGGTAGAAAAAAGAAAAAAAAGATAACACTGAAGTTGTTTGTTCCTAGCAGACGGACGCCGCCATTTTACGTCTCGCACTCGGTCTCGCGGGTTCTCGCGTTACTCAGCCATGAGCTCCTCCCTTACTTGTTTGTTCTGCTTCTCCTCAGACTACTGACATGATAGTCAAGGCTCGGAGCTCTCGTCACAAACATATGTGACATTAACTGGTATAACAGCAATGGAAAAAGTAGCACAGAAGGAACCGAAGTGAGACCAAGCAGAGCCATACATTTTTAATGTACTTCTAGCCAAACCATGGCGCATATAGTGAGCTGCAGAGTGCAAGTATGATTGTAAAGTTATGGCTAATCTAGAATGGTTTGGCTGAAAGAGGGACAGAGCAGGCTGGATGGTGCTGCCTCCGGGCACAGAAGGTGGAATTTCTGAAATTCAAACCGAGACAAAGAATCAGCAATTTGGTTGTTTAAGCCAGGAATGTGAGCAGCCCGAAAATGAAATTTACCCAATATAGATAGCCAAGTAAGGCGCCTAACAAAACGATTTATGAATGGTACAGAGGAGCGTCCCTTATTAATAATTTGAACGGTTGCTTCGTTGTCGCAAAAAAAATAATAATTTGTTTCCTCGACCAGTGTTTACCCCACAAAATACAAGCTATAACAATAGGGTACAACTCCAACAGTGCAGTCGACAGGGTATTAACAGGTACAGATAACAATTCAGTTGGCCATGTACTAGCGAACCACTGTCCGTTAAACACCCCCCCAAAACCAATGGAAGGCGCGGCATCTGTGTATAATTTAAGGGTTGTGGAAGACTCCAAATCATCATTATGAAAAAAAGAGATACCGTTCCAATCATTTAAGAGCAGAGACCAGAATCTGAGGTCTGATCTGCAACCTTCATCTAAGTTAACTATCATTTAGGTTTTTAACGGACTTTGATAGTTCAAGGAGCCTGGCTATGAAAGACCTTCCCTGTGGAATTATCCGCATAGCAAAATTAAGATGACCTAGTAGAGAAAGCAAATCTCTTTTAGAAAAAGAAACAACTTTTATAGCACTTTACATTATTTCTCTGATACGATTTAATTTCTCCGAAAGGCAGTGAGGCTTGCATTAGGTTAGAATCTAATGTGATTCCTAAAAATTCGATGGTTTTAAGAGGACCTAGTGTTTTTTCCTCAGAAAGAGGGACACCCAAATCATTGAAAGTGTACGTTAATGCTGAAATGCAACGATCGGATTTAACGTGCGGGTAGTCTACTAGCAGAAAGTCATCTAAGAGATGAAGTACAAACGGTAATTTGCAGTTATTAAGAAGAATCCAACAAAGCGCCTCTGACAGAGTGTCAAATATTTTTGGGCTACTGCGACAGCTGAAGGGGAGCCTAACTGAAAAATATAGTTTATTTCTCCATTTGACACCAAATAAATGCCACTGAGAAGGATGTAAAGGCATGACTTTAAATGCATCCGAGATATCCGCTTTAGCTAACCATGCTCCTCTACCTGCCTTTACAATTAACTTGATTGCATCATCAATGGTAGCGTAGCACAGAGAAAAAGGAGCTAGAGGAATAAGGCTATTAATACTTTGAGCTGAATCATTATGAGGGGCAGACAGATCAATAATTAAACGCTTCTTTCCTGAATATTTACGAGTTGCAATTCCTATGGGATTGATTCGGAAAACTGAAAAGGGAGGATCATCAAATGGCCCGATCATAAAACCCTTGTTAACCTCTTTCTCCAACAATGAATCTACAATTTCAGGTTCCTTTAAAGCAGAAAGTAAATTTTTACAGACAAGAGAAATATTAGGCATCCAACACAATCCTGCAAGAAAACCTTGATCAAGACCAGTTAATAAGTAATTGTCAAAACAGCGATTAGGGTGATTTTTTAAAGCCCGACCCAGCTTAGAAACGTTGACTGGGGTTGATGGTTTTATTTCTTTTTCTCCTTTCTCACAAATCGGGTTCGTCTCGGGCACACAGACTTCGGGTGACCGTCTCCACAGTAACTACAAGCATGAATATATTTACAATTAAAGAATTTGCAAACATTTTCATTAAAATTATAACACAATGGAGTGGCAAATTGTGTCACCTTAGGATCAGGCTGAAGATTTGAGCCAGGCTTAGGAGACTGAAAAGTGACAGTTTTGGGGCACAGATTGGGCGTGTGAGTGTGAGAGCCACAGATCGAACAAGAAAGAGCTTGATGGCCAGTAAAGTGTCTACTGATGAGCGTTAGGTCGATTACGGACCAGTCCAGTCTCTGATTGAACCTCTGAATAAACATGGCAAGACTTATGATATTCATAAAACAGTGTTCCTCCATAAGTGACAGCTAAATCAGCGATGATGGCTAAATATGTGTCTAGCTCGGCTCTACGGGATGGAAACACTTCGAATATGACGTCCCTGTAAACCCCAAATGCCACGACGAATTCGGCTAGAGTCAAAGTTTTCGAAAGTCGAGGGTCATTGTCTTTAAGCATGACGGATATATCTCCGCAATCTACAACACGACCATATATCTTTGAAAGCAGCCAAGTTATACATGCATGCAATGATTTTTTCACACTTATCTTACTGTGTGACTGTCTGGAGTGACGTTTCTCAACTGACTATTAAACCTGTTAGATCCTTATATAAACAAACACTAAAAGTTTTGGATAAGAAACCAACCAGATGGCATCACTGTAACATTTTACAAAAACATAGATTGCTTAGTTTTGAAAATTTTATAAATTCATCTCTTATTAAAATGTTTTTTTAAAATGTTTAAATAATCTTGCGCCAAAAGTTATGCAAATTAATATCAAAACAGAGTAGTAAGGGGATCACTACAAGAGGTGCAACTACACAGAACTGTATAGCACCACAGAGAAAAACTAAATTTGCACAATCTACATTTTCAGTTCAAGGTACATTGTTATAGAACGGTTTGCCAGTTGAATTGAAAATGCGAACACAGTTGAATATTTTTCAAACAAAACTGAAAAAGTGGTTCAAACAAAAGCAGATATGTGAACACTGATGGTTGTACAGAGTCTCAGCTGTTTATTTCATTTTACTTTATAATGCCTGTGATTGTAGCCATTACTACAAAGTACCTGAACGCAGCCAAAGTCTATCAACTTAAGCTCCAAAGTGTGTTTTCTCAATAAGATATTCTTTGGATGAATATCATTATGAAAAACACCATGTTCAACGCAGTGTGGACTGCTTGCACAGCCTGACGCATGATGACCCGCGCTGTTGACATGTTCAAGAGATGGTGCTAGCTAGCTAAATTAAATGAACTTCATTGAAAACAAATTTTTGCTTCAGTAAAATGTATCTTGTTGTTGTTATTATGATCATAGGCTTACCATTGGTTGGGACAAAGTCTAAGGACTCTGGGACAGGTGACGGCTCAGGATCATCCAGCTCTGGCTGAGGAGGCACAAGCGGCTCCACTCAATTCCAGTCTCTCCACACCGTCCTCAGGGATGAACAAGTTGACGTCTGCTGTAGAGTTGTCTAACTGTGGGTCTATTGTGTGCTGGGAGCAGCAGAAGGAGAGCTTTGCAGCCTTACATACTTTCTTAAAGAAAGAAGCCATGATCATCTTCCAGCTTGTATGTCTTTCTGAAACTAAGAAAAACAAATAGAAAATACTATTAGCAACAACTATGACCCAGGGCTATCATCATTACCTAAAACTATTAATTTTATTAACTACATAATTTTAATTTCACCTGTTGAGCTCTTCTCCATGACACCCTGAGTGTCGCGGCTCAACTGGCTCTCTACACTCTCCTCAGAGATGGACGATAATGTTGAAGACAAAGTCCAGTCTAGATTTATCAAATTTGCACAGTGTGTTTCTGTAAAGTCTGCACACTATGTTTAGACTCGTGTATGGTCTGCACACTGTGCTCTCAGATATGAAGAGGATTTCACTCGTGCTGTCTCTTTAGACTGAAGCTGGACTAACTCTCAAATGAAACTCTGAATCACTCGTTCACAAGATTCATGTCTGTCACTGTCACAGATGATACTCCTACTATAAACCCTCAGAACGATTCTGCGATGTTTGCTTACATGTGGGCATGACTGGACGTCACTGAAATGAAACGCGTACTGCATAATAGATCACAATGAAGGAGTCTCAATGTGCAATTTTTAAACAGTAAAGAACTGTTTAGCTTTTAAAAGGCAAGTCTCCAATGGGAGTGTGTGTGTGAGTGGCCAAATAATGTTTGGGATTGTCAATCATATTCATCAACTGATGTGACTCTAAGGGTGCTTTCACACTTGGTTCAGTTGTCTAGTGTGAACCCAAGTTCGATTGCTGCTCCTCCCACTGTCCCAAAAGCAAAAGCTTAATTTTTGTACTTTGGATTTAGAAAACAGTTTCAGTTTCAAAGCACCAAAACAGAGCGGCACGTTTGTCTATTTGTCACGACTGAAATGCAAAGGTTCAACAAAACGAGCAGAAATGAGATATAAATTCTGTCTTCTGCATCGCGTCAGTCACACTTTTCAGGAAAGTGAGTGAGTAAACAAAAAGACAAGTGGGGTGGCCAACCTTAGCCCTGCCCCTGCGTTAAATATTTTTAACACTGTTAAACTGGAAAAGATAATCAGCTGCTAATTTTGACAGTACTAATAAAAATAGATAGTATGTTTCCTAAATATCTGCAAGCATATTATTCTAAGTGTGCATACTTGTTTAAAACAATG